>NC_073227.2:174137954-174442386 GCF_029281585.2 Gorilla gorilla gorilla | reverse complement strand
TATATACAAAATTATCTTTAGCTATGTATACATTTGTATTTTTTCATATGAACAAAATTTTTATAAAATTTATGTATAAAATGGCTATGAAAAAAGCTGAAATAGTGACATAATATTGTATTTTACAAACTCTTGCAAATTCCCAAGGAAATTTAGGGAGTTGCAGTAACATTAGTAATTAATGGAAAGTCAAAGTGAACAATTTCCCTTTCCTAAGTGTCCATCATCATTGTACTTGCTCCTTTAAAGACAACATGTAAGTTTAAATGAGATGTTTTTCAAACAACTCACCATACCAAAATACAACAAGTTAAATTTAATGATAAGAATTTTACTATATAGGCATTATAAGACCACAATAAGTGTGACTCTAAAAAAAATTTTAGGGATAAGAAAGTAATCTCATAGCGGGAAGTATTTACTTTTACTTTAGAGTTAAATACACATCGTGCTATCAAATGTATCTGTATGTATATTATGTACTTCGAGTTACTCTGCACAGCATGTAACAATGCCATGATTAATGGGGCATTAACTATTACTTACAATGACGGCATTTTTAATTGAAAGATAATTTATATGTCACAAAATTCAGCATAGTAAACTATATAATTCAGTAATTTTTATTTATTTATTCACTTATTTAGGGACTGGGTCTCACTCTGTCTCCCAAGCTGGAGTACCATGGTGTGATCATAGCTCACTGCAGCCTCAAACTCCCGGGCTTAAGCAATCCTCCTGCCTCAGTTTTCTGAGCAGCTGAGACTACACGCATGCGCCACCATGCCCAGCTCATTTTTTATTTCTTGTAGAGATAGGGGTCTTGCTATGTTGCCCAGGTTGGTCTCCAACTCCTGGCATCAAGTAATCCACCCCATCTTGGCCTCCTAAAGTGCTGGGATTACAGGTATGGGGCACCATGCCTGGCTTTCAGTGGTTTTTATGATAGTCACAAAATTGTACAACCATTACTACTATTTAATTCTAGAACATTTTTTCATCACCCAGAAAAAACCCTTGTGCCCCTTAGCACTCACTCCACATTCCTTCTCCCTCTGTCCCCTGGCAACTACTAACCTAGTTGCTGTCTTTTCTCTATGGATTTCCCTTTTGTGTACATTTCATATGAACGAAACATACGATATGTGGTCTTTTAGGTCTGGCCTCTCTCACTTAACACAATGTTTTCAAGGTTCATTCATGTATCAATACCTCATTCTTTTTTATGCGAAGTACTATTTTACAATTTGCTTATCCATTCATCAGCTGATGGACATTTGGGCTGTCTCTGCTAATACGAATAATTTTTGTGTGGACATATTTTCAATTATCTTGGGTATATATTTTGGCGAAGAGATAAATTGTTTGCCAAAGTGGTAGCACCACTTTATAGTACCACCAGCAATCTAAGAGTTCCAGTCTCTCCACATTCTCATCACTTATTATTTTCTATTTTTTTTTGAGACGGAGTTTTGCTCGTTGCCCAGGGTGGAGTGCAATAGCGCGGTCTTGGCTCACTGCAACTTCCACCTCCCAGGTTCAAGCAATTCTCCTGCCTCAGCCTCCTGAGTTGCTGGGATTACAGGCATGCGCCACCACACCCAGCTAATTTTGTATTTTTAGTAGAGATAGGGTTTCACCATGTTGGTCAGGCTGGTCTCCAAGTCCCAACCTCAGGTGATCCGCCTGCCTCGGCCTCCCAAAGTGCTGGGATTACAGGCGTGAGCCACCATGCCCAGCCTCATTATTTTCTATTTTTACATTATAGCCATCCTAATGGGTGTTGATATGGTTTGGCTGTGTCCCCACTCAAATCTCATCTTGAATTGTAACACCCACAATTCCCACGTGTTGTGGGAGGACCCCAGTGGGAGGTGATTGAATTATGAGGGCGGGTCTTTCCTGCCCTGTTCCCATGATAGTGAATGAGTCTCACAAGATCTGATGGCTTTAAAAATGGGAGTTTCCCTGCACAAGCTCTCTTCTCGTCTGCCACCATGTGAGACGTACCTTTCACTTTCCACCATGATTGTGAGGTTTCCCCAAATACGTGGCACCATAAGTCCAATAAACCTCTTTCTTTTGTAAATTGCCAAGTCTCAGGTATGTCTTTATTAGCAGTGTGAAAACAGACTAATAGAAGTGTGAAGTAGTATCTCACTGGGGTTCTGATTTGCATTTGCTAATGATTTTGTGCATCTTTTCATGTGCTTATTGGCCATCTGTGTATCTTCTTGGGGGAAGTGTCCGTTCATATCCTTTGCTCATTTTTCAACTGGGTTGTCTTTTTATTGTTGTATTATGAGTTCTTTATATATTTTGGATACTAGACACTTGTCAGATACAGGACTTGTGAATATTTTCTTCCATCCTGAGTTCACTTTTCACTTTCTTTTTTTCTTTTTGTGATGGAGTCTCTGTCACCCAGGCTGGAGTGCAGTGGTACAATCTTGGCTCACTGCAACCTCTGCCTTCCTGGTTCAAGTGATTCTCCTGCCTCAGCCTCCCGAGTAGCTGGGATTACAGGTGTGTGCCACCACACCTGGCTAATTTTTGTATTTTTAGTAGAGATGGGGTTTCACCATGTTGGCCAGGCTGGTCTCAAACTCCTGGCTTCACATGATCCGCCCGCCTTGGCCTCCCAAAGTGCTGGGATCACAGGCATGAGACACCACGCCCAGCCTCTTTTTACTTTCTTGATATTGTACAAAACTTTTTAACTTTGATGAAGTCCATTTAACTACTTTTTCTGTGGTTGTTTCTGCTTTTGGTGTCATATTCAAGGAATTGTTGCTTAACCCAAGGATAAAAAAATATAAATCCGGCCTGGCACAGTGGCTCACGCCTGTAATCCCAGCACTTTGGGAGGCCAAGACGGGCAGATCACGAGGTCAGATCAAGACCATCCTGGCTAACACGGTGAAACCCCGTTTCTACTAAAAATGTAAAAAATTAGCCCAGCGTGGTGGTGGGCACCTGTAGTCCCAGGTACTTGGAGGTTGAGGCAGGAGAATGGCCTGAACCCGGGAGGCAGAGCCTGCAGTGAGCCAAGATCATGCCACTGTACTCCAGCCTGGGCGACAGAGCGAGACTCCGTCTCAAAAAAAAAGAAATATAAATCTGTTTTCTTCTAAGAGTTTCATAGTTTCAGCTCTTCCATGTAGGTCTTTGATCCATTTGAGTTAATTTTTTTGATGTAAAGTGGGGGTTCAGATTAATTCATTTGCATGTGGATATCCAGTTGTGCCCAATACCATAAGCTAAAAACATGATTTCTTTCCTGATTCCACAGTCTTGGCACCTTTGTTGAAAATCAATTGGGTTTATTTCTGGACTCTTGATTCCATTCCATTAATCTGTATGTCTATTCTTTTTTTTTTTCTTTTTGAGACAGAGTCTTGCTCTGTCGCCCAGGCTGGAGTGCAGTGGCATGATCTCGGCTCACTGCAAGCTCCGCCTCCTGGGTTCACACTATTCTCCTGCCTCAGCCTCCCAAGTAGCTGGGACTACAGGCACCCACCACGCCTGGCTAATTTTTTGTATTTTTAGTAGAGATGGGGTTTCACCGTGTTAGCCAGGATGGTCTCGATCTCCTGACCTCGTGATCCACCCGCCTCAGCCTCCCGAAGTGTGTATGTCTATTCTCATACCACTACCATACTGTCTTGATAACTGCAGCCTTGTAGCGAGTTTTGAAATTGGGAAATTTGAGTCTGTAACTTTGTTCTTTTTCAAGATTCTTTTGACTATTCTGGATCTCTTGCATTTCCATATGAAACTTAAGATCAGCTTACCAATTTCTGCAAAAAAGCAGCTGAAATTTTGATAGGTTTAGCATTGAATCTGTAGATCAATTTGGGGAGTATTTCCTTAATAATACTGTCTTTCAGCCAGGTGCAATAGCTCACACCTGGATTCCTAGCACTTTGGGAGGCTGAGGCAGGAGGACTGCTTGAGCCCAGGAGTTCGAGACCAGTCTAGCTAACATAGTGGGACCCCGTCTCTACAAAAAAGATAATAAAAAAAAATTAGCCAGGTGTAGAGGTGCACACTTCTAGTCCCAGCTACTAATTGTTTTCTATTTCTCTTTTGTCTAGCTAAAGGTTTGTCTACTTTGTGATCCGCTTAAAGAACCAATTTTTGGGCCAGGTGTGGTGGCTCATGCCTGTAATCCTAGCACTTTCAGAGGCCGAGGCAGGCAGATCACCGGAGGTCAGGAGTTCAAGACAAGCCTGGCCAACATCGCGAAACCCTGTTTCTACTAAAAATACAAAAAAAAATTAGCCGGGCGTGGTGGTGGGCACCTGTAATCCCAGCTACTCAGGAGGCTGACGCAGGAGAATTGCTTGAACCAGGGAGGCGGAGGTTGTAGTGAGCCGAGATCGCACCACTGCACTCCCACAAGAGTGAAACCCCGTTTCAAAAAAAAAAAAAAAAAAAGGCCGTGCACAGTGGCTCACGCCTGTAATCGCAAACTTTGCGAGGCTGAGGCGGGCAGATCACGAAGTCAAGAGATCGAGACCATCCTGGCCAACATGGTGAAACCTCGTCTCTACTAAAAATACAAAAAAAAAAAAAAAAAAAAAAAACGCTGGGCGTGGTGGCGCGTGCCTGTAGTCTCAGCTACTTAGGAGGCTGAGGCAGAAGAATTGCTTGAACCCAGGAGGCGGAGGTTGCAGTGAGCTGAGATCATGCCACTGCACTCCAGCCTGGTGACAGAGCAAGACTCCACCTCAAAAAAAAAAAAAAAAAAAAAAAAGAACCAATTTTTGGTTTTGATTTTCTCCTTTTTCATTTCTCTTTGAATATATTTAAAGTGTCTTTGTCTAGTAAGTCCAACACATGGGCTTTCTCAGGAACAGTTTCCATTGAAAACAGTTTCCATTGAAACATTTTTACTCCATTGTGTGAGCCATAGTTTATTTCTTTGTATGTCTTGTGATCTTTTTGTTGCAAAACTGGACATTTAAAATAATGTTAGCCTGAGTAACATGGTGAAATCCTGTCTCTACAAAAATTAGCTCAGCATGGTAGCATGTGCTTGTAGTTCCAGCTACTCAGGGAACTGAGGCAGGAGGATTGCTTGAGCCCAAGAGGTTGAGGCTGCACTGAGTCATGATCATGCCACTGCACTCCAGCTGAGGCGACAGAGTGAGAGTGTCTCAAAAAAAAAAAGTAATAATTAATTTAAAAAATAATATAAGGCACTGTAATCCCAGCTACTTGGGAGGCTGAGGCACAAGAATCACTTGAACCCGGCCGGGAAGCAGAGGTTGTAGTGAGCCAAGATCGTGCCACTGCACTCCAGCTTGGGTTACAGAGCAAGATTCTGTCTCATAGCAACCCTAGAAAGCAGATTCTTCCCCCTCCCCAGGATTGTTGCTTGTAGAGTTGTTACAATTTGTTTGGTAATTTTCCTGAACTCAATCTGTAAAGTCCGTGTTCTTAAGTGTGGCCACTTAAGTCTCTACTTGGTTAGCTTAGTGGTCAAGCTGTTAATTGAACAGAGATTTCCTTAAACACTTGGACTAAACCTCTATGAAGAGGTTCTCTTTTCCAAAGGGCTCAGCCGTCTTTGCTAAGAGGGTTTGCATGTGCTGCGACATGCGTTCTCAGCAAGGCAGTTTATAACTCTGACTTAGTCTTCGCTTCTTGCTTGCACAGAGTATCAAGGTCAGCTAGATGTGGGGACTGTCCCAGGTCTTCACTGAGAATGTGAACAACCCTAAGCATGCATGTAGGCCTTCTATATTTCCAGGAATATGTTGCTCTTCAAGGCTCTCATGAACATATCATTTAGTTTCTCCTTTTTTTTTTTTAGAAGGTTCTCACTCTGTCACCCAAGCTGGAGCACAGTGGCACGATCACGGCTCACTGCAGTCTTGATCTCCTCGGCTCAAGTGATCCTCCCACCTCAGCCTCCTGAGTAGCTAGTACTACAGGCACGTGCCACCATGCCTAATTTTTAAATTTTTTACATAGATGGAGTTTTGCCATTTTCTTCAGACTGGTTTTGAACTCTTGGGCTCAAGCAATCTTCCCAAAGTGTTAGGATTACAAGCATAAACCACTGCATCTGGCCCTTTTAAGCTTTTTGATTAGTCTACTGTTTGCCTCAACTGTTATTCATCAACAATGGTTAACTGAGAAGTTAAAATTATTGTTTATAATTGTTATAGACAAACACTCCCCACAGAGAGGATTTTAGCATTGGGCATACCCCAGGCCAGACCAAATAAAGACAGTTTTTCCTATTGGTGTCCTCCAGGGAACCACCAAACATGTAAATAATGACAATTCTTTGGGATCAAGGCTCTTACAGAGCTCCAGCTGCATTTTGTTCCTCTAGACAGTAGGAATGCAGGGTTGTTATCCTTCAAGGTCACTGCTGAAGTGAGACTGGGAAATGAGTATAGGCAAATTCAATACCACAAAGCTCATTATTCTTACTCAGAGTCTGCTAATTTTCCTCAGTAGGCTCCTGTAAGCCTTTGGTTAATTTCCAGAGTTCTGAAAAAGTTGACTACAACAATTTTTGCAAGTTTTCTGAAAGGGCAAAGTTTCAGAAGTCCTTACTCCACCTTTTTACTGTCATCCTGGCATTTATTTCTAAGAAAATTACTTAAGTACATCTAAGATATTTTCAAGTATTTTTGTGGGAATTTAATTTCTACTAACATGTTTTATCTGGTCACATTTGAATAATGGTCAGAATAGCTAAATTAAAAAATTGTTTAAAGAATTGTTGCTTTTAAATATCACTTCTTTGATATTGCAATTAATGTTTGTTGTTGTTGTTTTGAGACTGTTTCGCTCTGTCACCCAGGATGGAGTGCAGTGCATGATGTTGGCTCACTGCAGCCTTCGCCTCCCCGGTTCAAGCGATTCTCCTGCCTCAGCGTCCAGAGTAGCTGGGATTACAGGTGTGTGTCACCATGCCTGGCTAATTGTTGTATTTTTAATAGAAACAGCATTTCACCAAGTTGGCCAGGCTGGTCTCAAACTCCTGACCCCTAGTGATCCGCCTGCCTCTGCCTCCAAAGCAATTAGTCTTCTAAATACTTGCTTAATGATATCAATAATTCAACTGGCATAATTAAATATACGTATTTCTCACGGGTGTTAGTAAGAAATAAGAAAATACATAGCCATGCCCCATATGAACAAATGGTTATGGCTACAGTCACCAAATTGTTCTCTGAATAAATCATGACAGACTTAGAGATAAGCCTGAGCAATATAATATGGGGGGCAATAGCCATGCTACTAAGAACCAAATCCTATTAAAATCAATTTGTGAAACTCACAAGCCTTTAATCCAGTATAATCTGTTCTGCGTTAACATGATAGCTGAAATCCCATGAAACCCCTATCAAAAAGTGCACTTTAAAAACAATAATTTCATTGAGGAATGGAGATTTGGGGTGAGTAGAGGTTAAAGTCTTAAGAAGTTCTCTAAAGTTAGTGATAAGGGGATCACTGGCATCTACTACTTAAATATTTAAATTTCTTGGATTTGTGGGTTTATACTTTTCATCAAATTTGAAAAACTTTAGCTTTTATTTCTTTAGATATTTTTCTGGCTCAGCAACCTCTCCTCCCACCAAAACATACTCCATTTGGGACTGTAATTACACATATATTAGGTCCCTTGAAGTTGTCTTAAGGCTCACAGATGCCATTTTCATATTTTTAAAATTTTTATTTTATTTATATGGGAGTCAAGGACTCCATATGCTGTCCAGGCTGGTCTCGAACTCCTGGGATCAAGTGATCCACCCACCTTGGCCTCCCAAAGTGCTGGAATTACAGGCGTGAGCCACTGCGCCTGGTCCCATTTTCATATTTTTTAAATTCTTTATTTTCTGTGTTTCATTTTGGATATTTCTATTGCTATATCTTCAACTAACATCAATTCTTTCTTCTGCAAAATTTAATCTGCTGGTAATTTACCATAGTGTATTTTTCATGTCAGACATTGTAGTTTTCATGTTCAAAAGTTTGACCTGGGTCTTTTTTATATCTTCTCTATTTCCACTTAACTTTTTGAACATATGGAATACAGTTATAGTAACTTTTTAAATGTTCTGGTCTTCTGATCCTAATTTCTGGGTCAATTTTGACTGATGGAGTATTCTGCTCATTATAGATAATGTTTTCCCACTTCTCTTCAGGCCTGGTAGTCTTTGCTTACATGCCAGACATAATGAATTTTATCTTGCTAGATGTTAATCCTTTTTCAAGAAACAGGGTCTCACTCGGTTGCCCAGGCTGGAGTATAGTGGCACGACCATAGCTCACTACAGCCTTGAACTACTGGGTGCAAGGAATCCTCCCATCTCAGCCTCTCAAGTAGAAAGGTAATAAAACTGGAGGAAGAAAACTTGACTAAAGCGCAGGCCAGCATGACCAGCTAATTTTAAATTGTTTGTAGAGATAGGGTCTCACTCTCTTGCCCAGGCTAATCTCAAACTCCTAGCCTAAAGCTATCTTCCTGCCTTGGCCTCCCAAAGTGCTGGGATTACAGGCATGAGCCACTGTGCCTGGCAAAAAAGATGATAATCTTTAATAAATTTTTTAAAATGCACAAAGCCAGGAAGGAAGGATTCTTACTCTCTCATTCCCAAATAAAAAATTAATATATCTCTAATAGACTCCATTACAAGTTCTCCAGGATCCATCTTTACATGGTTGCATAAATAACTATTAAAAGATAACCTAGTCTGATGGTGATGAAAAATGATAAAGGCCAAACATGGTGAATCACACCTGTAATCCCAGAACTTTGGGAGGCCAAGGGGAGAGAACTGCTTGAGGCCAGGAGTTCGAGACCAGCTGGGCAATATAGCGAGACACCATCTCTATAAAAAATAAAAGTAAAAGTAAACTAGCTGGGTGTGGTGGCATGTGCCTGTAGTCCCAGCTATTTGGGAAGCTGAGGTGGGGGAATGACTTGAGCTTGGGGGGGTTGAGGCTACCGTGATCCCTGATCATGCACTGCACTTCAGCCTGGGAGACAGAGCAAGGCCCTGTCTCCAAAAAAAAAAAAAAAAAACTCACTGAAAAACCAGAAAATTTCAGGTTTGTTGTCTCAGTGAGACCTCATATACTGTAATACTCATTCACAATGGCATGTTTTCCTTGGGTTGGGAAATAAATTACCAAAGTTATAAATTTAAGGGTTAAGATAGACAGCAGAATGCAGGCAACCAGTTTAAAATTTCAGTTGCTGCCTCCTCAACTGTGTTATTCCACCCTCCAGAAAGTTCACCGTCCTTTGTATACCCTGAACTTCTTTTCTGAAGTTTTATTACCTAAGAGGTGATGTGTTTGCCAAAAGTGCTACTTGAATCAGACCTACAAGGAATGGCAACATCTTAAATTACATGCCTAAAATACAAGTTTTCCCCACTTTATGAATTGGTCTGGCACAATTCCCTATCCCTGTTAATTTCCTGAACCTTAATGTGATCCACTGGCTCAGGGTCACTATCAGTGTAGGTTACAGTAGTTTAGTAAGCCTAAATAAGAGTTTTATTCATTCCTGAGTGGGCAGAATGTATCGAAATTAAGAAAAGGACTGGGGAGTCAATTGGAGGTGATGTCAGTGAGGGTCACCTGCCCATGGAAATAGCTGTGGCAGTACAATAGGGACCACGGAGCGGAAAAGCTTACATCTTTTTGGATATACCTAAGAGTTGTAGGTCCTAGACATAAAAGAGAATGAAACAGGTAAGCAAAGAGGTAGCACACCAAGGAAAAAGTACAAGAGTCACAGAAAACTGAAATCAGGAAAAAAGGCAAGTAAGAGTAAATGAAGGGTCAGATTTGGTTATCGTGAAACTCAGATTTTTCATGATGAACTGCTAGAGGGCACAGTCATGCTATCCTGAAAATAAATCACCTGAAAGTATTCAACCTAGTTAAGAAAACTGTGCTTGAAGTTCTCTTGCAAGAGAATGAGAAGGTGCTCTAGATAAGATACACAATGTTCTAAGTCCTCCTGAACAAGCAGTCTGTTTCCTTTTGAAGATGAATCATACGCAGGCCTAGCTTCCTAACAGTAACCTTCTACCTGTGAGGTACTCTCCTGTTGTGATGTGCTTGTGCTCACTGAGGATCACCTGGTATTAGTTAAAACTTTCCAACAGATTAAGGTGTTTATTTTTGTAGGTGTAGATTTGATTAGCACTTTCTTCTGCAGGATGATGACAAATAAATCTGTGGTCAGCATAAAAGAGCTGACATTCTCCCCAAATACTTAATTTACAGACAATGACTGGCTCAGGGAGTTCTTCTGCCTCCACCTCTCTTTGAAAATCACCCTGGGTAATCAGCTGAACCAGTGGCACTACATATCACCACCTAGGCTATGTACTCCATATATGTGAATGGTGCCTCCTGGAGTTGCGCAAAGCAGCGACCTGTCTCTAAAATGAAGTTTAACTTTAGATTTACACTAACTGAACTGCTTAAAATTCTTTAATTGTAAAGACCACTGCCAAGGACTAGGCCAGCTTAGTTGCAATCAAACTATCCTCAGGTTAATTTTAACATAGCAAATATTTTCCATTTCTTTCAAAGCCTTCTATCACACACTATAATATCAGTTTTTCTATGAGTTTCACTTGGTAAAGTTTCCTAAATAAAAGACAGGCTAAGACAGAAAATTATTTAAAAAGTTATAAATATTTTCCCAAATAATTAAATGCTATGTCTTTATAATACACTCTTTTATCTCCTCAAATATTCACATTTCTATCTTTAAAAAAATATAAACATTATTCAAAACAAGGCTCTGGGGACTCTGGTCTAAAAGAAGGAAAAAAAATCACCGGTATATTTAAAAGGCAACTCAATATACAGACTGATTTTCTGCAACTTGCAAACTCTTCTACTTATGGTATCATTTTTCCTAGAAGATAATGATGGATTTCTTTACAGAATCAAAGTTCTTGAGGCCAAATTAGCTCTTTTACTGACTCCTCAGTTCTCTAACCTTATATTTTATATCTTTATCCTTCTATCCCACACATCTTAATTTTAAAATGCTTATAATTTCAAAGTTGCCGCTGTTCAATGCTCTAACATTAAGACTTCTCTCTTTTTTTTTTGAGACAGAGGTCTACTGTGTCACCCTAGCTGGAGTGCAATGGCACGTATAGCACACTGCAGCTTCAACCTCCTGGGCTTGAGGGATTCTCCCACCCCAGCCTCCTGAGTAGCTGGGACTACTGGCATCTGTCACCATGCTTGGCTAATTTTGTGTTTTTTTTTGTAGAGATGGGATTTCACCATGTTGGCCAGGCTGGTCTTGAACTCCTGAGCTCAAGCAATCCACCCACCTCAGCCTCCCAAAGTGCTGGAATTACAGGCATAAGCCAACGTGCCCGGCACATTAAGACTTCTTAATGGCAATACTAAAGCAATATTTTCCTACTATGTTACAAATACAAAATTAGAGTACTACAAACAGAATACTACCTTAACTGGTTTTATTTTCTCATATACATGGAGAATAGTTAGCAGGCAACTAGAAAAATAAAGTCTTTTTCATTATCAAAGTTAAAGATCCCTAAGGTAAGATACAAACTTACGTATTTCTTCCACGACTTGTGGATCACAGTCTTTGTATTTTTCTACTTCTGCCTTTAGCTGTTCCCTTTGGTCTCGAAGTGAAGAAAGCTCTTTTGCTAGCCTGGTTCGCTCTTCCTGCATTCCAGATAGTTTTATGTTCAATTAAGACAAACAAAATTCTATATGTTGTGAGGTAATACATTTTACAACAATTTCATTTTATTTCTTATAAATGATGTGCATTAGACTTTTGACATTATATATATAAGTATACACACACAGATATTCACAGTATAAGAATAAGCTCAATTCTCATCTTTCCTGAAATCTCAAGTATCTTTTATATATATTGAATAACTAAATGGGAGTTAATATGTAGAATGGAATGCTCATAAGTAGGTGGGAGGTTCATGTTAGAACTCTAAGATGACCATGTCGTCGTATGTTACAGAAAAAAATTATACTACTTTTTGAGTAGTTTCACAAGATTACGTCTATATGTGTAACATTTTAAGACAACATCGATCATTATACAATTATCTTTAAAAGTGTTCTAGACAATTTTTCAATTTTTAAGAATATTTTAATATATCCTTTATATTTTATATACATTTAAAGAAATAATACAATTGTAGTTTGAGGCCTCCCACCACCTATTCTTTAAAGGTAAACCAGAATAAAGCTTCAAAATACAATATGATCCAATAAAAACCATTTGAAATGTCTAGCCATATTTCTCACTAGCAGGTAGAAGTCATAGTGCTATACATATTCAATTTGTATTTCTGAAACCTGAAAAGTAAGCCCAAACAAAAACCAAATGTTGGCAAAGATTATAGTACAGAATCATAGGATAAATCCGAGGCAAAATCAAGTAAAGTTCAAACTGCCTAACACGACTCGTAAGGTTGCCAGCTACCTTGTATTTTTTATTTGTATTTTTCTACTTTGCTTTTAGCTGTTCCTTTTGGTTCCAAAGTGAAGAGAGTTCCTTTGCTAGCATTTATACAAGAGACTCATATACAGAGCAGCACGCTCAGAAGCAGCACGGCCCAGCAGAATCTCAGCAGTGAGGAAAACTTTCTAGATCTGCACTCTTCACTGCAAGACCCACTAGCCACATGTGGCTACTCAATATATGCAATGTGGCCACTGTGACCGAGAAACTAAATTTAATTGTAGCTAATTTTTATTTAAATATAAATAGCCACACATGGTTAGTGTATATCGTATTAGCACAGCTCAGGAGAGATTTTAAAATAACTAGAATATAAGAAGATGGTCATTATTTGCCATCAATACCCAAATAAAAATGCTTCAAAAGGAACACTGTCACCAAGTGTGGTGGTGCCTGCCTGTAGTACCAGCTACTTAGGAGGCTGAGGCAGGGGGATCACTTGAGCCCAGGAGTTCAAGGGCAGCCTGGGCACTACAGAGATACTCCATCTCTAAAAAGCAAACCAAAAAACAAAACAAAATCAAGAGGAGAAAAAAAGACAGGAGAAGCAGAGTGGTGAACATCCAATGTGAATATAATAATAGTTCTCCAGGTATCATGCATTGAAACAATCTTAGACAATCACTATCACTGAGATCTTTGCCAAAGTATTTAACCTCTTTGTGCCTCCAGGTCCTTGAAAGCAAAATGGAGACAGTAACGGTAGCCACCCCCCTAGACTGCTGGTAGGATTCAATAAATATACAAAATCCATTTAGAACAGTAGTTGCCTGGCTCAGAGTAAGCAGAATACACGTTAGCTATTTTTCTTCTTTACCAACAGCAGGATCACCACCATCATCAAGAATAATTAGCAGATGGGGCTAGGTAGCTCTGAAAAGTCCTGGCTGGTAAGATCAGGATGAGCACAAGACTTCATCTTTCTTAGGAACGTTTCTGAACCACTAAACTCTTCTGATATCTGCAGGCGGCAACTATGTTTGCTAGTGGGTTTTTCCCCGCAAGATGCACTTGTTCCAGTGGATTAACAGTAGACTGGCTGACAACTTCTGGGCAAGCATATGTCACCATTAGTTGAAGGTGGTTCTACAAGTTATTGCCAGTGTTTAAAAAAAACAAACAAAAGGAACAAATAAAGAAGTGGTAGTTGCTACTGTCAACTGAAGAGGAAATAGAACAGCTTCAGGTTATGCCCAGAGTTTACTTTTCCTTGAATATTCTTCAGAAATGACTATTCTCCAATTCCTATCTGTGACTGTGCTGATGATTCACATAAAAGAATATATGTGAAATAACTTTGAAAGCATAAAGCCACTGTAAAGCTTTGCTATATCCCTTTCTACTATGTGACAAGTTTTCCAGTTGCTTTTTTTCCCAATCAAGTGATACAAATAGAGACCCGGATGAAATGCTTAGTGGTTCATGTTGATCTTCAATATTTTTTAAAGTCATAAATCTATAGTTTAGATAATGATGAAAATAGAAAGTGAAATGACTTTTAAAATCTCTAACCTAATACTTAGAAAAATATTGTACTTTAAAAAATAAAATAGGTCAATATTTATTTTTAACATTTTAAAATATTACAAGGCCAAAGATACTATGTTGATGGTTTTCAGTTTGTTCTATACAAAAAATTTTTTTAAAAGACTCTTAAAAATGTACATAAACATTTATATAGGGCTTACCATGTACCAGGTCCTCTTCTAGGTGCTTTGCAAATATTAACTAGTTTAATCCACACAATAACGCAGTGAAGTATAACAGATTTTGTTATACTTTGTTATGTATTTTGCAGCAGAGAGAAGTGAAAACAGAATTTAGGAGACTTTCAAATCCAGGCAGTCTGGCTCTAGGGTTTATGCTTCTATGATGTGCTGCCATATATAATAATAATAAAATCTAGACTCACAATTGGTGAATCCTACCAGGTCAAACGTTCCTATCCTTGGCTATGATCCCCTTCTATTTGGTAGAAATGCATCCTCCTCACAGGAAGCTCTGTGTCGCTTACTCTAATATTTAGAATTGCCATTATTAAAATAATCTATAGACACAAACTTACCGTTTCACATCGGCCAATTTTAGCTTTCTCAATGCTTTTCTGTAGGCTTGCATGCTTTTGACTTCCATCAGACAACTACAGAATCAAAAACAAATAAAACAGCTTGCTAAGATAAACTGACATGTAGTAGTTGATGAAAACAAAGTCCGCCAGGTGCAGTGGCTCACGCCCCAGCACTCGCCCCAGGCCGAGGCGGGGGTCAAGAGATGGAGACCATCCTGGCCAACATGGTGAAACCTTATCTCTACTAAAAATACAAAAATGAGCTGGGCGTGGTGGCGCACGCCTGTAGTCCCAGCTACTCGAGAGGCTGAGGTTGCAGTGAGCTGAGATTGCGCCTCTGCACTCCAGCCTGGCGACAGAGCAAGACCCCATCTCAAAAAAAAAAAAAAAAAAGAAAAGAAAACAAAGTCAAACACTATACTGGGAACTAATTTCTCCAATTTGAAGAAAACCAAGGACCATGAATCATTAGGGCACACTGAAAAAAAAAAAGAGTTTAAAAAACATTTTCTTTTTATTCCATGCAGATAGATAAAACGAATATCATGCCTTTAATCTTTTCCACATAGTCTCCATTTATTAGGTTCCCCACTCCTACTCCAAGTAACTTGAGGTCTATTATTTAGTTAGAAATTGAACTTGAAGGCCAAGCACGGTGACTCATGCCTGTAATCCCAGCACTTTGAGAGGCCAAGGCAGGCAGATCGCATGATCCCAGGAGCTCGAGACCAGCCTGGGCAACACGGCAAAACCCCATCTCAACAAATACAAAAAAATTTAGCCAAGCGTGATGGCATGAGCTGTAGTCCCAGCTACTCGGGAGGCTGAGGTGTGAGGGTGTGAGGACTGCTTGAGCCTGGGAGCTTCAGGCTGCAGTGAACTGTGATAACCCCATTGCACTCCAGCCTGGGTGACAGAGTGAGACCCTGTTTCAAAAGAAAGAAAGAAAGAAAGAAAGAAATTGAATTTGAAAATCCAAAAAAATCTTTTATATAAATTCTCTCTGCAAATTTTATTTCACTTCTGACTAAAGTCTTTTCAAAATACCTGACTTATTTCACTAAGTCAATAATAAATTTGTCACTTATTAAATAAAGTACTTTACAAAGAATTGCAAAGTTACATATTATGTTCTCAAAGAAGAAAAAAATGTTAGCCTGTTGCCAATTTTAGCTATGTTTCATATCTTTTTCTCTTTTTTTTTCTTGAGACAGTGTCTCACTCTGGCACCCAGGCTGGAGCGCAGTGTCACAATCATGACTCCCTCCAACTTTTGCCTCCCAGGCTCAAGCCATCTTCCAACCTCCACCTCCCAGTAGCTGGGACTGCAGGTGTGCACCACCACAATCAGCTATTTTAATAATTTTTTCTAGAGCTGGAGTTTCGCCATGTTGCCCAGGCTGGTCTTGAACCCCTAGGCTCAAGCAATCTTCCGACCTCAGCCTCCCAACATGCTGGGATCACAGGTGTGCACCCTGGTACTCAGCCTGTTTTATATATCTTAAAAGTCATCAGTTTAAACTTTTTACTCAGCTTAGAAAGTAGGTAAGTTATATGTGGAAATGGATTAAATAATACTAGCATAAGGAGACTATAGATATTGAATGTTGATTGGCATGTGGGTAGGCCTACACATCAAAAAGGACTGGTTAATTTCAGAGTATTGGCTTCTTTTCTCAATTTTATTAATCTCACCTGGGTCTACAAGGGAACAAATAATCACAGGGAATTCCGAATACCAAATTCTCCACATCTTTTGCTATAAACTAGTTAGAAATTACAAATTCATGTGATTAGGTAAGGGCCTTCTTAAAAAATATTCCACTCCTCCCTCACTCTTGAATTATAAACATTTAGAAAATAATTAATAATTGGATAGATTTAATTTCTGTTGGCTGATTATAAAAAACTAACTGTTTACGGCCGGGTGTGGTGGCTCACACCTGTAATCCCAGCACTTTGGGAGGCCGAGGTGGGCCGATCACGAGGTCAGGAGATCGAGACCATCCTGGCTAACATGGTGAAACCCTGTCTCTACTGAAAATATAAAAACAAAATTGGCTGGGTGTGGTGGCGGGCACTTGTAGTCCCAGCTACTTGGGAGGCTGAGGTGGGAGAATGGCATGAACCCGGGAGGTGGAGCTTGCAGTGAGCCAAGATCGTGCCACTGCACTCCAGCCTGGGTGACAGAGCAAGACTCCATCTCAAAAAAAAAAAAAAAAACTAAACTGCCCCCCCCCAAAAAAAAACAACAACAAAAAACTAACTGTTCACAATATGATCTAGTTATATGTAAAGAGTAGATAATATTTAGATACCCTTTTTTTGCTTAAAATTCAGAAATACTATCTTCAAAAAGTTGGTAGGTTTACCCTTGCTTTGGGAAATCTTTCACTTCTCAGTACGCATAAAGGGACTGTTGCAAGCTTTCCTTTAACAGTTCTCCAGTCACTGATTCTAATCCATAGCATGAACAAGATCTATAGATAATGCCAGGCAGACACCACCACAAACCAGTTATACCTCTCCTTGCGAGTAATTATCTTCCTAAGTTAAAAAAAAAATCTGCTGTGTGATATATATATGTATGTGTGTGTGTGTGTGTGTGTGTGTGTGTATATGATGGAGTTTCACTCTTCTTGCCCAGGCTGGAGTGCAATGGCGCAATCTTGGCTCACTGTAACCTCCGCCTCCCAGGTTCGAGAGATTCTCCTGCCTCAGCCTCCGGAGTAGCTGGGATTACAGGCACCCACCACCACATCCGACGAATTTTTTGTATTTTTAGTAGAGATGGGGTTTCGCCATGTTGGCCAGGCTGGTCTCGAACTCCTGACCTCAAGCAATCCACCCACCTCAGCCTCCCAAAGTGCTGGGATCACAGGCGTAAGCCACCACACCCGGCCGGAGTCTAGTTCTTTTAAAAAAGAGTTCCCATTTATAAAATAAAGTCATAATTTAAAAGTTAATATTAGCCTGACCAACATGGGGAAACCCTGTCTCTACTAAAAATACAAAATTAGCCAGTCGTGGTGGCGCACACCTATAATCCCAGCTACTCGAGAGGCTGAGGCACGAGAATCGCTTGAACCTAGGAGGTGGAGGTTGCAATGAGTTGAGATCGCACCACTGCGCTCCAGCCTGGGCAACAGGGTGATACTCTATCTCAAAATAAAAAAAATTTAAAAAAAGAAGTTAATATTCCACCCTGAAGGACCTACCTGGACTAATTAAAATATATACATAACATTTAAATTTAGGAAGAAATAATTTTTTCCAATTAAAAAAATACATATTTTAGCATAACATTTTTCCATGAAAAGTGTTTTTAAAATAACCAGACAGGTAGACATTATCCAAAAAGTTACTAATTATATAAAAGCCAATAATTAAAGAACATTTTATGTATACACACACACACACACACACACACACACACACACATATATATATATACTTTTTTTTGAGACGGGCTGGTTCTGCTTTTTTGTTTTGTTTTGTTTTTTGAGACAGGGGCTGGAATGCAGTGGCCCGAACTTGGCTCACTGCAACCTTTGCCTTCCAGGCTCAAGCAATCCTCCCATCTCAGCCTCCCAAGTAGCTGGAACCACAGACACATGCTACCACGCCCGGCTAATTTTTGTATTTTTTTTGTAGAGATGAACTTTGTCATGTTGCCCAGGCTGGTCTTGAACTCCTGGGCTCGAGCAATTCGTGCACCTGGGCTTCCTAGAGCACTGGGATTGCAGGTATGAGTCACCACACCCAGCCAGGATATATACCTTAACTATATTAATTAAGAGTCTTTCAGGTACTATACATCTGTTTGGAATTATTTACAACTTAAAAGCATTTGAAAGAGAGCTCATTCAGAAATTCCTTAATTATGAAAATAATCTTACATATTTCAAATGTGAAGCATGGAATTCATGATTTGTCATTTTAAGTATCTTGGTAATACAGGGAGGCACAATCCAAATGATGTTATTAAAGGAAAAGCTTCTGCTAATTATCCTAAGTACTGAAATAATTTGGTTCAACTCAATAGTGAAGGATTCTTGGCTCACTGCGTAGTTCTTAAAATCCCAACCACTGGAAACAAACAATGAAAGCAACTCTTGTGGGGCTGCCCATGCTATCAGCTTTTCATCTATACAATTGCACTACTGCCATAGTTCCTAACCTACACCTTGGAAATAAACCAAATGTAGTCCTCATGTGATAAAAGCTGAGATTTCTAGTCACCGTATATAAACTATCTGAACCAGCAGTTATCAAACTTTAGCATATAAAAAAAAAAAAAGCCAAAGGGCTTTTTAAGGCACAGGTTGCTGGGCTCTACCTCCTGAGTTTCCGAATAGCACATCTGGGGTGGGGCCAATAATGTACATTTCTAGTATGTTCCCAGGTGATGCTGCTAGTTGGGGACACCACATTTCTGAGAATTAGTGAACTAAACAAGAATCTATTTTCTTACAGTAACAAACCCAACTAAAACACACAGGATATTTATATACAGAAAAATATTATCTAGCTCACAAGCAAAGATGAATTACTGCTAAATACTGTAGCCCGAAGTAGAAAACATCTTAATGTTTGTCTTTAAAAGAAATACAAAAGTCCACATTTACAAAAATAGAGAGGTGATAGCCTATACTTTTAAAAAGGCATGGGCTGGGCGCAGTGGCTTACACCAGTAATCCCAGCACTTTGAGAGGCCAAGGCAGGTGGATCACTTGAGGTCAGGTGTTCGAGACCAGCCTGACCAACATGGTGAAACCCCGTCACTACTAAAAATACAAAAATTAGCTGGGTGTGGTGGCATACGCCTGTAATCCCAGCTACTCAGGAGACTGAGGCAGGAGAATCGCTTGAACTCAGGAGGCAGAGGTTGCAGTGAGCCAAGATCGCACTACTGCACTCCAGCCTGGGTGAAAAAGCAAGACTTCATCTAAAATAAAAATAAATAAATAAATAAAAAGGTATTTACCATAATATTCCCTTAAAGAGCAAAGTCTTCAACATTCTATAATGCAATTGATAATGGCAGGAGGCAGAAAAATGCCTAGGCAGATAGAGGCGGGTCCCCGGTGAAACCCCGCCTCCAAGCTGAAGACAGTTTAAAGCCTGAAAGCCAAGCTACAAATTAAATCCAAGGACTAGATTGAGAACCCGTCGTCCCATTTGGTGGCTTTCCTCTGATCCGCACCCTTCACCTATTTTACGTATACCTACCCTTTCCTAATTGGTTTTCTATATTGCTGTGCTCACCTCTGAGTGGTGCCTTTAGTCTTTCTTTGCATACTCACAAACCAATCAGTACTCCCCTATTCTGTGCCCATAAAAGCCCCAGATTCAGCCACACTGGGAGAGAAACCATTGGACTATGGGGTAGGGGACCATCCCCTGAGTCTCCTCTCCACTGAGACCTGTTCTGTCGCTCAATGAAATTCTTCTCTGTCCATCCTTACCCTTCAACTGTCAGCATATTCTTGTTCTTCTTGGAAGCAGAATAAGAGCTCGGGAACCGCCAATGGCAGTACAAGCTGTAACACAGGTGGGCTGAGTGGGCAGGGTACCTCCAGCAGCAGGCCTGGGGCTGAGCAAGGCCTGGGTTGGGGCTAGTGGGGTGCTGCTGGCTGTGGAGGTCTCCAGTTGGCAAAGTGGCTGAGAAAAACCTTGTGTCACAATTATATACTGTAACAAATCCACTTCCAAATTTCACTAAAGCAAATAATAATTTTTAAAAACTCAGTAACCCAGAATAAAACTGCAGCTGCAACAATAAAAACTACTTATAATTAGTAAAAACAGGATTTCATCTTTATTTATTTTTTTGAGACAGGGTCTTACTCTGTTGTTCAGGCTGGAATGCAGTGGCATGATCATGGCTCACTACAGCCTTGAAATGCAGGGTTCAGGCAATCCTCCTACCTGAGCCTCCTGAGTAGCTGGGACTACAGGCATATACCACTATGCCTAATTTTTAATTTTTATTGTAGAGACAAGGTCTCACTATGTTGCCCAGGCTAGTCTCAAACTCCTGGGCTCAGGTGATCCTCCCGCCTTGTCCTCCCAAAGTGCTGGAATTACAGGCATGAGCCACCACACCCAGCCTAGGATTTCATCTTTAGATATGAGGAACTGACACAGTGCTTCTCTTTAAATGCATTCCAGGTCACCTATACAGATAATCAGGATTGAGAAACATAATGCCAATGTTTTCTAAAGGGCTAATTCATTGCCTGGAGGAACTGACTATTCATAAGACACAGAATAACTGATTCAAGCTGGCGGCATTGGAATTCTGATTTACTCTTTTTTAGAAATTAAAAAAATGTCAAAGCATTAAGGGAGGAATATAGAGATGGTCACAGATGGGAAAGAATGCCAAGGAACAGAGAATGAGAAAGAGGTAATAGCAAAAGCAACTAGATCAGCCTACTGCTTTATCAAAATTCATGCAGTATGTTGTGGAAAAAAAAAAAGGTTATATTTCCATTTTGCTTTAAAAAGACAAAAAAAAAGCCATACAATTTATTTATTTATTTGGGTTGTTTCCTTGTTTTGCTTTGTGACAGGGTCTCGTTCTGTCACCCAGGCTGGAGTGCAGTGGTGTGATCATGATCTCCCAGGCTCAAGCAATCTTCCCGCCTCAGCCTCCTGAGTAGCTACGACTACAGGTAGGCACCACCATGCCAGCTAATTTTTTTATTTTTCATTTTTTTGCAGAGATGGGGTATCACTATGTTGTCCATGCTGGTCTCCATTTCCTGAACTCAAGCAATCTTCCTGCCTTGGCTTCCCAAGTGTTGGGATTACAGGTATGAGTGACTGAGCCTGGCC
The DNA here is from genome assembly GCF_029281585.2 of Gorilla gorilla gorilla. Classification (NCBI taxonomy): domain Eukaryota; kingdom Metazoa; phylum Chordata; class Mammalia; order Primates; family Hominidae; genus Gorilla; species Gorilla gorilla. The sequence continues at coordinate 174,420,940 of NC_073227.2, read as the reverse complement.
TTGTTTACGTTAAAATTTAAAATCTGTATCTTCTAATAAAGGTAATATTCCATTTAAAAGTTAATCATAAGGAAACAATAAACACTGTAAAGATATATTTATATATAAAGATGGGAGCAATATACTTGTCTCAACAATAGAGAAATGTTCATATTTCATGGTATAAATATGTCATAATTACACAACCAATGGAAGTGTTTTCAAAGTATTTTTAATGAAAAATTCCCGTGGGATACAACTGTGTTTTTTAAAAGCTAGAAGGAAAACTATAATACAATGACAGCCTATCTATGACCAAAAAAACAACAAACAAACAAAAACCACTGCAAGAAAATGCACTAAATCTAAGCAATGGTTATCTCTGTGTTGTGAAACATACTTTTAAGTTTTCTATATAATGAGCATATATAACTAGTATTTTAAAAATTATTTTCCTGTTATATGAATATATTCTCAAAAGATTAAAATGTGAGCATTCTTGTTTTAAAAGACTCAAAGCAAAATCCTCATTTGCCTTTCCACCTCCTCTGCACCATCCCTACAACCCCCTCCCCAGAGTGACCCCTGTAAAGCCCAGTGTGCATCCTTCTTGTCTTATTTCTTTGCTTTACATCTAGATATAGATCAATATGGATAACATTAAAAACATATAGGGGATTATCCTTTACGTAGTGTCTTATGCCTTGCTATTTTCAGAGAACTTTCCACATCTGCATATATAGTTAGGTCTACTTTGATTTCTTTTTTGTTGTTGTTGTTGTTGAGATGGAGTCTTGCTCTGTCGCCCAAGCTGGAGTGCAGTGGTGTGATCTCAGCTCACTGCAACCTCCACCTCCCGGGTTCAAGTGGTTCTCCTGCCTCAGCCTCCTGAGTAGCTGGGATTACAGGGGTATGCCACCACGCCTGGCTAATTTTTGTATTTTTAGTAGAGACAGGGTTTCACGATGTTGGTCAGGTTGGTCTCAAACTCCTGACCTCATGATCCACAGTCTCCCACTGCTGCTCAGGCTGGAATGCACTAGTGCAATCATAGCTCATTGTAGCCTCAAAACTCCTGGGCTCAAGTGATCCTCCTGCTCCAGCCTCCCGAGTAGCTAGGACTACAGGTATGCACCACCATACCCAGCTAATTAAATTTTTTTTTTTTTTGTAGAGACGAGGTCTCACTATGTTGCCCAGGCTGGTCTCAGACTCCTGGTCTCATGCGATCCTCCTGCCACAGTCTCCCAAAGTCCTGGGATAACAAGCGTGAACCACCAAGCCTGGACTCATTCATTAAAAAAAAAACAAAAACAAAAAACAAAACACTTCAATGTTTTAGAGCAGTTTTAGGTTCAAAGTACAACTGAATGAAAGGTATAGAGATTTCCCATAGGTGACCTAATTCCACATATGTACAGCCTCCTCTGCTATCAAAATCCCACGCAAGATGGTACATTTGCTACAATCAGTGAACCTACATTGACATCATTATCATCCAAAGTCCACTGTCTACATGAGTTCAAAGTCTTTTGTTCAGTGGTTGTGGGAAACAACTCTCCCTGCCCTCTGGATTCTAAACTACATAGCTACAACGAGGCAAAGAGCCCAAATTACTGCTGGCATCCACCTTGTCATCATGAAGAAAGCCAACCTGAGGACATGAGCATCACACAAAAGGCAAAGCCAAGATAAATGCAGAGAAATGGAGTCAGAGTCTTAAATGAAGTCTGAAGCATGCTCTACCATTTTCTTTTCTTTTCTTTTTTTTTTTTTTTTTTGAGACAGGGTCTCACTCTGTCACCCAGGCTAGAGTGCGGTGGCATGATCGTGGCTCACTGCAACCCCGACCTCCTAAGCTCAAGCAATCCTCCCACCTCAGCCTCCTGAGCAGCTGGGAAAACAAGTGTGCACCACCACACTGGGCTAATTTTTGTATTTTTCGTAGAGGCAGTGTTTTACCATGTTGCCCAGGCTGGTCCTGAACCCCTGGAGTCAAGCAGTCTTCTTGCATTGGCCTCCCAAAGTGTTGGGATTACAGGCATGAGCCACTGTGCCTGGACCATACTCTACTTTTGAAAAATTTGAACTTAAACGAGTCGCTAAATCAATCTCCCCTCTATCTTTTAAGCAAAGTAAACCTGGATTTTCTGCCTTTAACACAGTAAATATTTTAACTGTTACAATGCATAAAGCTTTAATAATAATCTCTTTCATATAGTGCTGGCCAACTATGAAGGTTGTGAAAAATTTCGGGAGATATCAAATTTAAAACATCCCATTCCTCTATTTTGGGACATACAACAAAGTGTCCAAGAATAAGAGTGGCTGGAATGAAGTAATGCATGCCAGGAAAGCTCTTCATTCAATAAGCATTTATAAAGTACCTACTACATATACAGTTACAGTATTATTGGCTCAGATCTTTTCACAAAATATAGCTGGGTAATGAACAACTTAAGGTATTGCTTTGCATGTAGTGAGTACTGGATGTTTGTTGAATATTTTTGGATTAACTTATTTTTCATGATATGCTGTAAGACGGTAGTCATTAAAAGAAAACACTCTGTGAAGCTAGCAAGAATACAGCATATTCATGTTCCACTTAACCAGAGGGTTAAATTTCCAGCAATCCAACCCTGAGGAACACATTAAGAACCTGGAAATAAGAAACGTAGTCCAGAAATCCTAAATAATGGACATAAAGAGTATGAAAATCCCATCAAGTAAGAAACATAAAGGACAAGTGAAGCCACTTAATAAGTACATGCTGAGACACGCATAAAATAATGCCTGCTAAAGATAGGACCACAATCAATTACAATGTGAAAAAACGAACTGTCAGGCAGAGTCAGAGCCTAACAAGTGACTAGTACCTCAACTAGATTTAATAAGACTAAAGTAATAAAAGTAGAAATAGGCCGTGCATAGTGGCTCACGCCTGTAATCCCAACACTTTGGGAAGCCAAGGTGGGAAGATTGGTTGAGGCCAGGAGTTTGAGACCAGCCTGGCCAGGAGAGCAAGACCCTATCTCTGACAAAAAAAAAAATTAAACATTAGCTGGGCATGGTGGCATGCACCTGTAGTCCTAGCTACTCAAGAGGGTGAGGAATGACGATCACTTGAGCCACAAAAGTCAAGGCTACAGTGAGCCATGATTGCACCACTACACTCCAGCCTGTGCAACAGAGTGAGGCCCTAGCTCTTAAAAAAAAAAAAAAAAAAAAAAAAAGCAGAAAGTAGAAATGGAAATATGGAAGAAAAAAAGCAGGCAGATTTTAAAAGGAACCATTTTTAACTTCTAGGAAGGATTAAAAATATTAAGAAGTAGTTAAGAGATATGAAAGATCCAACAGAAGCCTAACAGTGTCAGGACAATGAACTTAGTCATGGCTACAGTCAAAGGCTTACGCAGAATCCAGTTAGAAATCATTCAGGTATTTTGAGAGTCAAAGACATGCAAAATCCAACTGATGCCATGAAGGAAGCTACATATAAACTTATGAATGTTTACAGACTGTTTAGACCTGAGAAATGGGTTCTCCTATAACAAACCCAGAGATGAGGGCTAAGTTGCAGAGGCCACTAATTGTCTACCAATATCCATTCTTTCTTAGTAACAGGACCTCAGACAATAGGTCTAGCTAAAAACAAAAAACAAGAAACTGTATTTCCCTGCCTACTTCAAATCAGGTGTAGCCATATGACTAAGTTTTGTCCAATGAAATGGGATCAGATGTTGGAAGCGGATGTGCCCTTTACCCTTCCCTCTCTCCTTCGTGCTATCTCTGTAATAAGGACATGATGGAGAGTGCTTCAGGAGTCACAACAGAAGTCTGCTAGGGAGGGCACGTAATCTTTGTCTCTTTTTTAGTCTAGAGTTCTTCCAGTCCACTGACTGCAATTTCAGCTTCCTGTCCCTTATCCCAACCAAGGCCTGGAGAAAAGGAGAGAAAGAGAGAGGAGGTAAACGAGACAGGAAATACACTTAACAAGTATTGTTGTTAAAATGCCTCAGTGTTCTCTGGGCCTAGGATATATTTAAGCTAAATCCTTTTAGGCCACACTTCTGGGTTCTTTGTGGGTGTCCCTGTTGGACACTCCCCAGCTGCAATCCACACGATGTAGAAAACACATTCTATTTTTCTGGCTGCTACCCAATATTCCACCTCTCACCATCCGGCTTCTCTGTTTGCCCCCAATTTCCTCCCAGCCTGGGTTTTCAGAGATTCATAGTACACAGACTCTCCGTTAGGTTTCAATGCCCTTCTCTGGGACAGAATTTAACACAGCTCGAGGTGAGCTCTTGTTCTCTCACTTTTGTGTGTGGGTCACATGCAGTCCATGGAAATACTCATATACTCAACAAATTTCAGGCTTGCTGGCCAAGGTCCTAATTTTACGTATTATAAAAACTGAAAGAACCTCCCAACAGATCTACATAGATGCTAAAGATCAGCAAAATTATTTTCACATATGGAATTGCTTTTTTCCTATTTTTTTTCCAAGAGCATTGGGAAAGAATGGGCCTAAAAGTTAGCCTATTCAGTAGTCTCCATCATGTTACTCAAGTTGTCGAGGCTGAAAGTTTCTCATACTTGATTCAGTTTTACTTCTGGCATTTCTGAATACTTATGAGAATTAAGATTGTCTACCATTGAAATTTCTAATGAAAATATTGTTTAATTACTATTTTAAATGTTTTAATGTAATGTTATTCAGTTCCTTTAATTTTGTTTATTAGAAGGCATCGATCTAAAATAAAACAAATTATTTGCTAAGAAACACCAGTTAAGAGTTTAAACTACAATTTCTACTTAAATAGAATTAACTTAAAGATTTAAATTTCTATTTAGATCAGGTTAAAATAAACTTCCCATTAAATTTATAAAGTCTGAGAAATATTCAGTGATTAGAGTACCTGGCCATAAAGGCTTTTATCTTTTTAAGAGAATAATGCTCTTACTTTTCTACTTCTGCCTCTTACAGTAGAATGGTTCAAGAGGACTTGGATTTCAAAAAATTAAAAGGGCAAACTAATGCCTTCCCTTCCATGGGCTATATAGCTAAAGAAGAGCGAAGAAAGCAAGCGAACACATTCTAATGGCAAACTACCTCAAGAGTTGTGAGCAATCCACCAAACAAAGATTGATGGTAAACCAAAGTGTTAGAGGTTATCTGAAAGGTGAATGCATATAACTTTAAAAAATAACAATTAATATAATTTAAAACTGAGATTGCTTTCTTTAGGATCTAAAGTTAAGCTATTTTTTTTTCAAAATAAGTTATCGTATACAAAAGTTATGGTTAAGTAAATATAAATACTGAGGAACCTGAACAAGGCCCTGTATCTGAATGTGATGAAATACAGGCCTGGATGTTTAAACCATGCCCTTGAGTCAAGTAAGAGCTAGACTTTAAATGAAAAAAAGCACCCTCCTAACAAGGTTATTTTTATGAAACTTCTAAGTATATAGCCTGGTGTGGTGGTGTGCGCCTGCAGTCCCAACCACTTAGGAGGCTAAGGAGCGCTTAAGGCCAGGAGTTCTAGGCTGTTGTGTGCTACACTGATCAGGTGTCTACACTAAGTTTGGCACCAATATGGTGACCTCCTGGGAGTGGGGACCACTGGATTGCCTAAGCAGGGGTGAACCAGCCCTGGTAGGAAACAGAACAGGTAAAAACTCCCATGCTGATCAGTAGTGGGATCATGGCCATGAATAGCTACTGCATTCCAGCCTGGGAAACACAGCAAGACTCTATCTCTTTAAAAAAAAAAAAAAAAAAAAAATATATATATATATATATATATATATATATATATATATAGCAGCCAGAGATGTTATGAATACTGAAATTTTAAAATTTATGAAATATCAATATGCTTTGGGGGCAGCAAAACAGCCCAAACAAATTGAAATTAAGGCTATTCCAGGAAAGTAAGAATATATATAACTTTGACACTCTGCCACTACCTGGTAGCAGCATCAAAATTGTAGGCCCAGTTTTTTGTAGAATAAATCTTTTCAAGGTTGTCTGATTTGGGGGGAGTATATTTTTGAAGAATGGCTGCCACAAACCTGTATCTCATATGAAACACTGAGGAGTGTTTGGGAATGGGAATTCTATAGCTGTAGGGTCAGCCTTCTCAGGTTCATCTACCAAATAGCTTCAACAGCAAAGGAGAATCATTGCTGGAGGAAGGTTTGGAAGCCCAGCCCAAAGCTACCTACCACAAAAGAAAAACAGACAATAAATATAAAAATAAATCTCTGGCCGGGTGCAGTGGCTCACACCTGTAATCCCAGCACTTTGGGAGGCCGAGGCAGGTGGATCACAAGGTCAGGAGATCAAAACCATCCTGGCTAACACGTTGAAACCCTGTCTCTACTAAAAATACAAAAAATTAGCCGGGTGTGGTGGCAGGCGCCTATAGTCCCAGCCACTTGGGAGGCTGAGGCAGGAGAATGGTGTGAACCCAGGAGGCGGAGCTTGCAGTGAGCCGAGATCGCACCACTGTACTCCAGCCTGGGCAACAGAGCGACAGTCTGCCTTAAAAAAAAAAAAAACTCTGATGTCTTAAGTTATACCACACAAATTCATATAAGCTTCAGAGTTGTAATATTATACTTTTCAGCATTATTTAAAATAACTTACCAATAAAAAAATCTTAGTTTATTTACCTTATTCCCCCCACAATCTTTGAGTCATTTAATTTCAACAATTATATATCTAATTCTGGATTATCCAGGTCAACAGAGAAGTAATAAGACAATTCAGTTTAGAAAAAATGGCTTTTAAGTGCACAGAGATATAATTTGGCAGATCCTGTTAGTTGCCTCTCCAAAGCCAGCCCTTCTTCGTTAAGAGAACTACAATTTCTGTTCAGACTGAGGTGGTAATGTGCTCAGAGGATGGTCCCTTCCCAGAGCATGAATTTTTTTCACTTAGATCCTTTCAGTGTGAGCAAGTAATTCAGATCTGGCCAATAAGACATAAAAGAAAGCCTACTTGGGACAGGAGGCATTCTGGGATACTTCTCCTGGATAAAGAGAGATGTCCAAGAAGACAGTTCATCTTTCTTTCTGCTTTGGTGTTGTCATGGTAGGACACAGTAGCTGCAGTAACTACTTGCATGTAAAAAGGAAAATCCAAAAAATGCCAAAAAAAAGAAAAAAAAAAAGAAATCTAGTCCAGACCTCTGATATCAATGTGTGGTGGGATTAACCAATCCTGAAAGAAGCTACCTCCAAATTTGTTACATAAGATAATCAACTCCTATTATTTAAGCCAACTTTGATCTACTTTTCTGTTATTTGTGGCTAAAAATATCCTGATTCATGCATATAAAAGAGAAAAAAAAATATATAAAAATGTCCACAGTAATTAGTTTTGAATGATAGAATAACAGACCATTTAATTTTCTTTATTCTTTTCATCTACAGTGAATAACTTTTTTTTGGTATGGGAGGATAGGGTCGTGCTTTGTTGCCCAGACCGAAATATGTGGAACAATCATAGATCACTGTAGCCTCAATCTCTTGGGCTCAAGCCATCCTCCTGCCTCAGCCTCCTGAGTAGCTGGGACCGCAGGTGTGCGCCACAACACCTGGTTTTTTTTTTTTTGAGATGGAGTCTTGCTCTGTTGCACAGGCTGAAGTGCAGTGGTGTGGTTTCGGCTCACTGCAACCTCTGCCTCCCGGGTTCAAGCGATTCTCCTGCCTCAGTCTCCTGAGTAGCTGGGATTACAGGCACACATCACCATGCCCAGCTAATTTTTGTATTTTTAGTAGAGACGGGGTTTCACCATGCTGGTCAGGCTGGTTTCGAACTCCTGACCTCGTGATCCACCTATCTCAGCCTCCCAAAGTGCCGGGATTACAGGCATGAGCCACCACGCCTGGCTAATTTTTCTTATTTATTTATTTATTTTGCAGAGATGAGGCTTGCTATCACGGTCAAGCTGGTCTCAAACTCCTGGACTTAAGCCATCCTCATCTTGGCCTCCCAGAGCACTGGATTACAGGATTGAGCCACTGTTCCTGGCCTTTTAGAATGGCTCTGTCCAGTTCAGACTTACTTAAAAAATGGAAATATCAGTATTTTAAAATAGAATATGTAGCTTTTGTGGTTTCTTTTTTTTTTCTTTTCTTCTTCTTCTGTTTTTTTTTTTTTTTTTGAGACAGAGTCTCGCTCTGTCGCCCAGGCTGGAGTGCAGTGGCAGGATCTCGGCTCACTGCAAGCTGCGCCTCCTGGGTTCACGCCATTCTCCTACCTCAGCCTTCCGAGTAGCTAGGACTACAGGCGCCCGCAACCAAGCCCAGCTAATTTTTTTGGTACTTTTAGTAGAGACGGGGTTTCACCATGTTAGCCAGGATGGTCTCAGTCTCCTGACCTTGTGATCCACCCACCTAGGCCTCCCAAAGTGCTGGGATTACAGACGTGAGTCACCGCGCGCAGCCCGCTTTTGTGGTTTCAAAAGTTCTCACTTGCTAATGTCATGTTAGAGATACAAATTTAAAGTATGCTAAATCAGTGGAGAGAACATGTTTAATCTATAGACACTTATACATACACTAAGAAAGCTGACTACTATACTGAAGTCCCTTATAGGAAGGGAGTTGTTAAGGATAAGGAATATGGATTGGGCTCTTTCAGAGACTCCATACAGGTATATTTAATTAGCAAAGGAGTCAAAAAACACCAGTTGTTATCAACAGCACTTTGCACATGTTGGGATATGATTTGCCAACTGGTGAGACTATTCCAGGTATCAACATAAAATATATGTCAGCTCTGGGGAGAAAAAGTAGTCTAGGACAGTAAATAGTCTTATTTGCTAAAATGAACCCATAAACTTAGGCAGCATTTCTCCAAAGTGTATTCCATGGATCACCAATCCCTCATAAAAATGGGTTGAATGAGATTCACAATGCATGCTGGCATATTAAAGCTTTAGAAAAGTCAAACTAGTTTATCTTTGTCAACCCAGGATTGCTCAAATTCCTTTGATTATAGAACCCCCTTTTATGTAACACTTATCATATATCCATTCCACAGAATTACTTTGGGTAATGCTGAGCTCAGGTCCAGCAAAATATAATTCAGGTAAGCTAGTAGAAAAAAGTTAAAAATTCACATTTAATTATTCCTATACAATATGTATTTCTGAAGCTGAGTTCTAGAAAAAAAATCAAGATTACTGAAATAACTATTTAATGGAAACCACCTTTTCTGCTGTATGTGTAGACTGGGAGTCAAAGAAAAGGTATGGGCCAGGGAGTAAGACTACTGGACCCAGTACACAATAGCTGGGACAGAAACAAGGCTGTGATATATTGATTTATGCATTCACTCAAAATGTATCATGTTTCTGTATGTTTCAGTGTGTCTCAGAGACTGCATTCCACGTGGGAGACAGAAAATGATTAAGATATAGACCCTGCCTTCAAAGAAAGTCTGCCATAGAAAACAAGGCACATAAGGACTTCACTTGAGAAAAGATATGTATAAAAGACAGTCACAGCACAAAAAAGTATTATACTCTGCTGAGGAGGAAGGGATTAAAAAACTTCCAAGTAAAAACAACAAGGCACATACAACTATAATTGGTCCATTATAGATAAAGAAAAAGAAAAAAGCCAGGCACAGCATGTAAATGGCGGAAGTTAAATTTGAATCTAGGGAGTCTAGGTCTAGAGTCTACTCCCTTAAATCACTGCGCTATAGTGCCCTTCACCCTTCAATTCCCTTATGAGCTCCCACAGATCTTTCCAGCACCAACTTACACGTCTCCTTAACTATAAAGCCTTTTTGGAAGCAGAACTGACTTTGACCCTCTTTTGTACTATCATTATTTTTCAGCATTGCATATATCACACCATATTGCAATGATTTGTTGACATGGCCATCTCTTCATTACAGTGAGAGGCTCTAGAGAACAGAAACTGCCTAATTCATTCTTATGTCCCTCTCATCAATCACAATGCCTGCCATAGCAAGCATTCACTAAACATTTACAGAACTGAATAAACTTCAGTAGAGATGCCTATTTTTATTCAAAAACATTTCAAGTTATCTACACAGCCCAATAGTGGACCTACTCTTGATGCACTCAGTTTTAGCTATAAAGAATTGTATATATTCACTTCTAAAAATTGGTAACAAAACAAAACAAAAACTTAAGTTGTCCTAAGAATATCTGTTAGTGTCCTCCCTAAACCAATACACAATATCTAAAATTCAGCTTAGTATGGATTTCAAAATGTAATCCTTATCATAAGCCAATCCCTAAAAAATATGTCCCCAAACTACCTTCCAGTGGCAACAAGTGGGGTATAAACCAGAACTTGGATGAAGAACTAAGGAAGAGGTCAGCAGGGGAAGAAAACAAAATAAAGATTTTGATTTTCATAATTCTGACCCATTAACTTTAAATAAAACTCAGTCAAAAACCACTACATAGACTTGCTGCCATATTAATAAAATTCTCCAAATTAGTATAAGGTTTTTGTTAGGAATAACTTCATACCGTTTATTTCCTTTAATTTTCATTCACTTGTCAAATACTTGAATCTACCACATGCCAAAAACGGTGCTAGGTACTGATACAAGTTGACTAAGACATGGGGTTGAGTAAGCCAACAATTGTAGCATAGTCCAGCAGATTAGAGTTATGCTCGGGGTACCACAGCACCAGAGAAAAGGAATATGTAAGTCAGAACAGGAAGTGTGGAAGGGACGGACAGGGGTACAAATACAAAAATAAATTTTGGAAATTCTATTCTTTTTGGAAAAAGACTAAAAAATGTGCATTTCAAGTCAGTAGTGGTCAGTTACTTCCTGTATTGCCAGGTGACTCCAGGGGAATAGCAGGTTAGACATAACAGTTACAACATTGCTCTTTCCTGGCTGTGTGCACATCACAGTACCCCATGCTATGTCCACTAACACAAGCCAAAGTAAAATGGAGGAAGTCATTCCCTTGAAGTTGAATTGTTCTTTCATTCTTAAGACCAAGTTACTTGGGAAGGGCAAAGAAGAGAACCAGAAGATGATGGGAAGAACCTATCCTTACACATTTTTACCTGGCTTTTCCTTACAAAAAATATTCAGAAAGACCACAAACACACTCACTCCTTCTCTCTTTCAAGTGTGTGTGCGCACACACCCACAAACACACATCCACACACACAGTGACTAAATCATTACCACACGGGGGAAAATGAACAAGTTCCAGCTAAAATTCTAGAAATAGCTATCAAGAAGAAAAAGTCATCTCTTGACTTTTAATAATTTCTATATATTCTTCAGCATACAGAGAAATGTCATTTCAGTTGGAAGTTTCTACAACATAATTAATCTTTATAATTATTATCTGTCGAGCCAAAATAGCTGCTTCACTATCATCCAAATACTAAAAAAATTTACATATATTTCAGGAGAACTAGCAGATTAGAACATGCACTACCACTTTCATCACTTCCACATAAAGCTTTTCTTGCCCATTAAAATTATTAATTTATGTTAAAAGTCTTCAGAAATGCATCTGTGTCACAGCTAGAGATGTTAGTTTAACAATTATTTTTCCAAGCTAATACAAAGATTTATTTCAGCTTTGCAGAAATAAATCACTACACCTCAAATTATTTTCAGCAAAATTCAACCACATATACAGAGAAGGAAAATTTTTTGCTTAATATCAGAATATAACAGCTATTTTCTAAGCATACATATAATCTAATTGTTTTAAGCAATTAGGTAAGCAAAAGAATATAAAAACATTCTGACAGGAAAACTTCCAGCTTCCTCTTTTTGGTGTACATGTACACAACAAAATTCAACCAAACATAAAACACCCCATATTATGGCCTCCATTTGATTTCCAACCTTATTTTCCCATTACTATATAACAAAAAATTGCATGTCTTTTCCAAGCTGGTCACCAACTATCCACTAAATGTAATCTGCTTTAAAGCTTTGTTTATCTGTGGTTACAAACAGGGATTATGGAGTAAGAATGCCTGGATTTGAATCTTGCTTCATCATTTACTAATACTGTCACCTTGGGCAAGTTATTCAATCTCTTAGTGCCTCCATTTTCTCTTACATAAAATAGAGTTAGCAGCAATACGTACTTCATGCAAGTGTAAGAATCAAAGGATACAAAACATGCAAAAGCTCTTAAAACTGTACCTAAGTGCCCAATAAATATTCCTTCTGTTTTCCCTTGGGAATTTCCTCCATCCATCTAAACCTACCCAATTTTCAGCTCAGAATAATCATTTCTAAGAAGTCTCCCATAGCTATATAAATGTATAAAAATCCTGCCATCCTTTAAACTTGTATAACAATTAGGACCCATACCAAAGACAGTATTTGGCACTGAGTATACATTAAACATTACACAGTTAAATAACTTTTTCCAATAAGTTAATTAACTATATCAGGAATTCATTTTGCCTTACCAATTGAAGTGTAAATTCTCTGGATGTGAACTTCATATTCTATTATTTTTTTATTGCCCAAAAAACTTAGCACAGCACATGCACGGAGCAGCCACACAGAAAATAACCGCCAAAGTTAACACAGCCAATGAGCAGTTGCTGGTTTGTTTGCTATCTTAGAAGATGTTAAAGAGAAACGTTAATTATAACCATGAGGCTTATAGACTGTATTTAATAATGATCAACACATACAACCTAAAGGCAAGAGAAAAAAATGTTTCCTGATTTTTCAGCTTATAAGAATGTCTGTTCTCAAGGGACAAGAACATTCCTGCACATAATTGGAATCATTGGCAGAAGAGTGATGAAAAAAAAAAAATTAAAGAGTCTCCCCCAACCCCCATCTGGAAGTAATTAACAAGAAACTCAAGGGAAGTTAACATTATAATTTGGCAATATGTAGAATAAGCTGATCTTTACTATAACCTTAAGTTTGGAACCTAGTTCAATCCAACATGAACTGAGTGCCTTCTATCTTTATGTGAATCCCACCAACTCTTGAAGCATTTTTCATCTCTAATGCTCATTTAGGCAGTTTGGCATGTATTACTTTTCACTCATTTTACTCTTCCAAGTGTATATATCTCATCTTCAGCACAGGTTACAAGTTCCTTCTTACGAAGTCTGGACCCTGACCTCTACTTTTATGAACTACCTTCAGTATCTAGTAAAATGTTTTACACACAGTAGACCCTCAAATATTTGTTCTAACTAAATGAATAAGCTTATGGTATTTATTCCTGAGTCAATACTGATTTAGCTGATCTGTGGCCACCATATACTGACTGCCTAAAGTACCAGGCATCTTACACATACCACTTAATCCTCACTACAACCCCCTTGAAGTAGGTGTAAGCTTTCTTTCACAAACTAGGAAACCAAGGCTTTAAAATTTAAAAGGCTTAAGATATTTTTCTGATATTGTACAGCTGGTCAAGAAGTGAAGCTGTGATTTCCATCCATGTCTGCTTTCTAACTACTTCTCTTTCCATGAAGCCATATTGCTTCTCTAAAATGATAAGTGATCTTCAGAACGATGGCTGAGGGGCACAGGGTGATACTCTCATGACTTCTCAACATCCAGTGAAAGATTAAAGTAGGTTTAGGTCTGCGAAATGGCATTAAGGTCATTTTATTTGAGTTAAAAAAATAGTTATCTATAGCAAATGCCAAGGGCTATCAACCTTTTACAAATGACGTATCAAAACCTTGCTCTTCATTTATTTCTGGACTGCTTAGAACAGGAGGTATAGGATCTACCTATGTGTTAGCCTCTGATGTGACTTCAACTTATGAGCAGGTGTGTCAGATTAAGCTTTGATCTCCAGTACGTGAGAGTGGGGAAAGAGGGCCATGTCACAAAATACACTGGATGCCAATTCTCTCATTCAGAATTAATAAACACTGACATTAAGCTCAATTTTTTAAAAGCTAGATTCACTGTACTAACAAGAATTCCTTGCTTACTTCTATTAAGATTTGGCAAGCTTCCCCACTTTCTAAGTAGAAATTATGTGAAATCCAGAAGTAAAGAAATAAAAACCGTATATTTGACCTTTTCCCTCAAATGCAAAGAATTTCTCTGAAGTCAACCAAGAAATGCTGAATCAGCCCCCATTATGCCTAGTTTTAGGAAGAAATGATTGTCTGGTAAGAAGGTAAGTACTTGAGGCTCAATAATTATTTGTTGAATAAATAAAACACAGTTCTTGTCCTCAAGTAACTTTGAGACTAGTTGAGATAAGATGGCAGATTTAACATAACTACATAGGTAATCACACTAAATGTAAATGGTCTAGACACCCTAATTAAAAGGCAGAAATTGTCAGATTATACAAAAAAAGCAAGTCCCAACTATATGTAAGAAGCTTACTCTAAATATGAAAATACAAAAAGATTAAAAGTAAACAGAAAAAGATATGCCATGCTACTATTAAAAAAAAAAAGATTTCCTATAGAAAGAGTTACTCAAAAGAAAGAATTCCTATGTAACACCAGAACAAAGAATATTACCTGGAATAAATAAGTCATTTCATAATGATAAATACATCAAGGGCACATAATCCTTAATGTCTATGCATTCAATAAAAGAGCTTAATACCCAAATGTTCATCAATAAACTGTTGTATATTCATACACTGAAATTCCACTCAGCAACAGAAATGAATGAATACATAAAGCAACGTGGATAAATCTTAAAATAATTTTACTGAGTAAAAGAAGCTGGGGGTGGGGGAAAGTACATACTACGGCATGATGCCATCTATATAAAATTCTAGGAAATACAAACTAATGAATAGTGGCAGAAAGCAAAGCAAGTTTCCTGGGGATAGGAGGAGGGGAGCAGTGTAGGGAAGGAAGAGAATGATTTTACGAAGGGGAATTAAAAAAACTTTTAGGGTTGATTGGTATGTTCAGTTACCTTGATTGTGGTGATAGTTTCGTGGACACATACATATGCCAAAGGTTATAAAAGAATACACTTTAAATATGAGCAGGTTTTTGTACGTCATTTATTTCTCATTAGAGCTGCTTTTAAAAAACTAAGAGGATATACACACGTAAAAAGTTTTTTTAAAAAAAAATCCTATGATATCCTCTAAGATGGCCTGAATGATCCCTCTTTGTACAGGCATACCTCGTTTTTATTGTGCTTTGCTTTACTGCACTTCAGATAGCGTGTTTTCTACAAATTAAGTTTGTGGCTACCTTGAGTCAAGCAAGTCTATTGGTGTCATTTTTCCAATGGCATGTGCTCACTTCTTGTCTCTGTGTAATTCTTGCATTATTTTAAACGTTTTCATTATTATTGTATCTGACACGGTGATCTGTGATCTTGATGTTACTATTGTAATTGTTTTGGGGTGTCACAAACCATGCCCACATAAGACAGTGAACTTAATATATGCTGTGTGTGTATTCTGACTGCTCCAGTGACTCACCGTTCCCCCACCTCTCACCCTCCCTTGGCCTTCCCTATTCCTTGAGACAAAACAATATTGAAATTAGGCCAATTAATAACCCTACAGTGGCCTCTAAGCATTCAAGTGAAAAAAGGTCACACATCCCTCATTTTCAATCAAAAGCCAGAAATGATTAAGCTTAGTTAGGAAGATACAGTCAAAAGCCAAAACAGGCGGAAAGCTAGGCCTCTTGTGGCAAAAAGCCAAGTTGTAAGTGCAAAGGAAAAGTTCCTGAAAGAAATTAAAAGTGCTAATCTAGTAAACACGCAAATGATGAGAAAGCAAAACAGCCTTGCTGAGATAGAGAAAGTTTTAGTGGTCTGGGTAGAGGATCAAGCCAACCACAACGTTCCCTTAAGCCAAAGCCTAATCCAGAGCAAAACCTCAACTCTCTTCAATTCTCTGTAGGCTGAGAGGTGAGGAAGCTGCACAGAAAAAGTTGGAAGCTAGCAGAGGTTGACTCATAAAGTTTAAGGAAAGAGGCCATCTCCATAATGTAAAAGTCCAAGACGAGGTTGCAAGTACTATGAAGTGAAGCAAGTTATCCACAAGACCTAGCCAAGCTACACTAAACAAAAAATTTTCAGGGTAGACAAAACAGCCTTCTGTTGGAAAAAGATGTCATCTAGGACTTTCATAGCTAGAGAGGAGAAGTCCATGCCTGGCTTTAAAGTTTCAAAGGCCAGGGTGACACTCTTATTAGAGGCTAATGCAGCTGGTGACTTTAGTTGAAGCCAATGCTCAATGAAAACCCTAGGGCCCTTAAGAATTATTCTAAATCTACTCTGCCTGTGCCCTATAAGTGGAATAACAAAGCTCAGATGACAGCATTATCTATTTACAGCATGGTTTACTGGGTATTTCAAGCTAACCATTGAGACTTGCTGCTCAGAAAAAAGATTTCTTTCAAAATATTACTGCCCAATGACAATGTACCTAGTCACCCAAGAACTCTGAGGAAGATATACAAGGAGATTAACGTTTTCATGCCTAATAACACAATATCCATTCTGCAGCCTGTGGATCAAGGAGTAATTTCAACTTTCAAGTTTTATTATTTAAGAAAAACATTCAGTAAGGCTATAACTGCCACAGTGACTCCTCTGACGGATCTGAGCAAAGTAAATTGAAAACCTTCTGAGAAGGATTCACCATTCTAGATGCCATTAAGAATATCTGTGGCCAGGCATGGTGGCTCCCGCCTGTAATCCCAGCACTTTGGGAGGCTGAGGTGGGCAGATCACTTAAGTCAAAAGTTCAAGGCCAGCCTGGCCAACATCGTGAAACCCTGTCTCTACTAAAAATACAAAAGTTAGCCAGGCGTGATGGTGCATGCCCGTAATCTCAGCTACTCAGGAGGCTGAGACCAGAGAATCACCTGAACCCGGGAGGCGGAGGTTGCAGTGAGCTAGGATCGCACCACTGCACTCCAGCCTGGATGACAGAGTGAGACTCCATCTCAAAAAACAAAACAAAACAGAACATTTGTGATTAAGGGGAGGAGGTCAAAACATCAACATTAATAATAATTTGGAAGAAGTTGATTCCAGCCCCCATGTATGACTTTGAGGGGTTCAAGACTGCAGTGGAAGAAGTAACTGATGTGGTGGAAATGGCAAGAATAAGAATGAGAAGGAGAAGCAGAGAATAAAGATGTGACTGAATTGCTGCAATCTCATGGTAATACTTAAATGGATGAGAAATTGCTTCTTTTTTTGAGATGGAGTCCGGCTCTGTTACCCAGGCTGGAGCGCAGTGGTGTGATCTCAGCTCACTGCAACCTCCGCCTCCTAGGTTCAAGTGATTCTCCTGTCTCAGCCTCCTGAGTAGCCGGGATTCCAGGCGTATGCCACCACGTCCGGCTGATCTTTGTATTTTAAGTAGAGACAGGGTTTCACGATGTTGGCTAGGCTGGTCTTGAACTCCTGTCCTCAAGTGATCCGCCTGCCTCAGCCTCCCGAAGTGCTGGGATTACAGGACTGAGCCACTGAGCCTGGTCCTAGGAATTGCTTCTTATAGATGAGCAAAGAAAGTGGTTTCTTGAGATGGAATCTATTCCTTATGCAGACGCTGTGAACATTGTTGAAATGGCAACAAAGGATTTAGAATATTCCTGAAACTTAATTGACAAAGTAGAGGCAGGGTTTGAGAGGATTGACTCCAATTTTCAAAGTTCTGTTGTGGGTAAAATGCTATCAAACAGCATCACATGCTACAGAGAAATCTTTCGTGAAATCAATCAATGGAGCAAACTTCATGGTTGTCTTATTTTTAAAAAACGACTATAGCCATCTACCCTTCAGCAACCATCACCCTGATCAGTCAGCAGCCATCAAGATCAAGGCAATACCCTCCACCTGCAAAAAGATTACAACTCACAGAAGGCTCAGATGCTCATCAGCATTTTTTAGCAATAAAGTATTTTTAAATTAATGTACATTAGTTTTTAAAAACATGTTATCACATATTTAATAGATTACAGTATAGTATAAATATAACTTTTAGGTGCACTGAGAAACCAAAAAGTTTCTGTCCTCACTTTATTGCATTATTCCCTTTATTGTGGTGGTATGGAACTGAACCTGCAATATCTGAGGTATGCCTGTATTTATGCTCATGTGTAATCTCCTCTCTTGAGTGTAGACTAAATTTAATGACTTGTTTCTAGGGAATAAAACGTGGCTGAGGTGATGGGATGTTGTTTCCTAGATTAAGATACAAAAAAACTACTGCTTCTGTCTTGGACTCTCACACATGAGCTTGCTTTGAGAGAAGGCAGCTGCCATACTGTGAGCTGTACTACGGAGAAAACCATGTGGTAAGGAGCTGAGGGAGGCCTTGGGCCAAAAGCCATCATAGAACTGAGATCTGCAGCCCAAGACCCTGCAAAGAACTAAATCCAATAACCACATGATTGGATTTGGAAGCAGATCCTCTCCCAGATGAACCTTCAGATGAGAATATGGCCCTGGCCAACAGTTTGACTATACCTCACATAAGGCCTTGAGCCAGATGTACCCAACTAAGCCACGCTGGGATTCACGAGTCACAAGAACTGTGAGATAGTAATGTCTATTTCTTAAAGTCACCCTGTTTTGGTATTTCTTAAAGTCACCCTGTTTTGGAGTACATATTTTTGTTACACAGCAATGGATAACTAATATAAAATCTAAATCACACTTTTTTTTTTAAAGGCTACAAAATAGTAGTATTCATTTAGAATACATATTCGGCCACAAATAACAATATTTAACTAAAACTGGATTAAATAAGGCTAGTACAGTATCTCATGATGCCACCAGAGACCCAAGATCTTTTTTCCAGGCTCTGTCATTCTTTGAAAATGTGATATGGACATGAATGAACAGAACTTTCATCCTTATGCTTTTTATCTCAGTAATGCAGTATCACAGAAAAGAGGAGAAAGAAGCTTTGCCTTTTTCAGGAAAGTGAAAACTTTCCCAGGAAAGTCAAAGCTAGTCTTCTACTTACATCTCATTTATCAGACCTGCTTCCCATTGCCACCATTAGTTGCCAGGGAGTCTGGAAAGATGAGTATTTTTTAGTAAGACACACTATCCTTTAACAAAGTGTTTTGTTAGTGAAGAAGAGGAGGACAATGTTTACTAGCCAGGCAACCAGCAGTACATGCCAAAGCAATATATTTTACTTGTGATAAAAAATATTACAGGAGGTTAGAGAAGGGTAAGAATATTTTAAGCAATGAGAGCTTGAGGAGGTTTCTGAGAGGAGAGATGTTTAGAATTTGGCTAAATAGAGAGGAGAGAAAAGGGAATTCTCAAAAAGGATAAAAACAAGAATAAAAAAACATGAAGACAGGGAAGTTCAGTAAGGCCCATAAGTAAATTACCTTGTATAAAGTTTCTAAATTCATAACTAAGATTTTAAAAATTTGCTGAGTGATGAATATGCACGTTGTTTCCTAGCAGGAAAGAAAAATACAGCATCACGTTTAAGAGAAGAGATATGGGCAAAGAATATAATAAAAATTTATTCAAGGAAGATATACAAATGGCCAAGAAGCACATGAAAAGATGCTCAACATCACCAGTCATCAGAGAAATCGAAGCCAAAACCACAATGAGATACCACTTCATACCCACAAGGATGGCTAGAATCAAAAATTCAAATAGGTTTTGGGAGGATGTGGAGAAATGAGCGCCCTAACACACTGTTATCAGAACTATAAAATGGCGCAGTTGCTCTGGCAAACAGTCTGGCAGTTCTTCACATAATTAAACACAGAGTTACCATATGACCTAGAAGTTCTACTCCTAGGTATACACCCAAGAGAAATGAAAACATATGTCCACACAAAAACTTGTACATCAAAGTTTAGAGCAGCATTATTCAGAATAGTCAAAAAGTGGAAAAAACTCACATGCCCATCAACAGATGAATGGATACATGAGATGTGGTATATGTGTACAACAGAGTATTATTTGGCCATAAAAAGTAATGAAGTACTGAAACATACTACAACATAGATGAACTTTGAAAATACTACGACAAGGGAAAGAAGTCAGTCATGAAAGACTACATATTATATGATTCCATTCATACAGAATGTCCAGAACAGGGAAATCTACAGTGACAGAAAGTAGATTAGTGGTTGCCTAGATCTGTGTGGGAGGAGTGGGCTGAGAAGATTCAGAATAATAGCTAAAGAGTAGAGCGTTTCTGTTTGAGGTAATGAAAATGTTCTAAAATTGACTGTAGTGATGACTGTACATCTATCAATGAACATATTAAAAACTATTACATCATACACTTTAAATGGGTGAATTATATGGTATATAAACTATATCTCAGCAAGGCTGTTGAAAAAAAAGAGAGATAAGGTGAGCACTTTTAGAATATCTGCCCAGCCACCGCTCTTTTGAGACTTCCATTCCACCCAACTCTGGCAGCCAAGGGGAGAGGCGGGGAGAGTAAGAAGGGGAGAATGGAAAGACAGGCTACCTGCTTTGAGAAGCGGTGATTAAGAATGAGGACCCTGGAGTCAAAATACCTGAGACGGAATCCCAGTTCCACACTTACTGTGAGACCTTGGACAAGCTCTTAATCTCTCTGTGTCTCAGTTTCTTCATCTATAAAACAAATATAATACTAACCTCATAATACTGTGGGGATTAAATGAGATAATATATTTAGGACCATGGTTCACTGCCAGGCACAAGTGCTCAATAAATACCAGTTATTATTCTTACATGTTTTCCCATTCCTATTTCTAGTTCCTTAAAACAAACCCACTAGTGTGAGTAATGTCCTAGTACTTGTAACCAATAACACTCTAAATATATAACTTCAAAGAAAACGTGCAACAACTTGAGGGTCAGGGTTCAGTGAGGACTCCCCCATCTGCAGTGAGATTAGTGAAGCCGTTGGTTCAATTATAAAGACTTGTCTCTGAACTACAGATTCATATATTTAATTGTCTACTTGATATTTCCACTTCTTTGTCTAACAGTCACTTCAAACTTAACATGGTCAAAGTTGAATTTCTGATTTTCCTTTAGGAAACCGCTCCTCTTGCAGTCTTCCCTATCTTAGTTGAATTTTTAAAAAATTCATCCACAACTGCTGTGGTAAGTTAAATAATGTCCCCCAAAGATAGGAGGTCCCAATCCTTGGAACCTGTGAATGGCACCTTATGTGGCAAAGACTTTGCAGATGGGATTCAAGATCTTGAGATGAGATTACTCATCTCAAGGATTACTATGACAGATACTAAATGCAATCACATGTATCCTTATTAAAGGGAAATTTGACACATACAGCAGAGCAGAAAGCAATGTGACCAAGAGGCAGAAATTAGAGTAATGCAGCAACAAGTCAAAGAATGCTGGCAGCCCACAGAAATTGAAAGAGGCAGGGAAGATTATCCCAGAGAGCCTCTGGAGGAGCAACAGCTGTGCCAACACTTTGATTTTGGCCTAGTAACACTGATTTTTAACTTCTGGCCTCCAGAGCTGTGAGAGAATAAATTTTTGCGTTTGCAGCCACCAAGTTTGCACTAATTTACTATGGCAGCCATAAAAAACTAATATAATTCCTTTCTTGACCTCACACTCTACATCCATTCCATAAGGAAATCCTACTGGCTCTAATTTCAAACTACGTCCAGAATCCAACAATTTTTTCACAAATCCACTGCCACTGCTTTGGTTTAAACCATCATTACCGTGGCCAGGCACAGTGGCTCACACCAGTAATCCCAGAACTTTGGGAGGCTGAGATGGGAGGACTGCTTGAGCCCAGGAGTTGAAGGCTGCAGTGAGCTATGATCGTGCCCCTGCACTCCAGCCTGGGTGACAGAGCAAGACCCCATCTCTTAAACAGAAAAAAAAAAAAAAGATCATCTCTTTTCTGAGGCCTTCTCTTTCCTTTTTCTTAAATAAAAAATATAAAATAAATAAAAAAATCACTGTAACTTTACAGTTGGATTATTCCAATAACCTATCTGATCTCCCTGCTTTCAACCTTTGTTAACTAATGGATCCCAAGTGCCTAGAACAGTATCTAACACACAACAGATAGTGGTATTCAATAAATTTGTTGTTATTTTGACTCCATGTCCTGTGTTCCTTTCTAGAGTTTTTTCTCTTATTTTATGAGTTATCTATCATGGGAGCAAGGGTGCTGCTCAGCATCTGAACCCTGCTTCTGTTTTGGGGAACTGTTTGTGCCAACAGGAAGCAGCTAACTCCTACTACAAAATCTAGAAACCCCAATTATTTACTTCCCCAGCTCTCCTGGCAACTAGAGTGTGGACACGTGACCCAGGCTTAGCCAATGACACATACCTTCCAGAATTGTCACTGGTAGCTTGGATAGTTTTTTTTTTTTTTTGGTGGCAACAACATCTGGTTCTTCAGTCAGGGACAGGAGTGCCAGTGGAACTATCTTCCAAGGTCAGCAATGTCAGGCCTCATTCTATTTTTTATTTCTGTAAGTTTGACTACTCTAGATACCTCATATATGTGGAATCATAGAGTATTTGTCTTTTTATGACTGGCTTTTCACTTAGCATATTGCCCTCAATGTTCGTCCATTTTGTAGCATTCGTCAGAATTTCATTCCTTGTGGTGGGATGAGCCTGCAATCCTAGCTACTCAGGAGGCTAAGGCTGGAGAATTGCTTACGCCCAGGAGTTTGAGGCTGCAGTGAGCTATGACTGTGCCACTGCACTTCAGCCTGGGCAACAGGGTGAGACTCTATCTCTAAATAAATAAATAAAAGGAATTTCATTCCTCTTTAAGGCTGAATAATATTCCACTTTCACATTTTGTTTATTCATTCATTGAAAGTCATTTGGGTTGCTTCTACCTTTCAGCTACTGTAATGCTGCTATGAATGTGGGTGTACAAATAGCTCTTCAAGACCCTGCTTTCAAGTCTTGGATATGTACCAAAAATGGAATTTTTTTTTTCTTAAACAGGGTCTCACTCTGTGGCCTAACCTGCAGTGCAGTGGCACGAATACAGCTCACTGCAACCTCAAACTCTTAGGCTCACGCGATCCTCCCACCTCAGCCTCTCGAATAGCCGGGACCACAGGAGCCTGCCACTATCCCCAGCTACTTTTACAATTTTTTTGTAGAGATGGAGTCTTGCCATGTTGCCAGGCTGGTCTTGAATTCCTAGGCTCAAGTGATCCTCCCACCTCAGGGCCCCCAAGTAGCTGAGACCACAGACGCACACCACAGAATTGTTGAATCATAGGGTAATTCTATTTATAACTCTTTGAGGAGCCACCATACTGTTTTCCACAGCAGCTGCACCATTTCACATTCCCTTCAACAGTGCACAAGGGCTCCAATTTCTCCAAATCCTTGCTAACACTTATTATTCTCTTTTGAAAAACATTTATTATTATTATTTTGTAATAAATCTTGCTGTGTTGCCCAGGCTGGCCGTGAACTCCTGGGCTCAAGTGATCCTCCCACTTCGACCTCCCAAAGTACTGGGATAACAGGCATAAGCCACCACACCTGGCCCTCTCTGTGTTTTTGATAGTAGCCATCCTAGTGAGTGTGTAGATACCTCAATATGGGTCCTCATTTGTTAGCCATGCAATTACAATAGCCACATAGCTGATTTCTCTGATCCTAGGCTCCATTTCCCTCAACCTGCTCTTCATACTGTCTTTAGAAAGGCATTTATCATCATGTAACTTCTCTGGTAAAAATTTCCATTGGCTTTCCATCCCTCTTAGGTAGGTCCGAACTCCTGATCATGCCACAGAGGAACCTATAAGACATGGCCTCTACCTATCTCTTCACCAATCCTTCTCTAGCCTCTTCCTTTTCTCCCACTGTCCTCCTACAACTGACTGAAAGCTCTCTGAGGGCATGTATTTCCAAAATCCAGCACATCTTCTGTTACTCAAAAAACATGCAAAAACATTTTTTGAATGATGAATAAAACAATAAAATAAGGCCGGGCGCAATGGCTCATGCCTGTAATCCTAGCACTTCGGGAGGCTGAGGCGGGTGGATCACCTGAGGTCGGGAGATCGAGACCAGCCTGGCTAAAGCGGCAAAACCCTGTCTCTACCAAAAATACAAAAATTAGCCAGGTGTGGTGGTGGGCGCCTGTAATCCCAGCTACTTGGGAGGCTGAGGCAGGAGAATTGCTTGAACCCTGGAGACAGAGGTTGCAGTGAACTGAGTTTGTGCCTCTGCACTCCAGCCTGGGTGACAAGAGCAAAACTCCATCTCAAAAAAAAAAAAAAGAACTATCCCCAGGTGACAGAAATGAAAAAACAAAGAGCAACAATAGAAAAGTAACTAGGGGCTAGGAGTCTAACATGCACACCAGGAAAGCAGGTGTGAAGGGTCATGAGACAAGGAGAGCTAGAACTGAGCTCCAGCATATAGCTCAAAGTACCAGCAAACTCCATGGAAAATAACAAGGAGCTTACCTCCATCTTGCACTTCATGTGGGGGTGGGGGAAAGTCACCTATAGGAAAACAAATCTCTCAATCCATGCCATGTATAGACATGCATACTAAATTTTATGCAGTACTCATCCTGTATAAAACATGAGGCGGTGGAACTGTAAGCCAAGAAATTAACGTAAAAATTGGTCCATAACTACTAAAGTACCCAGAGACTAAAAAAAACAAGCCTAAACCACTATTTCACAGAGCATCTGTGGCTCCCACAGACTAAACATCACCAATTGAATGTGAGCTCATAAATAAAAACTAAAAAACATACAGGTTAAAAAAATACTACAAATGGTAGTAGCCAGCAGATACACAGATCAAATTAATAGCCCTCCCCAAATTTGACATATTTAAGTAATCTGAAAATATAAGTTAAGTATGTGTATTAGGCTGTTCTCACATGGCTATAAATACCTGAGACTGGGTAATTTATAAAGAAAAGAGGTTTAATTGGTTCATGGTTCTGCAGGCTCTACTTGGAAGCATGGCGGCTTCTGCTTCTGGGGAGGCCTCAGGGATCCTTTACTCAGGGCGAGCAGGCATTTTACATGGCAGAAGCAGGACTGAAAGCGGGGAGGTGCTACACACTTAAACAGCCAGATCTCACGAGAACTCACTCACTATCACAAGAACAGCACTGAGGGAATGGTGCTAAACCATTCATGAGAAACCGCCCCCAAGATCCGATCACTTGCCATCAGGCCCCACCTCCAACACTGGGGATTACAATTTGACATGAGGTTTGGGAGTGGACACAGATCCAAGCCATATCAGTATGTTTAAAGTTATAAAAGAGATGAAAGCAATAGAAGCCATAATGAAATAGAACAGTATAGGAAAAACAGGATAGGCAGAACTGAAAAAGGACCAAATAGAATTTCTAGAGATAAAATCTAATTATTAAAATAAAAAGACTTAATGAACAGCTAAGTAGCAGATTAGAAATAGTTATGGAAAGAACTGTAAGTGAAAGAGAGCTGAGAAAATTAACTGCAATGAATCACAGACATGGAAAGACATGGAAAAAATAAAGAGTTCTTAAACAACATAGATGATAGAATGAGGATACAAATAGGAATCCCAAAAGGAAAGAACAGAGCTATTAGGGAACAGGAAATAGCTTAAGTAATACCACCTTAGAATTTTCTTTTTTTTTTTTTTTTTTTTTTTTTTTGAGTCTTGCTCTGTTGCCAGCCTGGAGTGCAGTGGTGCGATCTTGGCTCACTGCAAGCTCCACCTCCTGGGTTCATGCCATTCTCCTGCCTCAGCCTCCCCAGTAGCTGGGACTACAGGCACCCACCACCACGCCCAGCTATTTTTTTTGTATTTTTAGTGGACAGGGTTTCACCGTGTTAGCCAGGATGGTCTCGATCTCCTGACCTCGTGATCTGCCCACCTCAGCCTCCCAAAGTGCTGGGATTACAGGCGTGAGCCACTGCGCCCAGCCAGAATTTTCTATAATAGGAGACTTTAATTATTACATGGAAGCAGCAGCCAGGGTCCTAAAGAAGAGGAAATAAAAACATGCAAACTCAGATTCATGATAAAACATCAAAACATAACATCAAAGACTGAAGAAAATCTTAAAAGCAAACAGAAGAGAGATTACTAAGGAAAACAAGACAATTAGAATGATAGCAAAACATCTCATTAGCAACATATGCCACAAGACAATGAAGTAATATTTTCAAAATGCTGAGGAAAAATAACTAAGAATTCTATATTCGGGAAGCAATGATAAATTAGACATTTTCAAACAAAGATTGAGAGTTTACCACTCTTAAACTCTGGCTGAACAAATTACTAAAGGATGTCCTTCAGTACGGATTCCTTCTTGAAGTGTTTTTAAATCCATAAAGTGCACAGGGTTACAGGCCGGTCGCAGTGGCTCACCCACCAGCACTTTGGGAAGCTGAGGTAGGTGGATCACTTGAGTTCAGGAGTTCAAGACCAGCCTGGGCAACATGGCAATACCCTGTCTCTACAAAAAAGTGCAAAAATTAGCAGAATTTGGTGGTGTGCCTATAATCCCAGCTACTCAGGAGGCTGAGGCGGGAGGATGGCTTGGGCCTGGGAGGTCGAGGCTGCAGTGAGCCATGTTTGCGACACTACACTCCAGCCTGGGTGACAAAGCAAGACCCTGGGTACTTTAGTAGTTATATATACATGTGTATATATATGTGTATATATGTATATATGTGTATATATGAATATATGTGTATATATGTGTATATGTGTATGTGTGTATATATGTGTATATACATATACACACAAAGCAAGACCCTGTCTCACACACACACAAAAATATTTATATTATTTATTTATATAAAATATTTATTTATATAAAAATATTTATATATTTTTGTGTATATATGTGTGTATTTTTATGTGTATATATACACACACACACACACACACAGAAAAGAAGTAAATTATACTAAAATACAGTTACTTTGGACATATATGTACAAAAAATTGAATTTAGACACACGCTTTACACCTTTCCCAAAAATTAACTCAAAATGGATAATAAATCTAAGTGTAAAATGCAAAACTACAAAACTCCTAGAAGGTAACATAGGAGAAAATCTACATGACCCTGGGTTTGGCCACGACTATTTAGTTACAACACCAAAAGAATGTCCCAGGAAAGAAAAAAATTGACCAGTTGGACTTCATTAAAATTGAAAACTGCTCTGTGAAAGATGCTGTTAAGATAATGAAAAGATAAGTCACAGACTCAGAGGAAATCTTTGAAAAACACATATTTGATAAAGAACTGGTGTCCAAAATATACAAAGAACTGTTAAAACTCAATAACGAGAAAACAAAAACCCAATTGAAAAATGGGCAAAAGATCTAAACACCTCCTTTTACACAGATGACAAATAAGCACAAAAAAAGATGTTTCAGGGCTGGGCGTGGTGGCTCATGCCTGTAATCCCAGCACTTTGGGAGGCCAAGGTGGGTGGATCACCTGAGGTCAGGAGTTCAAGACCAGCTCGGCCATCATGGTGAAACCCCGTCTCTACTAAAAATACAAAATTAGTTGGGTGTGGTGGCGTGCACCTCTAACCCCAGCTACTTGGAAGGCTGAGGCAGGAGAATCACTTGAACCAGGGAGGCAGAAGTTACAGTGAGCTGAGATCGCACCATTGCACTCCAGCCTGGTCAAAAAAAGTGAAACTCTGTCTCACAAAAAAAAAAAAAAAAAAAAAAAAAAAAAAAGATCTTCCAAATCATATGTCATTAGAGAATGGCAATTTAAAACAACAATGAGATACCACTACACATCTATTAGAATGGCTAAAATACAAAACACTGACAACACCAAATCCTGGCAGTGATGTGAACCAATAGTAACTCTTACCCACTGTAGTTGGGAATGCAAAAACAGATACTTTGGCAGTTTCCTAGAAAGTAAACATAAACTTACCATACAATCCAGCAATCACGCTCCTTGGTACTAAATGTGTTGAAAATTTACGTGTACACAAAACCTACACATGAATGCTTATGGCAGCTTTATTTGTAACTGCCCAAACTTGGATGTGACCCAGATGTTCCTCAATAGCTCAATGGATAAACAAACTATGGTATATTCATATAACGAAATATTATTCAGCAATAAAAAGAAATGAGCCATCAAGCCATTAATAGACATGGAGAAACCTCAAATGCATTTTGTTAAGGGAAGGAAGCCAATCTGAAAAGGTTACATACTGTATGATTCCAACTATATGGAAAAGGTAAAACTACAGAGACAGTAAAAAGATCAGTGGTTGCTACGGTTTCGGGAGAAGGGAGGGATGAACAAGTAGGAAACAGCGGATTTCTAGGGCAGTGAAACTATTCTGTACAATACTATAATTGTGGATACACGTCATCATGCATTTGTCAAAACTCACATAACGTATAACACCAAGACTGAACCCTAATGTAAGCTATGGAATTTAGTTAGTAATAAATCAATATTGACTCAATTGTGACAAACATATTACACTAGTATAGGATGTCAATAACAGGGAAAATTGTGTGTGTGGTGAGGGAGAAAGGGCACGTTTGGGAACTCTCTGTACTTTTCCATCAATATTTTTCTGTAAGTCTAAAACTGCTTCCAAAAAACCATCTATTGATAAAGAGAAAATTAAAAAACAATAAAAACAGCAACAACAAAAACAATATCTTGACATATGGGAAGATGAAAATTAAAACGTTCTAAGCTCCTCATATTGTTTAGGAGAAACAGAGGTTAATTATCTTTAGACTTTCAGTCAAATAATGCATATCAAAAATTCAAAAGAAACTGCTAAACGAAAAGAGGATGAAGTAAAACAACTCTCCGTTATAAAGCAAATCTATTCTTTTTTAACTGTGGCAGCTTACCTGAGATTCCAGAACCTCCAACTTATGTTTCCTTGCATGAAGAGCTTTACTTGGAAAAGCCCAATAATAATTAGAAGTTCCGATCCTCTCACAGTCAACCATACCATCATCAACTAAGCTTTGAAGGACTTCTTTTACTGACATAGCAGCTAAGAGACAATTTTTAAAGACTCTATGTTAGAAAAACACCATAAATAAAATTAAAGGACAAATAACTGGGGAAACACTTGCAAAACATATCACAAATCAAGAGTTAAAAAGTTAATAATAAGCCCTTAAAAATAACAACATGCACAACAATGAAACTGCCTAAGGAAACATTTCTTAGAATGTATCCCCATCCTTAAGCAAAGCATGACTTATACAGGAGCCTAGGGGAAAACAAGTAATATACAGGATTAAGAACAGGACCTGAGTTCTAATCCTAACTCTTAGCAGTAACACTGGATGACTCTAGGGCAAATTGTTCTTTATGCCTAATTTAAAAAATCTACTAGATATGATCATTTCCATACTTACTTTGGTGCATAGCGGTAATGTCAATAAAATGTTACTTGTGAGAAGCCTTTGAAAAAGCAAAACAAAACTACAGAAATGCAAGTTTTTCTCTCCCAATAGATTATCCAGTAATAGAAGATGCTAGCATCAGTGCTTAGTAAATAATTTTAATAGTGTTAACACTCATAGTCTGTTGCTATATGGTATCTTTTCCTTTTCTAAATAATGTTTCTTTTTTAAAAAAGATGTTGGGTAATTTGGCCATCATCTTATACTGCAGAAAAAAATTGTCAATAACTGGGAGGAAAAATAGGTAAGAAGAAAAGGAATTTAGTTAATACAATAAATTTTTCCATCTTGTAGACTGGATTGAATTTTGTTTTTTGTTTTTGATCCTTCAAGATACAGTTGAGATTCCATTACCTACAATTTGTCTGGGGACATTAGGACACTGGTGTAATTAATATTGTATAGTTGACCCTTGAACAGTACAGGTTTGAACTGCACGGGTCCAGTTATATACATGGATTTTCTGCCACCTGAGACAGCATCACCACTTCCTCCTCCTCCTCAGCCTACTCAATGTAAGATGACAAGGATGAAGAACTTTATGATGATCCACTGCCACTTAATGAATAGTAAATACATGGTATAGCTTCCTGTCAACAGCAGGCTATCAGTAGTTAAGTTTTGGGGGAGTCAAAAATTACATGCAGATTTCCAATTGTGTGGGGGATTGGTATCCCAATCTTGAACAACATAGGTGTTGTTCAAGGGTCAACTGTGTATTTAAACTTAAGAAATTTGCATATCTTTAAGAAGTAGCAGAACCAATTGTTCACTGATGACTGTAAAGAGAATAATTGTGTGGTGTACATAAAAGTGTGAGGGACTCTCAGTGGTTGTCTGGTTTCACTTGTATGTATACTCATAATAAAAGAGGTTTTTTCATTTTGAAACAACACAACAAAAGGCACAGAAAAAATACATCAATGTGCATCTATAAAATATGCATGGTGGCTCATGCCTGTAATCCCAGCACTTTGGGAGGTCAAGGCAGGTAGATCACTTGAGGTCAGCGGTTTGACAACAGCCTGGCCAACATGGCAAATCCCCATCTCTACTAAAAATACAAAAATTAGGTGGGCATGGTGGCAGGAGCTTGTAATCCCAGCTACTCATGAGGCTGAGGCAGGAGAATCGCTTGAACCTGGGAGACAGAGGTTGCAGTGCGCCAGGACTGCACCACTGGGCTCCAGCCTGGACCACTGGGCTCCAGCCTGGGTGACAGAGTAGACTCTGTCTCAAATAAATAAATAAACAAATAAATAAACAAATAAAATAAAATATGCATGGCCAATATATGAGAAAAATGTTCAACCCCATTAATAACTGAAGAAATCGAAAATAAAGCAATTAGACATGACTTGACTACCAAATTAAAAACACTAAAAAATACAATAAAGAATTCAAGGATACTTGAATGGGTACTCTCAGTATGGGTGGAGAAACGTGGCAATCTGTATCTAAAACTTCAGATTTATACATATCTTTTTTTTTTTTTTTTGAGACTGAGTTTCGCTCTGTCACCCAGGCTGGAGTGCAGTGGCGCGATCTTGGCTCACTGCAAACTCTGCCTCCCGGGTTCACGCCATTCTCCTGCCTCAGCCTCCTGAGTAGCTGGGACTATAGACGCCCGCCACCACGCCCGGCTAAGATTTTTTTCTATTTTTAGTAGAGACGGGGTTTCAGTAGGCAGGATGGTCTTGATCTCCTGACCTCATGATCCAACTGCCTTGGCCTCCCAAAGTGCTGGGATTACAGGCGTGAGCCACCGCGCCCAGCCCAATTTATACATATCTTTCATGGGGAAATTCCACCTTATAAATACAGCCAAACAAAAAATAATAGATATGTAGAAGGATGCCTGTCAACACATTGTTTTCGATAGCAAAAGAATTGGAAACCAGTCTAATAACTGGATTTTTATTTTAAAGACAGGATTTTGCTATGTTGCCTAGCTGGGCTGAAGCGATCCTCCCGCTTCAGCCTCCAGAGTGGCTGGGACTACAGGTGTGTGTGCCACCACCCAGCTTATCAACTAGATTTTTAAAAGTATTTTTTTATGGCAATGGGATACTATACAATCATTTATGTTATAAAAGGATATTTAATGACAGGGATATATATTCAAAATGTAATATACAGGATGTATTATACAGAAAAATAAAGGACAACATGACAGTGGTTATCTTTGGATGGTGATGATTTCTTTGTCTCCAGAAATTTAGGTTTTCCATAAAGTGAAAGACTGTTGCAGAAAAGATGACTTAATGAATATTAAGATATTTCCCAAAACATCCCAGTATATTTCCCAAAACATTCCAGTATAACTTTGGTACTTACTAATGCCTTTCTCTTTGGGAGCAATCTTCTCCAAGTCTTTTAATTGAAATACATCTTTCTGTTTAAAGGGTTTTAAAGAAAATGAAAAGCACGTGTTTATTTTCTACTATGTATATTTTCATTTTTAAAAATTTTTATTATGGGTACATAATAGTTGTATACATTTACAGGGTATGTGTGATATTTTGATATAGGTATACAATGTGTTATGATGAAATTGTGGTAATTAGGGTATCCACCTCTTCAAACACTTATCATTTCTTTGTGTTAGGAACATTCCAATTTCACTCTTAGTATTTTAAAATATACAATATATTATTGTTAACTATAGTCACCCTATCGTGTTCTACTATATATTTATATATACATCATAATTTTATGTTCATGAAAAATTGTATTTAAAAAATTGGCCTGGAAATGAACAGTATAATAGAATCAAGCATTTTAGAGCTTATTAGAAACTCTTTGATTATCTCATTCCATACCCTCAATAGAACTTAAGAGATTTTTGCATACATTTACAATTTGCACATATATACAATTTTTTTATTTGAGACATGGTTTCACTCTATGGCCCAGATGGGAGTACAGTGGCACGATCATGGCTCACTGCAGCCTTGACCTCCGGGGCTCAAACAATCATCCCACTTCAGCCTCCTGAGTAGCTGGGACTACAGACATGCATCACCACGCCTGGCTAATTTTTAAAAATTTTTTTAGAGAGAGGGTCTCACCATTTTGCCCAGGCTGGTCTTGAACTTCTGGACTCAAGCAATCCTCCCGTCTCAGCCTCCCAAAGTGCTAGGATTACAGAGATGAGCCACCATGCTTGGCCAGCAGCATACAATTATTTAAAGTTCTTGGAGATCAGAACATAAAGAACAATCTTCCCACTTAAGTATAAAAACTAGTTATAGGCCAGTCACGGTGTCTCCTGTCTGTAATCCCACCACTTTGGGAGGATTGCTTGAGCCCAAGAGCTGGAGACTGGCCTGGGTAACACAGTGAGACCACTCTTGCACCACACCTCCACAAAATCAAAAAAATTAGCTGGGTGTGGTAGTGCGTGCCTGTAGTCCTAGATACATGGGAGGCTGAGATGGGAGAATAGCTTGAGCCTGGGAGGTTGAGGCTGCAGTAAGCTATGACTGTGCCACTACACTCCAGCCTGGGCAAGAGTATAGAGTAAGACTGTGTCTCAAAAAACAAAACAAAACAAAACAAAACAAAAACAATAACAAAAAATCACCATCCTAGTTATGCTGGATCACTTGGTAACAGGAACGAATTACCTTTTCTGACACTTTAAGAAAACACAGACAGTGCTTTGCTTAACATGTATGACACTGTACAGATTTAGCAGTTCTAACTAAAAGCGAAACAGGCAACTGTCAAAATTTGTTTACATTTAAGGTTTCGTGGAAGAGCTATACCTAAACAATAGGGAAATTATACATTTCATGGCTACCTATCAATCATTCACATATACATGTTGCATGTCCACCATATGCAAAGCAAAACATTAAGGGAAAATATGCATGTAGAATATTTAAATCTTATGGCCAGAAAAAAAAAACCTGTCTAGAATATTATTTTCTACTGCTAATAAGCTTTGGTTGAAGTGGTGAAAAGAACTTGCATAACAAAAGTTAAATCACTTGAAGAAACTAAAGTATGTAGTAATTAGAAAAGAAATACTGTGGTTGGACATGGTGGCTCACGCCTGTAATCCCAGCACTTTGGGAGGCTGAGGCGGGTGGATCATTTGAGTCAGGAGTTCTAGACCAGCATGGCCAACATGGCAAAACCCTGTTTCTACTAAAAATACAAAAATTAGCTGGACGTTATGGCGGGCACCAGTAATCCCAGCTACTCGGGAGACTGAGGCACGAGAATCGCTTGAACCTGGGAGGTGGAGGCTGCAGTGAGCCAAGATCACACCACTGCACTCCAGCCTGGGCAACAGACAAAACAAAACAATAAGGACAAAAAAACCCAGAAATATTTTGATTATTGTTATGAAAAAATTGGGATACAGTTCTTCCAAAAAAAACTTGAAAAGGCAATTGCAATTAGATAGAAATTATACTTCATAAAAATTTATACTCATCCAAGGGCACTGTAAAGAAAATGAAATGACAAATACCAACTAGATTAAAATAATCACAAAACATATGCCTGAAAAAAGGCATGCTACCCAGGATATACATATATAAAGAACTCCTTTGAAGTACATAAAAAAGAGTTGATGGAGAGATAAGTGGATAGATGAATATATATATATATATGTGATAAAGTCAGTAGAATAAAATGTGAATGGTAGAATCTAGGTGGTAGGCACATGGGTATTCACTGAAAAACTCATCTTGCTGTATGTTTGAAAATTTTCATAATAAAATGTTGAAAAAATTTCATCTCACTACACCTAAGAGTTCGCAAATTTAGGAAAATATTAAGTCATTGAACTTAGTGCGAGTATGAGATCAATTTTTGCTCATCGAGGAATAAATTATTTAAACATAATACTTTAGAATCTCAGGGAACATGTAATAAATTACTGACTTTAAGTCTTTAATGCATTAGAAAAAACAGTTAATCAAACCTCTTTGCAAATACTTTAAATTCCCTAGAAAAAGAACATGAACCATTGAGATATCTGCCTAAATGCAGGCACCAAGGAAGAGCTCCAGATGTACTGGCTGCCCCAGTGGGGCTGCTGCATAAATAAACAGGCTTGGAAAGAAGTAGCCTCAGAACTCAAGTGCGGTCATTGAAGTGGACAGAGCAAATGATCTCAAGTAAATCTTAGTTCTTAGACTCCCCAGCATTAAGCAGAGAGAATCAAGGAGGGATGAAGACAATGTAAAAAGAACTATGTGTAAGATACCATGGAAGACATATAATCCTAGATAATATCGTTGTGTTTTTGTTTGTTTGTTTGTTTGTTTGTTTTAAGATAGGGTCTCACTCTGTTACCCGGGCTAGAGTGCCTGAGTGACAGAGTGTGATCATGGCTCACTACAACCTCAAACTCTTGGGCTCAACAGATCCTCCTGCCTTGGCCTCCCAAAATGTTGGAAGTACAGGTGTGAGCCGTGGCACCTGGCCGTAGATAACATTTAATAAAGCACTTACGACCTGGGCATTGTTTAATCATACTATCTTATTTAATCCCCATACCAACACTGTGAACTGGGTACTATTATCATTTTCTTTAAGAGATGAAGAAACAGACATAGAGAGGTCAAGTAACTTGCTTAAAGGTCACGAAGCTATTGAGTGAAACAGGTTCCAGATGCAAGCTTTCAGTTATTGAGCTATACTGTTCTCATGTTCTTCCTAAGTGCAACGGGCAAAGAATTTATTACATTAGCAGCTCCAAAACCCACACACACACACGCACATATATATCCATCCATACATGATCATGTCTATGTCTCTTTTTCTCCATTTACATATTTATATTAAATTATCTGGGCATAAGCATGGCCATTCCAGAGATCTGTGTGCCAATGGAAAGCTACTCATTTAAGTGTTTGCTGAAGTAATTTTTTAAAAAGCTCAACACATTTATTGGTGGCCTATTTTGTGCCTCAAACAGTCCCTGAAGGTTCTTACCCTCTCTATGAGTTGTCATTATTACCAATGACTGTGTTTTTAAAAGGTTTCCAAAACCTCACAGACGGCCCACTTATGATTAGAGGCAATATAGTATATGCTGCTTCATTAGTTGATTTTCTAATTTGATTTAAAAGGTAATATTTGTTCACTATAGGTAACAAAGAAAAGAGTGTAAAACAAAATCCACCTGTATCTTACCATTGTTAATATTTGTCATCATGTCTTGTTTTTTATATTCTACATTTTCTACTTAACATTAAATTATAAGCATTTTCCCATGACATTTGTCTTGAAAAGGGGGCTACTATTGACATCTATAGAAAATCAAATTCTGTAACAAATCCTTGAGTAGCCATATTTGATTTTGTTGGAATTTTTACTTGCCAATTGCAACAATGAAATTAGAATCCAGATTCCTGAATCTGAATTCCAGAATCCATGCTTTTCACTTTGCACCATTATTGGCGATTTGCTTTGAGATGTTGAAGCAAATCTAATATTTATCAACTTTTGACATCAGTCTGGATCCCGGATATACCATATTCCATTCATGAAAGAACAAATGAAATGGCCTCCATTACTTTTCCCAAATCTCTTATACTTTTCAATTCCGTCAAAAAACTGATAGACTAAATGAGCAGCAACTGATTAGGCTATAATGAATAAAAGAAACAGGAATATATGAAATAAATCAATCAGTACAATTAATTCCCAGCTTTATGGAAAACCTCACTAATTACTGAACTTCCTTAAACTGCTGATCCTCAGAGTCTTTCATGTTTTGATGTTACTAAGGACAAGGTTTAAAATTTTTCAGTTAGAAACAGCCAATTTTTATATTTGAGATAATAATATTGTAAATGACAAAATAATTTCCCCAACCACTCTCCTCAGCTTTCTACTGTCTTGAAGGAATTAAACCTACTTTTCTTGCTGAGACCATAGGAAAAATATTTCAACTCAGCAGAAGAATTGCTATAATTTTCACATAGAGACTTCACCAATTTATCTTCGTAACCATATCATCATCATAACATGATACCCTGTTCTGAATTGCCAATGACTTTTAAGAACAATAAGATTATACTTAGTGGGCAAATCCCGTGTATTTTGTTTTTGTTTTTTTGTTTTTTTTACTAAGAATCTGCCTTAAAGTGAAAAGGGATTTTATCAATTTAATATTCAATTTTACCACTTCTCCCCATCTTCTTCACATTTGTATATGATGAAAATAGCCAGTAGACCGGGGCCAACTAGGCTTTGTAGGTCCTGCCAAGCCATATGAAGTCGGTGTTTTTTTAGGTCAAAGATTTATGTGGCCTTTAACCTGAAGACAAAGAAAAGCCTTCCAGTAACAGTGTAAAGCCATGAGACAGTAGGCTGTAGAGCCAGGTACCTGGGTTTGAACTCTGGCTCTGTCACTTAGGAGATGAAACTTTAAACATATTTCCTGTTGGTGGCAGGCACAAATATCTGGAATAAATGGAGGCCTGTGTACCATCGACTGTGTGTTACACTATAGACAGACTTAAAACGCAAAGACATAGTATTTGGTACTCCCTCTGAAATCAAATGATCCTCCCTGGTTTGAATCCTGGAACTATGGCTTCTATTGTTTGAGATCCAAGACTGGTTGGCACCTAGGCAGCACTCAGGAGATGTGGGCTTTCATCATTATTATTTTTCAGGCAGAAAGAGGAGATAATCAAATATATGCATCAGAAGATTCTGGTGCCAGTATGCAGGACTGCTTGGGTGAAAGAGACTCTACCAACAGTGGGATATGGTTTTTCACACTCCATAACTCACAGGAACCACAAATATTTGCAGAATCTTACCCATTCTTCAAGAAATTGATCAGTATTGATGTTTAACAAAGAGGGGACAGTTAACATTGGATGACATATACTTAAGATGAAAATTACACAAAATTATAAGTGTTAAAGAAAATGACTTACTGTTTCAAAAAATATTTCCATCATGCGAGTTCTCTTTTCTTCTGCACTCAGTCCTTTTTTCTTTGACTAAAGCAAAAAAATTAAAAAGTAAACAATGCTTTTAAACACATTTTGAAAACAACTGGATTTGCAACATTTAAAATTTTATGCATGGTCTTATCTGATGCCAACAAGTTTGATACTCTCAAACTCAGACCTAAAGACTCATTTTTTTTTTTTTTTGAGACGGAGTCTCGCTCTGTCGCCCAGGCTGGAGTGCAGTGGCGCGATCTCGGCTCACTGCAAGCTCCGCCTCCTGGGTTCACGCCATTCTCCTGCCTCAGCCTCCCGAGTAGCTGGGACTACAGGCGCCCGCCACCACGCCCGGCTAATTTTTAGTATTTTTAGTAGAGACGGGGTTTCACCGTGTTAGCCAGGATGGTCTCGATCTCCTGACCTCGTGATCCACCCGCCTCGGCCTCCCAAAGTGCTGGGATTACAGGCGTGAGCCACCGCGCCCGGCCCAAGACTCATTTTAATTACTATCTGCCAACCACTGTGGTAGGTGCTGCCAAGATGGTAACTGTAAATTGAGACAGAGCCTGGCATTTTGTAGAAATTCAGTATTTATAAAGTAAACCAATGATAAGCCACTGTATTGACCTTCCAAAGGCTTACAATCTCTCAGAGAAAATATATAGATGCAACTATTTATAGCTAATAAGCTACATGCACCAATTGTTACATAAATCCCCAGAACACAATGAATTTCACCATGCAGAGGAAGAAGGGTTACCTAAGGACAGAGATTAAAAGGATTTTGGCAAATTGAGAAATGGTTAGAAGCACATCTTGGGGAGACCACACACAGGCACAATGTTATGGAAGTACACAGAATTCCCCAGAAGGATAAGCAGTGGGGGATAGTTATTGTATGAAGTATGTAGGGGGATTGGCAGATGGGATGAGAAAGGTGTGGGGTCAGGTTATGGAAAGCTGACTGTCCAGCTGACAGTGGACTTCATTCTAGACAATGAGGAGCTGCTGAGTAATTTCTAAAGCAGACTAGTGACAAGATTAGAGTTGCATTTTAGTTAAGTTAATTATAGCAGCAATGTGGAAGACAAGATGGAAGGAGGAAAGGCCTATCCAAGTAGAAAATGGAAGCCCACTCAGGTTATTCTTCTGTAATACCCTTTAGCCAACTTGAAATTAAGACAATA
Source organism: Gorilla gorilla gorilla (assembly GCF_029281585.2). Lineage (NCBI taxonomy): Eukaryota > Metazoa > Chordata > Mammalia > Primates > Hominidae > Gorilla > Gorilla gorilla. The sequence goes on along the minus strand of NC_073227.2, from coordinate 174,382,446 downwards.
TGTAGCTGAAATATATGTTAATAATAAATTTTACAATATGTTGTATATAGAATATATAAAGCTAAATCCTAAGTTAAAAGAGAAAGGAGCCAAATATCCTCCAAACCAAAGGTTTACAGAAAAAAAAAAAAAAGAGTGAGAACTATCACCTCCAGTTCTCTAATAAAAAATTCCACACTAATATTTCTTATGTGATCTGCATCTTTCTCAAAAATTGTAGGGGATTATAAAGGAACATAAATTGTTTGCTTAAAAAGCAGACATAAAACAACAGTTAAAGACTGCCCCATCCAACCAAAAACGTCATCAGAAAACATGAGTTTACATAAGTGAAGACAAGGATTTGGAATTGCCATTCTGGCTACATACTGGAGTGAGTGAGTCTTAATTCTTGTAAAACCTAGAAACCCACTAACTTGGCTGGGCGGTGGCTCACACCTGTAATCCCAGCACTTTGGGAGGCTGAGGCTGGAGGATCACTTGAGGCTGGGAGTTTGAGACCAGCCTGGGCAACAAAGCAAGACACTGTCTCAAAACAAAACAAAACAAAGCCCACACACACAAAAAAAACCAACAACCCACTAACTCATTCCCACAGGAATAAAATGATCAGGTGTTTCTTGATGAGTAATATGGGTAAATAAATAGCTTAAAGTTTATATTTTTCTCTTCTTCCTCGGTCCACTCTCAAACACTGTTTTTCTGCTGGGGTTGGCTACTGATCCCATCTCCTAATATCTTATCTTTGATCTCATTTGCTTTCATGGTTTTAATTAACACTTATGCTGAGACCTCAAATCTTTACATTCACCCCTGGGTGTGCTCCTGAGCCTCAGTCTCATGGATCTACCCGCCTGCTGGACAAACTTCAACTCCGTCAGTCTAAACTGAACTCTTCCTCTCTCATACCTACTCCCCACAAACTTGCTGTTCTAGACCTTGAGTCTCAGATACTATCTCGTGACCCATGCCAGAGGCCTGACAGTCATCCTAGGTACCTTCACCTCTCTTATCTCACATCCAACCAATCACCAAGTTCTGCCAGTTTCAGCATTTAATTATTTCTCTTATCTGTCCTGTCTCTTCTATCTCTACTACCACTGCCTCATTCAGGCCTTCATCATCTATCTCCTGCAATATACCTCCAGTGCCCTAACCACACTTTGACTCACCCTCTGTTCACATTCCGCACTGGGAAAACATAAATAAGACCTTTTTCCCCGCCTTGCTCAAAACCCTCCAGTGGCTCCCAGACATCTAGACGTTTCTGAGTACCCCAGTATGATATACAAGGCCCTTTATCACCTAACCCCAACCTACCTTTTATAGCCTCTTCCACCACACCCCACCTCAAACTTTGCCATTAACAGTATGGAGACCTAAGCAACTTGTAATACAAAAACTGCCTGTAATTATCTACTCGAAGAATGCTCTCATTTCCATCCTTAAAAAAAAATGTTCCTCCACCTAGAACATTCTCACTTCTTGCCTAGTCAAAACTCCAAAACATCTCCCAAGGCTTAGTTTAGGCACTCTCCCTCCAGAACTTCCCTGAGTTCACAGGCTAAGCATTTATTCCCAGAACACACCTTCATCAAATCACTCACTACATTGAAAAGATGTTTACTTGTCCGTCTCAGCACACTGAAAAACTTCTTCAGAACATGAACTGCCTCTGCCTTTCCAGGGCTTAGTGCCAAGTTAGACAGGGGAGACATAAAGCTCTTAATTTTGGGACCATGTATCTAAAGCCCCCCACTCTAAAATTTGAGGCTGCTCAGGCTCCTAAGCCCCCCAACACCTACCATACTCCCATAGATATGATAACAGGTGAATTAATCATAGTGAATTCAGTGACACCATGTATTGCCTGGCTTGGAGAGACAAATCAGAGAAATCTCAGTTAGGCAAACTCCAGGAACCCATACAGATCTGCTCACTAAACCTAGGGCTGAGAGCTAGGGTCCAGGACTGCTCTATTTGCCTCCCTTCATTCTCGCCTCTGCAGCATCTGATAAATCAAGCATGAAATTCATAACAGTTAGAAGACTCCTTCAACATATTTTTCTAGTCCAATAGGTCCTAAACTGCCATACATTAGAATCACCTCAGGAGTTTTGTAAAAACACCGATGCCCAGGCTCATCTCGAATGAATGGAATCAAAATCTCTGGAATGGGACCTGGGCAACATATTTTTTAAATCCTCCAACATATTTTAAAAATCCTCTCCAACATATTTTTTAATTGTGCCCCAGGGTTGAGAACCCTACTTTTGTCAGCCCAGAATCTGAAGGCCATGTCAAGGGCGCTGCGGGGCAGTGGGAATCCCTTTAGAATTTCAGTGTGTCGCTGCACTAGCAGAAAGCAGATCCTGAAGTGTTACGAAAGACTCCTAACATTTTGATATTCGAAACAGCTCCTTGCCCTCCACAAGAATCTGCCCCCCAGAGGCAGGCAATGAGGAGAATCTAGTGTCCTGGGGTATCCAGTTTTAGGAAAGCTCTCAACACTCAGCTCAGCAGCTATGAAAGTTACTCAAGAAATGTGGATGAGCTGTATCATCCATTTACATTGTTTTCAGGCTGATTTATTCATCAGTCTCTTTCATGACTAGAAATAATTTCTATTATTAACCACAGTAGGAGTATCATAGCCAGAATTAAAATAACTAATGTAAAAAGATGCCATATTAATACTCATATTTAGAAACTTCTCAAAAAATCAATGAGGATTTATTTAATATTTAATTAAGACTAGGAAAAACCTGATAGTATAAGTTAGAGACGCATTCAAATTAGTAAGTCAGGAGACTCAAAACCTGACTCAAGGACTATGAAGCTTTCTGGAAGTATTTTAAACCACTTAAAAAATCATGTTATCTGAGGAACCTTCTCAGTTAGAAGTTATGGAATTCCTACAGCCAGCCCTACTAATCAATTACGATAAAATTATGAAGAATTATTAAGTAGACATCACTGCTGCTCTCAGAGTTCAGCACTGCACTTCTCCAATTTCAAAAATTGCCTGAACTCATTAACTATTTACTTAGGATGCCTAACCAAATGAAAACAGCTATTAATTCATAATCAATCAAAAGTTTACCTTTGACCAACACTAAATTTATTTCTCGATCACATATTAAAAAATAGGAAGTCCACATCTTATCAAAAGCTTTAATTTTTTAAAAGGATTCTCTATTATCAGAGGTAAGCTTCTGAAGAGTTAACACATTTAGTATTAGCAGGTGATTCATGTGTAGAGAGATAGATTAGGTAAAAGGACAACGCGCGTTTGAGCTGCACAGTTCTCCAAGTCAGTTATACGAGGCCAGCAACTCTGCAGAGAAAAATTGTAACACAGAAGGGCACTGCTAACAGATTTGTTTTAACTGTAGTCCTGTTTGGCTTCTTAGAGCACTTTACGCCCAGGTGGCTGGGTTGTTAGTTTAACCACAAAGAAGCCGTTATCATTTATAACTACATCTGGACAAATATCTTCAAATAAATACCATACAACTGGATCCTGGTGTCCCACCCTGCCCCCCTTAGCTCGGCAACATTTAACGGCCACGTAAGTAAATGAAGATATTAAAATCTTAGATCCATTTAACCAGATGTTGATTCTTCGCCAACTGAAGCAGAAAAAACGGCATGAAACTTTGAAGGTTTATGAAAATGATTTGATGAGCAGAAAGACGTTAAGCTCACAAAGCCGATCTTACCAGGACTTAACTGATCATGACCTACAAGGGAGCCTAATTCAGTGCAGAGCGTCCTTAAAAAAGCAACAGAGCCCTATACACAACCAGCAGCGCCCGGCACAAGAGCAGCGACTCCTGCCCTTTGGCAGAAACCGGGGCGTTTTCACAGAAATCCACTACTTGGCACACAGTGAAGATCCATTAGGTAACTCGAAACTGAGCAGTTCTGGAATGTGCTCTACGTATTACAATACAGAAAACCACTCAATGGTGACAAACCAGGAGTGCGCTTTGGGATCAAGACGTTCGCTCCCCGCAGTCCCTCCCGCCCACTTGCGCTTTCTCTCCCCGTTCTTAATGGGGGGGCTACACCACGCGGGGCCGAAGCTGGAGGCGTAGGGAGCCCAGGTTCTCAAGGGCCCCGTGGTCTTTTAGATAAATCCAAGTTGGTGAAGTTCTCGGGTCACGTTCGCGAACGCTTCCCGCGTTCTAACCTGACCCGCCCGAACGGGCCCTGGGGACAGACGCGGGGTGCAGCCGGCGGGGAGGCCGCGGATGCCCCCGCGCCTCGGGACTCCGGACGGGAGCGGCGGGGAACGCCGCAGGGTGCGGAGTGGCTGCGGCGGGGCCGGGCTGAGCCCCTACACGGTGAGGCCGAGAGCCGGGCGACCGCTCCAGCGGCCCGGAATGGCGGTCAACGCCAGGCCGGGATCCACACGCAGCCGAGGGGCGGCGAAGCCCACACACTAGGCAGGAAGAAAACGCGGGACCGTAGCCTCAGTCCTTACCATGGCGCGGGCGCAGGGGCTTCCGCTGGCCGGGCCTGCGCTTGGGGAGAGGGGCGGGACAGGCCAGGGCGCGTTTGATTTTGGCGCCGACCTACGCCTCGGGGGCGGAGCAGCGAGACGGTGGAGGTGGGGGAAAGAGGCCGGTCCTTGCCCGCGCGGCGCGCAGCGACCCCTAGCGACCCATCCGAGCCGCCGGTGGGGGAAGGGGCGCGAGCCTGGGGCCGGGGCTGTGGGGAGCGTGTCCGCGTCTCAGTGGACGGGTTGCAGAGCTGCCTCCGTCTCCTCGGTATTCTGTGAATGTGACCTTTTTTTTTTTTTAAAGGACATCTTGCCTTTGCTTTTACTGCGTTTTCTTGGCGCCGCAGAAATATGGCCTAAGTTTGGATGTAAAAAATAGAGGCGTTTAGGCTGTTGAGGAAGGAAGCGCTGCCTCCATCCTTCCGGATTTGTCCTGTCTGGGGCGGACTGGCTTCCTTTCTCGTCTTCTAATCTGACCCCTCATCTTCTCCCCAGCCTCTACCCACTGCTTTCCAGCTTTTCAAATCCTGTGTATGTCTGTTTGTTTTTCCCTTAGGTTTTAAAAAAGAAGGAAACAACGGAATGAATTTCAAATCAAAATGGTCAAAAATACGCTACTTCATGGCTTGAGAATAGATCCAGATTCATAGCAAAAGCTCAGGCCCCTGAAAGTGCTGAAAAATTTTAACTCAGAATTCAATTATTTTGAAAATTATTCTATGGTGTTTTGAACCATTTTTAGGTGTAAGAAGTACGGTCGGGCGCTGTGGCTCACACCTGTAATCCCAGCAATTTGGGAGGCCGAGGCGGGCAAATCACTTGAGGTAGGGAGTTTGAGACCAGCCTGGCCAACATGGTGAAATCCCATCTCTAATAAAAATACAAAAATTAGCCAGGCGTGGTGGCGGGCGCCTGTACAATCCCAGCTACTCGGGCTGAGGCAGGAGAATCGCCTGGACCCAGGAGGCAGAGGTTGCAGTGAGCCAAGACCCCGCCACTGCACTCCAGCCTGGGCGACAGAGTGAGACTCTGTAACACACACACACACACACACACACACACACACACACACACACACACACACACACACACACACACAGAGTATAGTAAGTCTTGTAGATGCTATAAGAGCAGCATCTAAAATTGGAATTTATGTCCCCTGTTGCTTCTGCTGGAGGCAGAGGAAGGGGTACATTGAATTGCAGAGTTCCATTAATTTGGTTTTTCCTGTAAGAGTTATACCATGTAATTGATGGTACATAAGGTAATTTTAAAATGATAAATGAGTACATTAAGTAACTACAGTAGTGGTATATAAATTTGTGCTATTTGGGGAAAGCCTTGTCTTAATTGGCTCTCAGGCTTGTTGCAGGTGAGTGGTGACTATCTGAGGCCAGTGGCGCTGTGGCAGAAAAATTTACCAAGGCAGTTGTAAGTAAAGAAAGGCAGAATCATTAGAGAAAGCATGAAAATACGTTGCAAGGGAGCAATGGGCAGAATCAGCAGAAAAGGGGCTGACTGCAAGGAAACAAAGGCTTGCTGGGGATTTTATAGAATAGTGCTTATGCTGTATACGGAAGAGGGCTTTGTGCAGTACTGATGTTACAGTCCCAAGTTTTCCTGTGCCCCTGCCTCTAAAGCGACACAGTGCAAAAGCCTGCCCTGGGACAGTAACAAATTGACCCAAACAGGTCTTCTCTTGGGAAAAATGAGTGCTAAATGGATATAAAAAAGGGTTGGTCACTTAAGCTGCATCTGTATCCTAAGTGTCACTGAGAGCTGCTGTGACAGTTCTCTGAGATTCCTGGTGTGCACTGCAGTCTTGATCAACCAGACCTGGGAATCACCACCACCTAGGAAAGAAGACACATTCTACTGCCTCTGGTTCCTTTGCATTTTCAGTACAAATACCTCAAACTTCAGATAACCTTCTGATGCCCCTTCCTTGACATTCTGGAAAGCATGACCTGTAGGAGCAGCTTATTTATTTATTTAGAGTTGGAGTTTCGCTCTTTTGCCCAGCCTGGAGTGAAGTGGCATGATTTTGGCTCACTGCAACCTCCAACCCCCAGGTTCAAGCGATTCTCTTGCCTCAGCCTCCTGAATAGCTGGGATTATAGGCGCCCACCACCACCCCCGGCTAATCTTTGTATTTTTAGTAGAGATGGGGTTTTACCATGTTGGCCAGGCTGGTCTCGATCTCCCGATCTCAGGCGACCCATCCGCCTTGGCCTCCTGAAGTGCTAGGATTACAGGTGTGAGCCACCGTGCCTGGCAGGAGGAGCTTATAAAGGAAATAGGAAAACAAAGTCAAGTCACTTGGAAGAGACTGAGGAAAAAGTCTACAATGTAGGAAAAGAAGTAGGAGAATGCAAAACCAAGAGAGGAGAAAATTTTAAAAGAAAAACTTTAGACAAATGAGTTCCTCTCGGCAACTTGGCCAGAGAGGTTTTTTGTTGTTGTTGTTTTGTTTTTTTGAGACAGGGTTTCACTCTGTCACCCAGGCTGGAGTGCAGTGGCACAATCATGGTTCACTGCAATCTAGAACTCCAGGGCTCGAGGGATTCTCCTGCCTTGCCCTCCCAAGTAGTTGGGACTATAGATGTGCATAACTATGCCTGGCTAATTTTTTAAAAATTTTCCATGGAGATGGTGTCTCCCTATGTTGCCTAGGCTGGTCTAGAACGCCTGGATTCAAGCACTCTTCCTGCCTTAGCCTCCCAAAGTATTGGGATTACAGATGTGAGTCATGCCTAGCCAACAGGAAGTTTTTATAGACAGAAAAGGGAAGTGAATTACAGAAATAGCTTGACTGATTACAGCTCCTTGTTTGAATTATTTGGCTACTGTCGGCAGCCTGTGGGCTGAAGCTCAGCTACTTGTGATTGGCTGAGAATTGGGGGTTTGTTATACACCATGCTTGGTTTTCAGTTTGTTTGTGTACCACGTTAGGTTGCAGTTCCTTACAGTTCCTTAGGTAGGAACTCAAAGTGTGGAGACAGCTTCAAGCCAATGGCCGCTTGCTTATTTAACAAAATTTTAAGGAAGAAATAGTAAACATTTTCAACCTGTCAGTCACAACACAGCTTCTGAGTTAGAAATGACAATGCAATCATGTCATTTGAGTAGGGCGTCATTCTCAATGGGATGACATCAAAATGGGTTCCTGGGAGACAAAAAGATCTTAGATGGTTTGTGCTCCAGTGGTTTGTGGCTCTCAGTACATAAACAGATGTACAGTATATCTCTGGTATTAAAATTTCATGGGACTGGGGATGGCATTGTGAACAGGGAAAAAACATCTAAAAAGGTTCTTTATGGGAATGGTAATGAGAAAAAAGGTTGAGAAAGACTGGTGTCTAGTGAATATATAATTTATCATCCGAACTGAGACACTTCTGAGAACAGAAGGGAATGCTATTCCTATTTATGCTAGGACACAGGCATAAAGAGGATTGTCCCCATCAGCTATGTGATAACATGGAACTTCCATTATACTTTATTAACCCTTCTCCGTGGCTCTTTAATTTTCCCTGTTTTATAGTTATTCTTTTAATCTTTCCATCTGGAATGTAAACTCCTTAAGAACAGGCACAGTAACATACTCTTTATAACGGTGCCTCATCAGTAATTTCTTCTTGAGAAATTCTGTGGTCTTGCCATATCAGACTATTTGTTATTCCCTGAACAACTCATGTTCTGGTGCCCTCTTTTAGCACAAGCCTGGGGGGAGTCTGAGTTCCAGGGTGACTCCAGGTGCCTGTGGGTCTACACTCACCCAGCAAGTATCCCTATGGCCAAGAGAGTATAACATTAAGTAGCAAATAAAAAACACTGTGACTGGTGGAGACACCACAGAAGAAAGGAAAATGTCTTTTTCATACTTCTTGAACAAGGGGCCTTGCATTTTCATTTTGCACCAGGCTCTGTAATTATGTAGCTAGCTCTATACGTATTCAGTTATTTGTTTCATCCCAGTAAAATAAAAGTCTGTGAGAAGAGGAGCTTTTTTTGTTTACTGCTATTCCCTAGTGAGACTAGCATAGTACCTGAACATTCTACACTCAGTAAATATTTGCTAATGAATAAAGCAGTTTATGATACTGTAAGTATCTGGTCTGTTTCTCCAAGCAGGCTGTAAGCTCTGTGAGGGTACAGGCTTCAGTATTCATCCCGGTATCCCGTCCACCTAGCCAAAATACTGGTGGACCAAAGGTGCTTAGATGTTTGTTTGGTCAGTGACTTTAACAGTGAAAAACAGACAGAAGAGTGAGTAGAACATCAAATGTCCACTTGCCCTTCCAGTCTCCTTAGGCAAAACTGAACTCGTTCTCTCCTCTGGAAAGGGATGCATCTGGCTTCACGTGAAATGTGCTCCTGGAGGACAATCTCAGATATGCTGAACTATGCAAGTGGCTTATGGAGGGACCCACCCTCTCTCTGATTCTGAAAACCTCCAAGGAGCCCATGATGGTGGCCTGCTTGGGTAAAAGAAAAAACAAATGAAGAATGGAAGTAGAATTCAATAATATTAATATTTACAGTTCATCGTCAGCAGTGTCACATTTGGTCTTTTTTTAAAGAGACAGTCTGTTGACTATGTTGCCCAGACTGGTCTTAAACTTCTGGGCTCAAGTGATCCTCCCACCTCAGCCTCCCAAGCAGCTGTGACTCCAGGCACTGCCGCCATGCCTAGCTCCATGTTAGGTCTTTCTAATTTCTGTTGTTTCATCTCTCCGTCCAAGACTGACTTATGTAACCTCTTCCAGAGTTTCCATCTATGCTGGACTTTTTTTAACCCTCAAGAAAACAAAACGAATTTTTATTGTATTCTGTCATTGTTCGCAATCACGCCTGTAATCCCAGCGCTTTGGAAGCCCAGGCAGGAGATTGCTTGAGCCCAGGAGTTCAGACCATCCTGGGCAAAGTAGTGACCACATCTCTTAGAAAAAATTTAAAAAATTAGCCAGGTGTGTTGGTGAGTGCCTATAGTCCCAGCTACTTGGGAGGCTGAGGTGGAAGGACTGCTTGAGCCAGGGAGGTCGAGGCTGCAGGAAGCCATGATCACACCACTGCACTCTAGCTTGGGCAACAGAGCCAGACCCTGTCTCAAACAAAAAAAAAAAAAAAAAAGTTGGTAAGGTTGTTCTACTTCTATAACTTTCTAAATATACATGTTCTACATATGTATCAGGATTTTCCAAATTCCTACGTAAGATACATCCTAAATACTAATGGATTATTAATGTCATAGCCAACAAAAATTTTCTTGAGCTTTTCCTCACTAGTATAAATAGTCTGGTTGCAGTATTGCTATCTTCCACAGATTCCAGGATGTTCCTCAATTTCCCTTCAGGCAGAGAATATATTAAATAAATATTCACTCTGCAAATGGAGAAATATTAAATAAAGAAATATTCACTCTGCAAATGGAGAAAACAAGCTTTATTATAATGAGATTTTGTGCATGGTAAAGAGATACACATGAATCCTGTTTCTCCTATGTTTCAAGACAGAATTAATTGAAAGTTTCATTGTAGACTAAAGCATCCAAAATACTGTGGTACGTATGTAGCTACGAACATACAAACACTTTGATGCACAGCGTTCATTCTTTTCTTTAAATAGGCAGTCAACATTTTGATTCATAAAAGAACAAATGACGAGAATATATCAGTATCAATGTCAGAGAGTGCAAGACTTAGTGTTCTATACGTAAAACATATGAAACAGACCTATAAAGATGGAATGTACAAAATCTAAAAAGAAAACAAAGCAAAAAAAAAAACCTTCATATTCATACATAGGCTTGAAAGTCTATAGAATTGAGGATGATATAAAGAATTCTATTACAAGAATACACTCCATTGATGACAGAACATTCCCATGTCATAAAGCAAAAGCATTGAGTTTAAGGCTGTGTTGCTTTCAAAAGTTAATGGAAGTGCTGTACATTCATTGGAACAACATAGCCAATTTATTAATCTATTCTAGAATATTAATAGCTTTCATACATTCTCCACAAACAGACCACACAATCACTGCCACACAATTCATCTGTAGAAAGTTTTTAAGCATCATGATTTGTAGCTTACTGTCATTGAAAACAAAACAAATAATTCTTTATTTATACCAAACAAATCTTTGATGGGCACTTAGTTTCCTTTATGGCAATACTAGATTTCTAGTTATCAAAAATATTAAAGTAATTATAAAGTTTAAAACCCTGCAACATTTACAGAAACCAACAGTATTACCACTTTCACTTTTAAGCTAAATTAGATAATGTTTGCATGAAATAGCTTTCATTTTTTCCTACCTGGAGATGTCTTGTTTTTAAATTATTAAATTATCAAACTAAAAATACTCCTCCCTTTCCAGAATCTAGTGAACAGAGAGGGTACTATAGAGTCTACAAAAAGATTTTTCCCATTTGAAGTAATCTGCAGATTACCTAATGTTTATTTACTACTTCCTCCAATTAACTAAGTAGGTATTACCAAAGCATTTCTGTTAACCCGTCAGTGCTAAGGATTCACAGATACTTGCTAGTGTACTGCTATTCCAGTTAACTCCATGTTAGGACATACCCTGTATATTTAGTAGTGGAAGCAAGTGTGTTCTAGCTGCATGGATCTGGAGTATTTATTTGCTTCAAATCTAGTCACAGTAAATTAAAATAAGGAAACTTAGGGACTTGTTTAGTTCTGGAGACTAAAGTTTGATCAAAATACTAAGTACCATTAAAAAAAATGGCAAACAGTCATAAAAAACTTGTAATCATGTATTTCTGGATGGTCAAGTGACTCTCTGCCTCCCCATGTCCAGCAAGGGGGGCTGGGGGTCTGTACTGGGAGGAAATGCGTCGTCACTGACCTTGAAATCCCAACCGGCAATATTTTGCCTTACGTGCCCAGGGGAAATTTGAATGAGTAATTTTTCAGTGCTACTTATCATGAATGTATGACAGGTTCTATACACTTGACAAAGAGAAATCAAACAATAATGGTAGCCCAGAAAAAAGCCACTTATTTTAATATGCTTCTCAGTTTACCAGAAACCATTTTCCATAGAATGTGACAAAATTTCATTTAAATTTTGTCTACTTGTATCATATCAGCAGCACTTTCCCCCAAAAATATGCTTACCAAGAAATACAGTAAATGCACATATGTATCCAAGTGTGAAATGTTATCTATACTTTAACATATATAATCACATATTTTTTGGAAAAAATATAGTGTTTCCTGGAGTGCCCATAGCATGTGTTTTAGCAACACGTAGTGGAGCAGGTCTGAATCAAACTATTCTTTCATTCCAGTTTGTGCCAATATTGACATGTAAAAAAAATTGGCTTTGTATTCAGTCTACTATTGAGATATCTAGCCTGATAGGATATGATATGATGGCTGGTTAGACTGTAAGTTAATTTCTAAGTTCACAAATATAATTGAAATGTTGTGCAAAAAAACTCTTTAAATCAACTAGTTTTAAGATCAACAGCCTGGGACAGAAAGAATCTAAATAAAAAGCCATTTTTACTTGTGAAAATAAAGTAAAATTAATGTAACCAATTTAAAAAGTTTCTTTTAAACAATCTAGACAAGAGTCTAGCCTGTCTTTTGTGCAGAACGTTAGTACATGGCAAAATGAAAATTCCCACCCCAGAATGTCAGCTCTGAGGGGGCAGCGATTTTTTACCTGTTTTGTCCATCACTGTATTTCCAGTGCCTAAAAGAGTACTTGGTACCTAGTAGGTACTCAGTAAATATGAATGTTTAAATTCAAAGATGTATCTCACTGATGTTAGGAAACAGTGTCTTCATTTAACATTCTAAAAAGTTATTGAATTTTATAGCTTTATCATGGACAGGCTCAAGTATTTTTTAAAACTCTACCTAACTAAAAAAATATTAAACCTAAATGTAAATCTTCCTGGAAAAACCTTTTTTCAGAGGTTGATTTGGGCATAATAAATTTAACAGACAATTTGAAGTAGCTAGATTTCCCTTCTAAATTTTAAGAAGTCCTATATAGAGAATGACTGAATTATAAATTAATAAGCAATAAACATCACATTCATATAATTATACATAGGGGAAATGTTTTCTTATAGTACAGTTCTAAGGTGCTTTCAGTGAAGAAGACCCCAAAGTCACTATCGAAAATGTCAAACATGACATCCTATTTGGTAGAACTGAGTAGAAAATTAAACAGTGGAAATAGACCACAGCTTATTTTACAGTACCAATGACAGATGAACGATTGACTAAATTGTTCTTAACATTTCTCAAAATGCATTTATATTTAAATTAAATGTAACTCAAGTTCAACTTTTATTTTGACCTGTCGGGTTTTTTATGTGTGTGTGTGTGTGTGTGTGTTTTTTTTTTTTGAAAGCACAGAAGGCCATTTTCTGACTAAAAGCCACCACCGTCATTCTTGGAAAATGGCAAAAATTAAATCTGCTTTAGGGCTTGCTCCACTAGGACGGCTTTAAACTGCTTAGTAAAGGAATGTGCTGAAGAATGGCTGGACGAAGCTTCTGTCTTTCAGAGTGCTGCCTATTTCAATACACCAAAGATTCAGCTATATATATGTGTGTGTATATATATATATATATGTATAATACATTCTATCTTACCCTAATCATGTATACATAGTCCCTTGACACCTCTACTATTCATTAAACAATGATAAATAACCATAACATGCCCTTACCTGTAATGCTTTCAACATAACACAACTTTGGTAACACTTGCTTTCTAAGGGGGAATCATTAATCAATCACATGCCTTTGGTTGACACCATCAGTCCTCCAAAGGGCTACTTATGGCTCTCTGTCCTAGGATACTGGTGTCCTACTACATGTGCTGACATTTGCAGGAGGTAAAGCTTTCGCTTTCAGGAAGTCGAAGAGAAGAGACACGTGTGAAAACATGGTACATAAAACATGACTAACTTTCTTGATTACATTCCAGTGCAATGATCTGGAGTTAACGGGGCAGTTTGTTTCCCAAAAGGTAGCATTACTTTTGTAATATGCTTTTCAAAGCATTAGAAATTTCAGGTTTCCCTGAAGAAGTACTTTGTTTGCTGATACAAGGTGAGCCAAAGGGGTGGTGAAAAGAACACACAAAAAAGGATCTTTGTCTAACCCAGAAAGGTTGAGAAATTTGCACTGATACTTAAGTTCTGAACTCCAGAGGCCTGCTAATCAGAGCTGGGATCATTTCGCAAGACAGCCTTACTTTTTCTAAAGTAATTTATATTTAGTTGTTGATAACCAAAAAAATGTCACAAGAGTAATACCTACTGTAAAAGTGAGGTTAGAAGATTCCCTGGGTCTTGTGACCTAGGTTAAATGAAGTATATAACTGCAATAGATTTTGTTTTTGTTTTGCTTTTGGAAGTTCTGTGCAAAAGCTACCATTCACAGGATTAACGAATACCTTTACATATGCTAGTTTTTTTAAGTGTCTGTTTGATTTGCAAAATTAGTTTAGCTACATAAATCCTGTCCCTTAAGCCATAGTTCACAGATGTAAAACTGCAGTTTTTACAGATTCAGTAGAAGAGTTTTTTTTAACCCTAAAGGTGAAATACAGAAATTGGATAAGTCATTTTTAAGGAAATTGTTACATTCAGAAATAACCTTGGAAAGTTCACCAATGATTCCTTCTGGCATAAAAACTCTAGTCATAATCTGGTCCCGCATTGAGAAATCCATTCCAGTTTATAGTGCAAGACCATGGAAGCGGGTATCCAGCTGCCCACCATTACTGTAAGTATCGATAGACTTTGAAACAGTGATTTCCAGAGTCTGCAACCACAACATGACCATCTGAAGTTAGGGCCAGGCCTTGGGGGCCATAGAGTGGGTCAGCAGATGTGTTAATGTAGGACAAAAATGATCCACTCCCATCAAAAACCTGTAAACAAATAGGAAGTCAGAATGTTATAGGAGAAGTTACAGTAATATGCTGAACATGGGTTAGAAAACTCTTGATGCTAATGTTTTTCTGTTTCTTTCTTTTTTTTTTTTTCTTTCTTTTTGACCGGGTCTTACTCTGTCACCCAGGCTGGTGTGCCGTGGTGTGAAGACAGCTTACTGTAACCTTTAATTCGTAGGCTCAAGCGATTCTCCTGATTCAGCCTCCCAAAGTGCTAAGATTATAGCCATGAGCCACCATGCCCAGTATATATGCTTTTATATTTAAAACATTAGCATAAGCCAGGTGCAGTGGCTTATATCTGTAATGCCAGTACTTAGGTAGGTGAAGGTGGGAGGATCCCTTGAGGCCAGGAGTTTAAGAACAGCATGAGCAAAATAGCGAGACCCTGTCTCTTAAAAAAAGAAGCAGAAAAAAAAAAAAAAAGCAAAATAAAAAAGCACGTAAGTAATCATCTATCCATCTATGGATATGTCTTTGTTTATGTCACTATCATATCTATAATCCTACTCTCCACTTACCTTGCTTTCTCTCCTCTCCCCATCTATTTCCAGGTGGTGGAGAAGAATATGCCATTGGCTGCTAGCTTTCACTTGTATTCCTATAGTGGTCACAACAAATATTGGGTGGGAAGGGCCCTAGATGATGCTTAAAAATGAATGAAGCTTATTGTTCATGTTAAATCTTCACTTATTCCACTTCCAGCCTCACATCCTTTTCCTCCCCCCCACTTATAAGGGGAAAAATCAGCAACTAGATGATGGAAGAATGTTCCTGAGTCATAATAGCAATGAGACAGTATAAATTATTTTTTCCTTTTTAGAAAAGAGTGGGTTGTAAGAGGTCAATGGTTCAACATGTAAAGCCATCCCCTGGTATCCCAGGAGACTGATACCAAAATCTTCAGATTCTCAAGTCCTTTATATAAAATAGCCTAGTATTTGCACCTAACCTGTGCACATCCCCCCATATATTTTAAATCATCTCTAGATTACTTCTAATACCTAGAGCATTGTAAATGCTATATAATGTAAATAATATTATGTATTTTTACAATTCGTATTATTTTTAATCATTGTATTTAACAAATTATTTTTTCTGAAATTTTTGATCTGTATTTGGTTGAATTCACAAATGTGGGATTTGGGGGTACGGGGGGCTGATCATATGTTTGGATGTGAAATCACTTTCTTTTGGTCTATCGGTTTCTGCTTTGTTACTTTTGTTAAATTTTTATTTTGAAATAATTATAGATTCATAGGAAGTGGCAAAGATAGTAGAGAAAGGTCCTGTGTACTCTTCACTCAGTTTCCTCCAATGGTCACATCTTCTATAATTATGGTACCACACAAAACCCAATACATTGACTTTGGGTTGTGTGTGTACAGTTTTATGTCATTTTATCGTGTGTGTAGATTTACCACTGCAACCAACATACAGAATTATCCCATCAACATAAAGATCTCCCTCTTGCTACATCTTTATGGTCATACTTACTCCCCTTTCCTCACATCTCTAATCCTTGCCAACCACTAATCTGTTTTCCTTCTCTATAATTTTGTTATTTTTTTGAGAATGGTACACAAATAGAATCATATAGTATGTAACCTTCTGAAAATGGCTTTTTTTACTCAGCATCATGCCCTTGAGATGCATCAGAGTTGTTAAGTGTATCATTAGTCTGTTCCATTTTAATGCCAAGTCATATTCCATAGTATAGACATACCAGTTTGTTTAGTCATGAACCTATTGAAAGATATCTGGGTTATTTTCAGTTTTGGGCTATTACAAATAAACCTTCTACGAACAACAATCAATGTACAGGTTTTTGTGTGGACGTAAGTTTTCATTTCTCTGGGACAGACAGCCAGGAGTATAATTTATGGGTTGTATGGTAAGTATATGTTTAGTTTTTAAAGAAACTGCCAAACTATTTTCAAGGCTGACTGTGTAGTTTTGCATTTTTACCAGCAATGCATGAGAGATCTGGTTTCTCTACATGCTCTCCAGCGTTTGGCATTATTAATATTTTTAATTTTAGCTATCCTTATAAGTGTGCAGTAATATCTCACCATGGTCTTAATTTGTATTTCCCTAATGTCTAATGATATTGCACATCTTTTTATGTATACATCCTCTTCGGTAAAATTTCTGTTAATGCTTTTTGCTCATTTTTCTTTTCTTTTTTTTTTTTTTTTGAGACGAAATTTCACTCTTGTCACCCAGGCTGGAGTGCAATGGTGTGATCATGGCTCACTGCAATCTCTGCTTTCTGGGTTCAAGTGATTCTCCTGCCTCAGCCTCCCAAGTAGCTGGGATTACAGGCACACACCACCACACCTAGCTTATTTTTGTATTTTTAGTAGAGACGCAGTTTTGCCATGTTGGCCAGGCTGGTCTCA
The DNA here is from genome assembly GCF_029281585.2 of Gorilla gorilla gorilla. NCBI lineage: Eukaryota > Metazoa > Chordata > Mammalia > Primates > Hominidae > Gorilla > Gorilla gorilla. Next base: position 174,365,584 of record NC_073227.2, on the reverse strand, counting down.
AACTCCTGACCTCAGGCCATCCACCCGCCTTGGCCTCCCAAAGTGCTGGGATTACAGATGTGAGCCACAGCACCCAGCCGCCTTTTGCTCATTATTCTAATTGGATTGTTAAATTATTTTACTGCTGAGTCTTGAGAATCTTTACATATTCTAGGTATAATTCCTTTGTCAGAAATTCAGTTGGTAAATATTTTCTCTCAGTCTGTTGCCTATCTTTTTATCCTCTTAAAGAGATCTTTCACAGAGCAAAACGTTTTATTTTTTATGAAACCCAATTTGTTAATTGTTTTTCTTTTATGGATTATAGTTTGGGTATTATGTCTAAAAACTCTTCATGGAGCCCTAGGTCCCAAAGATTTTCTCTTAAATTATTCTAAAAGTTTATCTCCTCAAACATTATCTTCTAAAAATGTTATAGTTTTACATTTTACAGTTAAATCTACAGTCCATTTTGAGTCAACTTTTTGTACAAATTAATGTTCATTCTTTTTTTCCTCTGTGGTGGTCTTAGTTGTTCCAGTCCCATTTGTTGAAAAGGCCATCATTCCTCCATTGAATGCTTTTGTACCTTTGTCAAAATGCAATAGGCTATACAACTGTGGGAGCAATTTCTAGATTCTCTATTCTGTCCCACTGATGTATGTGTTTATTCCTCCACCATATTACATAGACTTGATTATGGTAACTATATAGTAAGTCATATAGCTTACTCTATGGGTTTGTAAGGGTAGAGTGATTCCTCTCAATTTATTCTTCTTTTTCAAAATTGTTTTAGCTATTTCCTTTGCCTTGCCATATAAATTTTAAAATAAGATTTATATCTGCAAAAAATCCTGCTGAGATTTTGTGTTAAACCTGTCTATTAATTTGAAGACAACTGACATCATTGTTGAGTCTTGCAATCCATGAACACAGTTGTTTCTCCATTTACTTAGAACTTCTTTGATTTCTTTTGCCAGCATTTTATAGTTTTCAGCATACAAATATTGAATATGTTTTGTTATAATATCTAAGTATATATTTTTTCAGTGATTCTAAATGGTATTGTATTTTTAATTTTGGTTTTCACTGTTAGTTGCTAGTTTATAAAAATATAATTTTTTTTGTTTTTTCTTAAGAGACAGGGTCTTGCTCTGTCACCCAGGCTGGAGTGCAGTAGCACAATCATAGCTCACTGCAGTCTCCAACTCCCAGACTTAAGGAATCCTCATGCCTCAGCCTCCTGAGTGGCTGAGCCTATAGACATGTGCCACCATGTCTGGCTAATCTTTGTATTTTTTTGTAGAGATAGTGTCGTCCTGTGTTGCCAAGGCTAGTCTCAAACTCCTGGCCTCAAGCAATCTTCCCACCTTGGCCTCCTAAAGTGCTGGCGTTACATGCATGAGCCACCGTGCCTGACCATAATTGATTTTTGTATGTTGATCTTATATTCTGCAATCTTGCTGAACTCACCTATTCTAGGAACTGTTTTTATAGATTCTTTGGGATTTTCTATGTAAACATCATGTTATCTGCAAACAGGGAGAGTGGTTAATTTCTTCCACTCTAATTTGTAAGCTTTTTATTTCCTTTCTACCTTTTGTGCTGGCTAGAACTTCTAGTATTATATTGAACAAGAATGGTGAGACATCCTTGCAGACATCCTTGCTCTGTAGGGAATGCATTCAGTCTTTTACTATGAAGTATGGTGTTAGCTATGGTTTTCATAGATGTTGTTTATCAAGTTGAGAGAGTCTTAGTTTTCTGAGAGTTTTGTCATGAATGGGTATTAAATTTTGTCAAATGATTTTTCAGTGTCAATTGATATGATCATATAGTTTTTCTTCTTTAGAATTTTACTATGGTGGATTATTACATTGACTGATTTTCTTTATTTTTATTTTTATTTTTTAAAGGGCAGCATCCCAAGCCAGAGTAGCTCAGAGACTCCCTGATTTTCTAATACTAAACCAGTCTTGCATTCCTGGAATAAACTCCACTTGGTCATGGAGCAATTTTTACATATTGCTGAATTATATTTGTTAATATATCTTTAAGAATTTTTACACACAGGAGGAATATTGGTCTGTAGCTTTCTTTTTTGTACTGTCTTAGCCTGGTTTTGGTATCAGGGCTTCAAAAGCTGATTGGAAAATGAGTTGGGAAGTATTCTCTTATCTTCTATTTTCTGGAAGAAATTGTATACAATTGTTACTAAATTCTTTAAACATTTGGAAGAATTCCATGGTGAAATCATCTCCATCTAGACATTTCTTTTTGGTGTTTTAAAATTATGAACTACATTTTCTTAATAGTTATAGGGCTATTCAAATTATTTCATACTGGAGTTGTGGAGTTGGTGTTTTTTGAGGAGTTGTCTATTTCATCTAAGTTGTCAAACTTGTGTATGTAGAGCTGTTCACAGAATTCCCTTATTATCCTTTTGATGTCTACAGAACATGTATTAATATTAGTATTTTGTGTCTTTTCTCTTATTTCCTTTGTCAGTCTTGCTAGGGTTTTGTTGGTTTTATTATCTTTTCAAAGAGCCAGTTCGCTATTTCATGGATTTTCCCTATTGCTTTTCTGTTTTGAATTTCATATTTCTTTTTTTTTTAAATTTTTTGAGACAGAGTCTCCTTCCGTTGCCCAGGCTGGAGTGCAATGATGTGATCTTGGCTCACTGAAGCCTCTGCCTCCTGGGTTCAAGCGATTCTCCTGCTTCAGCCTCCTGAGTAGCTGGGCTTGCAGGCGCCTGCCACCACACCTGGCAAATTTTTTGTATTTTTAGTAGAGATGGGGTTACACCGTGTTGGCCAGGCTTGTCTCGAACTCCTGGCCTTAAGTGATCTGCCTTAAGAGGCCAGCACTTGGCCTCCCAAAGTGCTGGGATTAAAGGCGTGAGCCACAGCGCCCAGCCTTTAATTTCGGCCTTGCTTCCTTCTGCTTGTTTGGGGTTTGCTCTTTTCTTTCTAGCTTCTTGAGATGGCAGCTTAGACCATTGATTTAAAATGTTTCCTCTTTTCTAATAGAAGCTTTTAGCGTATTAATTTCCCTCTCAGCATTGTTTTTGCTAAATTCCACAAATTTTGATACGTTCTATTTGCATTTTCATTCAGTCCAATATATTTTACAATTTTCCTTGAGACTCCCTCTTTGACTCATGGGTCATTTAGCACAATAGTGTTTTAAAATTCATAAAACAAAACACATGGGATTGTAAAAAACCATATTAAAATATAGCTATTGAAATATTACTAAATTATGATAGAGCAATATGTGTGTGCTTCTAAAAATTAGCACATTAAATAATAAGAAATAGTAATGGGTCTAATAATTACTGTAATTTTGAAGTAGTGATGAGAATAAGTGACAATTCAAGATTTTTGCAACAATATGATACGAAAATTTCTGTGATTTTTCTTGGTGACAAACTCATAGGCATTACTAAAATTACTATGATTGTTGCTTATATTCGTGATTAAGGGAAATAATAATTTTCAGCCAGAGGTTCATAAATATAGTAATGTAATATTTTTATTCAATGGCCCCCTTGAATTCTATCTTCAGATCCTTTGTGGGGGTCTGTGGGGTCCATGTTAAAACCCCAATTTAGAGGGTTTCAGTCTGGTAACATTTTTTCTACTCCATCTTGCTGAGTTTGGTCCTTCTGGTGAGAGTATCTATGGTCCTATGTCCTAACCAATGGAAAAGAGAAAACATTCCAGTTTGGGGGACAGCAAATTCTTCACTTTTAACAAATACCAAACACTCTAACCATATACATTAGCACATTGATCTACCTGGATCCTGCTGTTTCCCCAGTCGGCCACAATGATGTTTCCATTTGAATCCACTGCTACACCTGTTGGAGCATTAAACTGCCCATTTCCTTCTCCATTTGAGCCAAACTTCAACATGAATTCTCCTTCCTGATTAAACACCTGTATGAAATATTTTTAAATTATTTTGTTTTACATCAAAATACTTGAACCAACATGATGGATTAAAAAATATCTATTTGAGCAGGTTATTTATAACAAGACCTATGATTTAAGACATTCTAAAAAAAGAAAATGAAATCTACAAGACAGACTGCGTATCATTGTGGTTCCCCAAATTACTGTATAAATCTGATTTATCATTTGTTAAATCATCACTTTTTTGGCTTATATCTGGTTATTAAATCCTTATGTGAATGATACCTTTGTTGTAAAATACTGTACAAGTAAGTATGAGTAAGAAGTGCTATAATTTTCAATAATATTATTCTTCCCACCTTTAAAGAAATTGCTAAATTTCAAGAATGGGCATTGTATTTATATTTCTAACAGGATGGATGACCATTAAAAGTTGGATCAGCGAGTAGGAGTTTTTTGTTATGCCAGATGCTCAGAATTTATTATCATTTTACTACATCAACATAACTAGAAAGAGTAGGCTGGACTCCATACTTATGATGGGAGAAATTCATTGCATGTGTGTGTGCACATGTGTGGTAGCAGCAGGTGAGAAATAAGAGAAAGGCTTTTTTATTTACCCTCAGAAGATATTTTAGTTCGAGAGTTTATATGATCCTAAGGCTTTGATGAATATAAAAGTAGTTTCTATTACTGTATTTTCTATTACTCTTTTATCTCTCAGTAGAGAGACGGGAAGCTGTTAGAAGTAGGGGGCTAAACAGAACTCTTAAGCAAATTCTCTAACATCTGATATGGTCAAGCAGTGGAGTGCTGTGGTTAATTACATATTCTTATTAATAGAGTGCTACTAAATATGTATCAATACAGATCACTGATTTTGAAAAAAGTAAATGTTAATGTTTAATGATAACACTATAGTAAGCATAATTGTATCTTGATGATTCAAATGATACCTAATGGTTTTGAAATGTCTCCAGGACATTATTTTTAACTTCCATTGTCATGATGCCTAGATGCATAGAAATATTCATTGACAAATCTGAAAGTATTATGTACAAGGCACTTTGAGAGTAAGGTTTCCTCAAATGTAGAACTGAAAGAGCTCACTGTATTTGAGTATAGATCTTCATTTGGGGATGATCTCAAGACCTTTTAGAGAGCCACCTGTTGTCATCTCTGATTACAAAAGATCAAAATGACCATTACTTTTAGGTAAGTACCTTGGGAAAGTAGGACACTTCCATCTCTACAGGCTAAACTCACATTATGATAAAAAAGAAAGAGTCATGGCTACTTCCTGAATTCATTACATACTTGCCAAGAAAGCAAGCCACCTTTGTGGTTCTTTAGAAAGGACCAGGGCAAGAACAACCAGCTTTTACTAAGATGCCATATTTAAATTTTTTTTCTGACTCTTTTTGTCTCCTTTTACATAACACATTGTAGTTTTAAAGACCAGTGGGAACATGTTTATGCTGGACACAATTTATTATTCTCTATTTTTTTCCCGTATTAAGTCCTACAAATAATCATTTTGTTTATCTTTCTTTTTTTTTTTTTTTTTTTTTGAGATGGAGTCTTATTCTGTCACCCAGGCTGGAATGCAGTGGCACAATCTTGGCTCACCGCAATCTCCACTTCCTGGTTCAAGCAATTCTCCTGCCTCAACCTCCTGAGTGCCTGGGGTTACAGGCGCCCACCACCACGCCCGGCTAATTTTTGTATTTTTACTGGAGACGAGGTTTCGCCCTGTTGGCTAGGCTGGTCTTGAACTCCTGACCTCAGGTGAGCTGTCCGCCTTGGCGTCCCAGAGTGCTGGGATTACAGGCGTGAGCCACTGTGCCCAGCCTTGTTTATCTTTCTGAGTCAATATGTTTTCCTGGGCATAATCCAAATGACTCAAGTAGTTTTGCTTCATTTTGGGATAATGAAGGATGCCAAATCTAGTCTTACTTGTTTTGTGATGAAAAGAAAATATAGTCTGCAGATAGCTAAGAAGCTAACTAGACCCCTTGTTAGCACTGACCTATAGATACGCATTTTACACTTATCAACAGAGAAGTGACCTGAATTCAGAACTATTGCTAACTGCCCAGCATTACATGGGGAAGAAAAACCCAAGTATTCCAAAAAACTTATTTGGCAATAGTTGTCAAAAAGAAGAGAAACAACAACGAAAGGCTATGGTTTTTTAAAACAAGAAAATTGAGTTTAAATAAATAGCTAAAATAATCTACTTCTACCATGCTGAAAACTTGAAGAGTTTTCAGAATATTAAGAATTATAAATGTTTCATATTTTCTATTTTTCCCGACTAAAATGCCATTTAATTACTTAAAAATTATTCACATGAAAACAAATTAAGAGGCAGAAGTATGAGCTTAAATAGTTTTTACAGCTTTGCTTTTTACAATAAATATTTAAAGCAAGTTTTTTAAAAAAATCACCTTGATGATAGCCCTTTCCTGATTTCAAAATTCTGCTCATGTCAAATACCATCTCCACTTGGAAGTCTCCTCTGATCATCTTAATTAAGGAAATCTTCTCTTTTCTTTTGGAAAGTTAGGAAACTTTATATGTACCTATTATATGAAACTATTTAGTGCTACCTGCCTTGCATTTTGGCTACTTACATATGTTTTAGTTCTTTCTACAGTGTCAGCCAGGACCGGTAAATAGGAGCCGTCCCACATACCAATGCCAGTTGATTCTTAGAGGTTGCCTGGAGCACTGGACAGGAAAGGCTCTGAGATCACAGTTGCGCTTAGTAGAAAAGAGCAACTTGATTAATTATGACTGTCTTTCAGTTGGGAGTGGGCAGAACCTATGCAAGCATTTGCTGGCCTTTGTACTATTAGGATCTCATACGGGTTTCCTTCTTGCTGAATGCCCTGTAGTTATACGAATGATTCCTCTACAAAGTGAGTGAGAGTAGGAAGTATGAGAACAACCTGTGTTATCCTTTGACAGTTGTGCTCATTCTCCAGCACTGTTATAACTCCTGGGGAGGCAGTCCCCAGCCCGGTTACTGCTGCCTCTTTGCTCTCTACTTCCGTCCTTCTTTGGCTACCAACTTTTTCCACTATCCTATTCCTTTTACCAAGACACTTCCCATGGACAGTAGTGTCAGCAGAGAATGGAGATTATCTGCATTTGAGTGTAGGGGGGACCTATGCCACCATGTGAGCATCTCTGGAGAGACAATATGGCAGGGAGCAGTTTCAGAAAAAAGCAATGGTGGGCACCCTGTTCCCTTATCCTGACCCCATTTCCGCAGCCCACTGTGCGCTGTCTGCACAGGGACTTGGCACCCATCAAAAAGATCCAAGCCCTCTCCATTTACTCAGGTTAGAGGCTTTCCAGGATGCAGAAAGGACATCACAGAGAGTACCTTTGGGTGTTAAAAATCCTACCCCTTATCTAGCTATTGCAGTCATTAGCACTGATAAGTCATTATTAATTTTGGTTGCTCAGTCATTGTTTCTAAGTGCAAACTTTACTCACTGGTATACCATCCTCTGCTGTTTCCTTATCATTTTTCCTTTAAAATGACTCACCTTTTAAAATTTAGATTAATGTATTTAAAAGAAAAACTTTATTATGTCTGTAAGTGCAAAACAGCATCACTTGATGTAAACAAAAGGTAGCCCTAAAATAAATGCATAACTTAAAATAAAAATATCCACCAGTGTACTGCCTATGGCCACGGATCATACCTTCAGTGGAACATGCATCACACCTTGAGAAGCTTGATCTAGGATATTACTAAATATTTTCTCATCATTTCAGTAAGTGAGTAATGTGTTTTGAACCATTTTATTATTTCCTGATTTTCTCATAATAAAGTTCAAATCTCTCCCCTGGTACCTAGTAAGAAAGATACACTATAGGTCACTGTTTTCTAAAGAACACCAAATGTGTGAAAGCATTCTAAGAAGTATAAAATATACTGTATGAATGTATGCTAGGATTATCTCCCTCCCCATGCTGTCTGTTGTTGTAACAGAGTCGAACGTCTAATTTTTTTTTTAACAAAAAGATGCGGAAAATTGAAAAAGTGATTTTAATTGACTAGCCACAAAACATTAAGCTCCAGAAAGTTCTGCCTCTAAGTTCAACGAATTGCTTTTTAAAATTTAATTTTCAAGTTCTCTTCATTTGCACCAGTTTCAAATTAAGCAACTTATTGCCACCACATTTTATTCAATTTCCTGACTTTCCAAGGTCTGTAAGTCCAAGTTAAAACCGGCATCTTTGAGCAGAAGCAAAGTCTACTCTGCTGGTTAACTCCATTTGGTGCCATATGTAAGTATTGCATTATTTTCTCGCAGACCAATTTCTCCATAAAAGCAGTTAAAAGTTAACAACAACTCATGTGCTTGTAGTACCTTGACAGAATGATTATGGAAATCTGTAATAATAATCTCATTATTGCTATTTACAGCTGCAAAATGGGGACCTGCAATAAAGATGGAAAAAAATATGTGATGACTACAACAAAAGTGATTACATATAGCAGTTACTGTAACAAACAAACTTAATATATTAACTTAGTTATTTAAGAAAGTACAAAGAATCATAGACTCAGTCTTTGAAAGATCATTCAGCCAGACCTCCAGTTCCAGATAACATGGATCCTATATTATTCTCTACTTGCGCCAGTCTATTCTGACTCTTTCCCAAGCAGGCTGGGAGTTCTAGCAGCCCTAATGAAGTGGGAGGAGCAGTAAGCATCAGAATTCATTCTCCGTGCCACCATCTAAAAGTCACATCTGCCAGCTTCCCTGAGTATCTGTTAGTCATTTTAGAGCCCTCAGCTCCCACCGAGGAAAGACGTTGCAACTCAGCATTGGAAAAGAGACTCCAATATGTAATTTTTAAAAAATTGATTAGCTGGACATGGTGGCACATGCCTGTAGTCCCAGCTACTTGGAGGGCTGAGGCAGGAGGATCACTTGAACCCGGGAGGTCGAGGCTGCAGTGAGCTGAGATCACACCACTGCACTCCAGCCTGGGTGACAGAGCGAGACCCTGTCTCAAAAACAAAACAAAACAAAACAAAACAACAGAAAACCCACACTATAATTCTGGGTGACATTCAGAACCTTGGCAGAACTGGAGACAAAGCACAAACAAATATTATGCAAATTAACACTAAGTGCCAAAAGCATCCTTTCAAAAAGAAAATAAGCTATTTTCAGCCTCTTCTTGCAAATGCAAAAACCTAAATAAGCTTGTGATTGCAAAGTGCTACACCAAAGAGACGTAAAACAGACTGCCCTCCTTAAACCTAGCAAATATTCTAGACTCCTGTTCTCTTACAATAACCTAGAAAGGTGAAAAAAAATTCTCATTCAGTGGCTTTTTAAGCAAAGTTACAGCTAGGCTGAAACAGTAGTTATTTCTTGTTTTTCAAATATTTTTATTTTAAAATTTATACCTTATTTAATATGAATATTTCAAAGCTAGACTTCTGAGTTGTGAACTGCCACCAATCAAAACCACACATGGACTGCAGCTCAACTTACTGCCGGGTGGGTGGCGGTGACTAAGACTCAAACAACGAACCATGCTTTTGCTTAGATTTTATCCCCAGCATCTTTCCCAAAGCCAGCAAACACACTAGGGATGCGGTGTCTTCAACATGCTCCAACATCATGCAAATGTGAGCAGAAGAAGCATAAAAAAGGGGGTTTACATATTACCATCGAGTGTACCTGCAAACTGCCTGTCCCCATTTCCTCGGCTACCAAACCTGGTGACTATTTTCCCGTTTGGCTGGAAGATAAACACGCAGCACGCCTTGTTGTCCACAACAATAATGTGCCCATTGCGGTCCACAGAAACTCCTTTGGGTCCCATCAGCTTTCCTGATCCAATTTTTGTCTGTTTGAAACAAGTACAGAAATAGAAGTATAGTATAGAGTCAAAGTTTAAACCACTACAGAACATGAAGATAAACACTGTTTTGGTCAACATTTACCTGAAGGTTCAAACGGGTACACAGCTACTCATATATCACAATGAACTTCTGTCTTGGAAAACTGGCTTTGTCACATCCATTATCTGCTACTGATACCTATATAAATCCTTATTCTTTTATTTATTTATTTATTTTTGAGACGAAGTCTCATTCTGTTGTCCCAGCTGGAGTGCAGTGGTGCCATCTCGGCTCACTGCAACCTCCATCTCCTGGGTTCAAGCAATTCTCCTGCCTCAGCCTCCTGAGTAGCTGGGACTACAGGTGTGCACCACCATGCCCGGCTAATTTTTTTTGTATTTTTAGTAGAGACAGAGTTTCACTTTGTTGGCCAGGCTCGTCTTGAACTCCTGACCTCGTGATCCACCCACCTCGACCTCCCAAAGTGCTGGGATTACAGGCATGAGCCTTCGTGCCCAGCCCTTAAAATCCTTATTCTTAAAAGAGATCACCACCAAAAATAGTCTAGGATCCCCTAAACTGGGGTCACAGTTCCCTGCTGAAGAGGCAGTGTGATCTGGTGAAAGATCACTGGATTATGATTCAGAAGAATGACCTACTTCCATTGCTTGCTTTAAACACACCTGGAACAGCACATATGGATTTCATTTCCTTAAACTTCAGATTCCTTATACATTAAAAAATGTCCAAAAAATGACAACTTGACAACTCCCAATGGCATTTTTGGAAGATGTATTAAGTAAAATAAGGTAGGTAAAGGGTTTACTGTAGAGTGTAGCACACAGCAAGCAGTCACTGTAGGGAAGCCATCACTGTCATTGTTATAGATCATAATATCAAAATTGCCTGGCATCTAGCATTGAACTTTACGAGAATTAAGTTCTCCTTGGGCGGGAGTCACATCTGTTTTATTCACCATTGTGTACTCAGGGGCAACACACTTCTTGGTGCATAATAAATATTCAATGAATATCTATTGAATACATTAATTTTAAAAGTCTAGCATTATTATAGGGCAATCATAATGATTAAATTGCTCCACTTTTTATCATATTTTAAAATAGGGGAAAAGCATTTGATTTCTATCAATCATATACCATATTTTAAATTTTATTCCTGTTCCTGAGTAGACTGTGGTGTGTATTTAAATGTCTATTTGCCATGAGATACAGGTCTTGTACCTTTACTTTTCTTTCTATAGCTTCATTTTCTAGACTACATATAAAGAAGTGCTTCACTCATTCACTTATTTATTTCCTAATTCTACAAACACTGCCCAAGCACCCACTATGTGCCTGACATGGTATTCTAGGCACATGGCAAACAAACACAAATAAGACGTAGCTCTTGCCCTCAAGTATGTCTCAGTCACATTGCAGGGACAAACATGTCTACTGTATCTCTTTAAAGAGTGTGGTATTGAGTCTTCATTTTAATATACTTGGGAGAATTCAATTAGGCCATCTCAGAATGCATGTGAAGTGATAACTTGATGATGCCACAGCAGACAAGGAAGGCGAAGGACCATCCCAGGTGAGGGAACAGCAGGAAGGAATGTATGTTAAGTCAGGGAAACTATAAGAACCACAGTTCTCCCTGGCACCCAGGCTTGACGTGTTGGAGGGAAGCAGATCTATGTGTTTTTATGAAAGAACTCTTCGCCAGGCGCGGTGGCTCACACCTGTAATCCCAGCACTTTGGGAGGCCAAGGTGGGTGGATAACTTGAGGTCAGGAGTTCAAGACCAGTGTGGCCAAGGTGGTGAAACCCCATCTCTGCTAGAAATACAAAAATTAGCTGGGTGTGGTCGTGGGTGCCTGTAATTCCAGCTACTCAGGAGGCTGAGGCAGGAGAATCACTTGAACCCGGGAGATGAAGGTTGCAGTTAGCCGAGGTCGCGCCACCTCACTCCAGCCTGGGTGACAGAGTGAGACTCTGTCTCAAAAACAACAACAACAACAAAAACTCTCGGACATGCTATTAAACAAATTAAGGTAAGGAACAATGAGTGTAGTCTGAGTCCACATGTGTTATATGTGTGCATGTATGTACATAGACTTCTGGAAGGAAAAGTGAGAAATCAGCGTCTATATCTTAGAAAACCCAAAAAGTTATATTCTCATAGGTTACGCTTTAGCCTTCTTATTTTATCTCTCTATATTAGTGCTTTCTGATAGAAATATAATGTGAACCACATATGTATTTTTAAATTTTCTAGTAGCAGGATGGGACTTTGCATGATGAGAACTTTAGACTTTATATGCTCCTTTTATTCTTCTAAGTTTATAAATGATGGAGATTCAGATTTCATCTCTTTAGAGCAAAGGAACACAATTACTTAGGAAAGAAACAGTGGTTTTCTTGGCAAGAAGAACTGCTGTGTAAATTTGATTCTGATTCTCCAATCTAGCCCAAAGATCAAAGAGGCTATGGTGGGTAAAGAAATGGCATTTGTTGTTTCATGTCTAAATGGAGGGTAAGTCAGCAGAGATCAAAAGGGAGAGAAGGCACTTCAATGATTAAAACAAGAATGTCATTACTACCTAACATTATGAACACTTGTAGTTGCTTAGATGACTCAACCAAATAATATCAAATGGATAATTATCTAGAATAAAAAGAGAAAATAAAGGGTTACTTCCATTCTATCATGTAGTGATAACTAGGGCAGATCTGAAAGAATAACTTAAACATTGAACCAAAATTTCTTTCCACTTCCCTTCATCACTCCTAGTTTAGCTGCACTGGATTCAACCAAGTGAAAGGTAAGAATCCCTGCATTTCCCTGATTGTGTCAACCCCATCTTAAACAGAATAGTAAACAACAACAAAAACATATATATATATATATATATATATATATATATTTTGAGACAGAGTTTTGCTCTTGTTGCCCAGGCTGGAGTGCAATGGCGCAATCTCAGCTCATTGCAACCTCTGCCTCCCGGGTTCAAGTGATCCTCCTGCCTCAGCCTCCCAAGTAGCTGGGATTACAGGCGCCCATCACCATGCCCAGATAATTTTTTGTGTTTTTAGTAGAGATGGGATTTCACCATGTTGGCCAGGCTGGTCTTGAACTCCTGACCTCAGGTGATTTGCCCACTGCGGCCTCCCAAGGTGCTGGGATTACAGATGTGAGCCACTGTGCCCGGCCCAGCAAAAATATTTTAACCCTGCCTTTGGAATGGTTTAATCAGGGTATTTAACTCAACAAATAGTTCCTTAAATTGAACAGGAAAGAGATGAGATATTTTAGAGTAAGGTGGCCAGAGGTGTCTCCATTTGTTTGGTTAGAAAAGGTTTCTAGATGGGCTGGAAGATAGGAGGCAGTGGGGAAGATAGAATAAATTTAGAGGAGGCAGAGAGAAATAAAAATTAGGGCTAATAAATTGGTGGATAAAAGAAAAGGAGATAAGATGTTACATCTCTGGAACTACTAGGAATAAATACAAAGAGTCTACACTGGTGTTAAACGTGTGTCTTTCTCAGCACTTGTTTCATTTTACTGAGTCCCACCAAAGAAGAAAAAGAAGAAAATAAGTATCTCTGTCTATACCTGTGGATATTCCACTTGGATGAACTCCTGTGAGGGTCCTAAAGTGTTTTCACATGCTATCCTTTTACCCTTTGGGTTTTGAACACCTATCATAGAAGAGGGTATTGCTGAAACTACACCACCTCCACTCCCCCAATCCTCTAGGGGGCATGAGTGTTCTTTAGAGTTTATTCTCATTATTACCTTTAATATTCCAACTCTAAGAACCCAGTTCTTCTAAGAGTGTCTATTACAGATAGACTATTGAACCGCTGAACAAAAAATGCTTAGAGAGCCCTTCTTCCTTAGACATAAAACTCCTGTCTCCGTAAGTGAACCTATTTTAGTATTAGCTTCTGAATTTACAAAGACAGATCACGGTTTTGCTAGAGTATAAAACATAAACAAATGGGTTGCCTCCAAACTATATAAACATTTTCAAGATATTCAAGATATAAATATTCACATTAAACTTGTCATATTTGGGTATGTCTTACCACATATACAATTATTAAAATGCAAAAAAGGGGGAAGAAGTTAGAGCTACAGAAAGGCAGGAGATTTTTATGTATATGTGGTCATCATACAGAGCCATTAAATTTCTAGTGAAACCAAAAATTCAAGGGTGATTGAAGAATTGCATGCAATATTATGGAATAAAAAATGACAGTTTTTCAGTCTCCAAAATTGACAAGATGCTGCCTCACACAAAACAGAGGCTCAAATCTGAGAGTTTCACAACTACGTAACTCATTTCATTAAAACAATGAGAGGACTACAGCAGTCTGAAGACTTTAAAAAGGAAAACAGAAATTCTTCCCGTAAGAAACCAACGAGTACACTTTGAGTAATCTTTAGAATTCCAGAATGGATTATGAAAAGCAGCATCTCCAAACTCCTAGACAAAGTGATGACTACCAGGTGCCTGCGTGAGGACATGAAGCCCAGATCACAGCTGACCAAACAAGACTTCATTTTTTGGATAGGGTTACTAGTGGCATGGAAAAGAACATTCATTTCTTAGATCCTTATTTTGTATGTGGCACATAAAATCTCATTTAGTCTTTGCTTAAATCCTATGAGATAGGTCTTTTTTTTCTTTTGAGACAGGGTCTTACTCTGTCACCCAGGCTGCAGTGCACAGGTGTAGTCACGGGTGACTGCAGCCTCTAACTTCTGGGCTCAAGTAATCCTCCCACCTCAGCCTCCCAAGTGGCTGGGACTACAGGCCTGTGCAACCACACCTGGCTAATTTTATTTTTTGTAGAGGCAGGGTCTTGCCATGTTTCCCAGGCTGGTCTTGAACTCCTGGGCTCAAGCAATCCTCCTGCTTCAGCTTCCCAAAGTGCTGGGATTGCAGGCATGAGCCACCATGCCCAGGCAAGATAGATCTTTTTTTTTTTTTTTTTTTTTCTTTTTGAGACAGAGTCTTGCTCTGTCGCCCAGGCTGGAGTGCAGTGGCACGATCTTGGCTCACTGCAAGCTCCGCCTCCCGGGGTTCACGCCATTCTGCTGTCTCAGCCTCCCCAGCAGCTGGGACTACAGGTGCATGCCACCACGGCCGGCTAATTTTTTTGTATTTTTAGTAGAGACGGGGTTTCACCGTGTTAGCCAGGCTGGTCTCGATCTCCTGACCTTGTGATCCGCCCACCTCGGCCTCCCAAAGTGCTGGGATTACAGGCTGAGCCACCGCGCCTGGCCAAGATAGATCTTTTTTAAATCAACATTTTAAAAACGAGGCTATTGAAGCTCAAGGAAGTTACGATTTGCCGAAGGCCAAACAGTAATAAGCTGGGATGGCAATGTGTTGATCTGAGTTAAAACTCATGTTATCAACAGAAATAGAAGCCTCTAGTAGGCTGGACAGGGAAATATATAAGGCATAATGCGGCCAGGCGTGGTGGCTCACGCCTGTAATCCCAGCACTTTGGGAGGCCGAGGCGGGCGGATCATGAGGTCAGGAGATCGAGACAATCCTAGCTAACACGGTGAAACCCCGTCTCTACTAAAAATGCAAAAAGTTAGCCGGGCGTGATGGCGGGCACCTGTAGTCCCAGCTACTCAGGAGCCTGAGGCAGGAGAATGGCGTGAACCTGGGAGGCAGAGCTTGCAGTGAGCCGAGTTCGCGCCACTGCACTCCAGACTGGGTGACAGAGCAAGAATCCGTCTCAAAAAAAAAAAAAAAAAAAAAAGGCATAATGCAAATGGCCCTTACAAAGATCTTTGACGAGGTGTCTCACAATTTTTTAATGAGCAAATGTAGAAAATGGGCGGGCTGATACAATTCTTTGATGACACTTCATAAGAGAGATTTCTGTTATCACCAGAGGGCTCTCTACTCTTTGGCAATTAGGTGAAGACATTGAGTTAAATTTTTATTTGCAAAAAGCTGATGCTGGGAATGATAGCAAATATATCAAACAATGGGATCCCTCAAAGTGTAGCTCCACTTGCATTTTCTCTGGAAATTCAGTCTTTTTTTTTCCAAGTCCCATATTATGTACGTATGTTTTCAGATTGTATCAATGTACGACTCATTAGAGACTGACATAAATTGTTTTCTGTCATTTCTTGTGTGTGAGTCTTTTTTCCAAAATGGGCCTGTACATTTTTAAAAGGTGGAAACTATTTTTTACAATTCTGTTTCTCCCATATCATCTGTCACAGGCCTGAGAAAGTAAAAAGTACTTCCTAAGTGACAACATGTAGACTAATTTGAGAAATATAAACTGCCTCTTAATAACTCTTTTGAAAACCTTGTTGTTTTTCATTGAATTGAGGTAACAGGACCAGTTTCCCTCTAAATCTATGGTTTTAAAGAAAAAAAGTGACTGAGCAACCTAATTGCTTTAAAAAACAAAGCCACATTTAGGATATATACGAATAGATTTATGAAATTATCACTGTTACTCTCACTTCACAAACTTAGATGTCAGATATCTTTGTGTATGAAGAATTGTTGAATGTTGCACTGCATCTCAAAAAAGAAATATGCAATTTCATCTTGTATTTCCTATTCCTTCTCTCCATTGTTTAGTGAACAATTAGTAGTTAATCTTACCTTAAATTTCCCATCGGAGGAGAAAATGCTGACCCATTTATTATCATAATCGGCAATGATTATGTCCCCACTGGGATGTACAGCCACTCCTGTGGGCCGCTGCAGCTGCCCCGGAGAGCGTCCCCGTATGCCAAAACGACTTTTGAACTGGCCATCATTGGAAAATATCTGTAAGATAAATTACATTCATTGGAATGTGAACTAGTACAGGCATCGCTGAGGAAGGCATAGGCAAAAACATCTGCCATACATACAGAGATCAGAACACGCAAACTCTATTTGAAGAAAAGTCTACATAAACATAAGCTTTTTTCCTTATACCATGTATCTGAAGTCTAAAGTAGGAATATATGTAACCATATCTATTTTTATCAATATAAGTAGTTAAAGGTATATAATTAGGGGCTATACCTGCACACATTGGTTGTTACTGTCTGCAATTAGTATCTTTCCATTTGTAGATGCAGCTACCCCCTGAAGATTTGTAAACTCTCCTTTATTTCTTCCTTTGGTACCTAAAATAAATGATAAAATCATAAAAATTAAGCACTAAAGGGTTAGATTTCTCTGTTTCAGCAAGAGAATAATTCAGATTTCCACAGGTACCTGAGAATGCATTGTTTTTAAATATACTTTAAAAAAAGGGCACCCTCCCTCCCCAATGACCTAATCCATATGCTATTAAACCTCTCTTCCTGACCAACAGTCTCTGCAAAATCACTTTTTAAAGTAAATGTCAATCTTCTCTTATTAATTTGTAGCTGCATATTAACATGTTCAAAATATTCTTAGATCCCACAAAGACATCATAATAAAAACTAATACGGCCTGCCTTTATCTGACATGGCTTTCCCACTTTACCCTATGGCACTCCTATCTGCCAGGTCTGTGCTGCCTTGGGCATGGCAATAAACATTCTCAGCCCTCGTCACTCTGCCTCTGTCTTCTATCTTTGTGGATCTGGTTTGCATTTGGGGTGTGTGGGGCATTTGGGATGGTTCAGACTCAGTTTGGGTCCTGCCATTCTTGGTTTTAGTGGGAGAGGGAAACCTGGCAAAGGGGCCTTGCCCTAAGGATATGCAACAGGAAAGGGCCTTATTTTACAGTTTTGCCAAAATTCTACCCTCTCACTCGGCAGCTCTCGGAAGAAATGTGGACGCTTGGCTTTCAGTACATTTGACAAACCGAAGGCCACAGATGTTATAAAATTAGTAGGCGATTTTCATATTATGGATTTACTTATAGATTATTTTCAAAGATTCAATATCTCACAGGCTGGATACTCTTCCTGAAATTATAAAAAGATATTCTCACAGGGTGCTTTGTAGATTAAATAAGAAAGGCAAAAGGAAATTCATTAATCCAAGGAAATATTTCCACCCATACCAGATTCTTTTTTTGATTTGTTTTGTTTTGTTTTGTTTTGTTTGTTTGAGACAGGGTCTTGCGATATTGCCCAGGCTGGTCTCAAACTCCTGGACCTAAGCGATTCTCCTGTGTCAGCCTCTCAACTAGTTGGAACTATAGGTACATACCACAATAACCACCACACCTGGCCATACTAGACTCTCTTTTAAAAGAATAGATGAGGCAGCGAGAAAAACAGAAAATCATCTACAGGTTAACAGACATCTGGTTTTGTTTTAAAAGAACTTTTTATGATTTATTTCAATAGGATGATGTAAATATTAATGAATGGAAACAATGAATTTTGCTCAAAAATGACCAGGAAGAAAGATAAATTTTTCATAGAGAGAGAGAACCATTCTTCAGGTTTATAATTTCATTTATATTCAAAAGAGCAATTTGGGCCGGGAACAGTGGCTCATGCCTGTAATCCCAGCACTTTGTGAGGCCGAGATGGATGAATTACCTGAGGTCAGGAGTTCGAGACCAGCCTGGCCAACATGGTGAAACCCCATCTCTACTAAAAATACAAAAACTAACTGGGCATGGCAGCGTGTGCCTGTAATCCCAGCTACTCGGTAGGCTGAGGCAGGAGAATCGCTTAAACAAACATGGGAGGTGGAGGTTGCAGTGAACTGAGATCACACCACTGCACTCTAGCCTAGATGACAGAGCAAGACTCTGTCTCAAAAAAAAAAAAAAAAGAGCCATTGCTATTTTGTTTTTCGACATCAATGCAGTGCCTTAGGAAAGGGTAGACAAGGGTGCACTGGTGGTGGCTAATGTAAAACACCTGCTTAAGCACTGTTTGGGAATAGACTTGTCTGAAACAGATTTTTGGGTTTAGGAATTGAAATTGGTGATGGATTAAACTTAGAATAAAATCAACAACAAAATTGCTGGGCAGAATCATCATAGACGAGCTGGTTCTCACCAGACCCAGGTGGTGGTCAGTTCATTGAATCATGGACCCTATCAAGTTTACTCACTAACTCTGCATCTCATCTACTCGCACTAGCGTGAAAGAAAAATTTGAGATCCAGATACTGTCATATTTTAATTCAAATGTATCAGAAGAAACGATCTTTGGTACTTGATCCACATAGAATCCCCATAATATGCATGAATATGGAAGCAGTGAACACTCGTGAAATGGCGAGTTGTTTCTGGTAGTGGGGAGCAGGAAAGGAGTGGTTGGCCCTCGAAGGGCATATGTGCCAACATGGTTTGAAGTTAAGGAGAGCTTGAGTCTGTTTCCCACATGTAAGTTAAATCACAAGGTCGGAGGAACATCTGTTTGTCTAACGTTGCTTATATATTTCTGAAAGAATCTAGATGAAACGGGCACTGCCATTTTTATTTTATATTTGTTTTAAAACAAATATTATTTTTGGTCTTTCCCCCATGTCTGAATAATAGCTAGGTAACAGGTACAGCAAAACAGATGGGCTAGAAACAGAAACAATTCTAAAATGCTCAGCTTAGAAATAATTTTTCAAAGGTGGTATGGACAAGCCAGGGTCTCTTAAGAATAAAAACTTTGCTATTGTGAATAATGCTGCAATAAACATACGTGTGCATGTGTCTTTATAGCAGCATGATTTATAGTCCTTTGGGTATATACCCAGTAATGGGATGGCTGGGTCAAATGGTATTTCTAGTTCTAGATCCCTGAGGAATCGCCATACTGACTTCCACAATGGTTGAACTAGTTTACAGTCCCACCAACAGTGTAAAAGTGTTCCTATTTCTCCACATCCTCTCCAGCACCTGTTGTTTCCTGACTTTTTAATGATTGCCATTCTAACTGGTGTGAGATGGTATCTCACTGTGGTTTTGATTTGCATTTCTCTGATGGCCAGTGATGGTGAGCATTTTTTCACGTGTTTTTTGGCTGCATAAATGTCTTCTTTTGAGAACCGTCTGTTCATGTCCTTCACCCACTTTTTGATGGGGTTGTTTGTTGCTGCATTATTCACAATAGCAAAGACTTGGAACCAACCCAAATGTCCAACAATGATAGACTGGATTAAGAAAATGTGGCACATATACACCATGGAATACTATGCAGCCATAAAAAATAATGAGTTCATGTCCTTTGTAGGGACATGGATGAAATTGGAAATCATCATTCTCAGTAAACTATCGCAAGAACAAAAAACCAAATACCGCATATTCTCTCATAGGTGGGAATTGAACAATGAGAACACATGGACACAGGAAGGGGAACATCACACTCTGGGGACTGTTGTGGGGTAGGGGGAGTGGGGAGGGATAGCATTGGGAGATATACCTAATGCTAGATGACGAGTTAGTGGGTGCAGCACACCAGCATGGCACATGTATACATATGTAACTAACCTGCACATTGTGCACATGTACCCTAAAATTTAAAGTATAATAATAATAAATAAATAAATAAATAAAAAGAATAAAAACTTCATTTATCAAAAACATTTTATAGGCCAGGCATCAAAGCTCGTGCCTGTAATCACAACACTTTGGGAGGCTGAGGCAGGAGGATTGCTTGAGGCCAAGAGTTTGAGACAGCCTGGGCAACACAGTGAGAACCCATCTCTACAAAAAAAAAAAATTGATAAACACAAGCATGGAATTAAACAAGATGAGGAAATGAGGACCAATTAACTGAGACTGGACCATAAACCAAAGAAGTGACTATATAAAACCCAGGCTATTCTAGATTCTTGCTTATATAAAATTGAAAGTGCACCTAGGCTTAGAGGGCATACAAGTAAGGGAAAGAAATACTGAAAAACAGGAGAGAAGGGGCTAAAAAGCACCGAACAGAATAGATGAACACTGATTTACTGTCTTTGTGGTCCAGGTAGGGACAAAAACTGCCTGCTGCTCTCCTTCCTCTAACCTTCTGTCTATCCTGCTAGAATGATGCCTATTCTATTCAGAAGACCATGCAGGCAGTAGCAGCTGATAAAAGGAAGAGAAAAAAAAAACAGAGAAAATAGTGCTTTAGTACTAGTCAAGGAGGTGTCTTAGTCAAAAAGAGTCTGTTTTCCTTTTGAAAATATGGACATGATGTTGAAGGAGGCAAAATATGAGGAAAAAATACTAACACTTTTTGTTCTTTACAGAAATAAACAGACGTTTTTTCAGTGTGAGTAGAAATGGGCAATAGTTGTATTTTGGGGTATAATTTTAAAACTTGGGAAGATATTTAGTTGGATTCCATAGTAATAGACCATTCAGAGCAAGGAGAAGGAAGACTCTATGCTTAGCTTGAAATGAATGTGAGATGTTCTATACCTGCTAATACTAGGTCACAAGAGCAATGGACTGTGTTGCAAAAGACCACACTGCTGGAAAGAGGTTCCATGACCTCTGCTGAACTCAAGGGCAATGTGTTGGCCCAGCTCTTATTCTTGGTTTGAATTTAAGGAGAGCTCAAGTCTGTTGCCCACATGTAAATTAAATCACAAGGTCAGAGGAATATCTGTTTGTCTAACATTGCTTATATATTTTTGAAAGAAGCTAAATGAAACAGGCACTACCATTTTTATTTTGTAATATATGTTTTTAAAAAATCTTTTCTTTAAGCTCTATGGCTTGGTTTCTGAATGGCTGGTTGGGATTCCTGGTAACATCTCCTGATTCTTACGGTCCTCTTTTGTCGTATTGGAGATTATTGATTATTATTATTTTTTAAACTCTACCTGAAAGCACAGCAGAATCAGTGTGTTACTCCTGAAGATTAAAAGGACACCACTAGCATATACTTGGGAAGACAATTGATGCCGACTATTTTCACCAACAGTTAAACTAGAAATATCTTGATGGTGATGAAGCACTACAGCAGATTGTCATTATGCTGAAATGTTCAAGTGTTTGTAAAGTGTCTTAAGGCAATTCCAGAAGTTAGAAATAATTTGGGATCATGCCTTACTCTTCAAGCTTTTCAGTAAATTCTGTTTCATTTGTAGAAAGTCTCTTCTCTCTCTCTAAAGTATTCTAAATATATAATAAAAACTAGTTCTTTCACAACAGATATAAATAACACAAAACACATATAATACTTATAAAATATTTTTCTATCTACTTTAATGTAAAAGATTTCATTTGATGGTTACATATTAGCTAGTAAAATGAATAACAAGAATTTTTAAAGTAATTATAATCAATTTAACAATTATTCTATAATTCCATAATTAAATCATTTTGTTTTTCCAGATGCAAGTCTAGCCTATGAAGCACAAAATGAATTTTTAATTCAACAGCTTCTCACCCATATTCTTCCTGGTCACTTCCACCTACCCCTCCAGGAAGACTACATAAGGTGAACCCTTAGACTGAAATAGGGGATCAATAAATGCAGATTTCCTCTCACCACCCACTCCAACTTAATATGAAATTAATGCTGGCCGGGCACAATGGCTCACACCTGTAATCCCAGCACTTTGGGAGGCCAAGGTGGGTGGATCACTTGAGGTCAGGAATTTGAGACCAGCCTGGCCAACATAATGAAACCCCATCCCTACTACTAAAAACACAAAAAATTAGCTGAGCATGGTGGCACATGCCTGTAATCCCAGCTACTCAGGAGGCCGAGGCAGGAGAATTGTTTGAACCCAGGAGGCAGTGGTTGCAGTGGGCTGAGATCATGCCACTGCACTTCAGCCTGTAAGACTCCATCTCAAAAAAAAAAAAAAAAAAGGGAAGGTAATGCTAAATAAATCTAGATGTTTTGAATGGAATCATGCAACAAGATGAAACTGAGCCAAGTGTAAGATCTAACACAGGATCTTCAATCAAGTAGGTGCTTAACAAATGTTTGCTGGATGAAAAAGTGCATGAATAAGTTATTAATGAGTGAGTAAATTACAACCCCCATTATATCACTGGAAAACAAAATGTTCAATCATATTTATAGCACTTTCATGTACATTTTCTCACATACCATCCCATGAGATAGCAGGACAAACATTATCATCCCCATTTTATAGATGAGAAAGTTGAAGCTAGACACATTACCGAGATCATCAGAGACAGGGGGAAGAATAAAACCTGGTTCTCCTGATCCTTTACATAACACTTTTTTCCCCAATACACACATGGCTTCTTCTGGGTTTTGGGGGTGAAGATAATTACATTTTGGGCTCACATGAATCATGTTTTCTCTTTAAAATCCTTTAGAAAACCCCATCCTTTAACACATGATACTTTATTTAACTGTCTGTATCCTTCGCTACACTGTAAGTTGCTTGAGGGCAGGAGCAACATCTGTCCTGTACACCATTGCACCCTATAACACAGCATAGTGCCTAGCACTTAGTCAATATTAGTTGCATCTTTTTCCACTTGAAATGCAAGAAGAGTTCCCAAGGATGAGATTCTCAAGGATGGGGTGAAGGTCGCATAATGACCTAAGATGCCAACTTAGCATGACCTCCCTCCTCATATATTTTAGGGAGGAAAGGTGGTAGTTTGCAGAGGTGGGGCAGGGGAGAGTGGCATAAAATAATATATTTTCAGCTCAGTATCTGGGGACGCTCTCAGCTCTTGGTGCCCAGCCCAGCTTCCTTCAAAATGTCTACTGTTCATGAAATCCTGTGCAAGCTCAGCTTGGAGGGTGAACACTCTACACCCCCAAGTGCATATGGGTCAGTCAAAGCCTACACCAAATTTGATGCTGAGCAGGATGCTTTGAACATTGAAATGGCCATCAAGACCAAAGGTGTGGATGAGATCACCTCTGTCAACATTTTGACTAACCACAGCAATGCACAGAGACAGGATATTGCCTTCACCTACCAGAGAAGGACTAAAAAGGAACTTGTATCAGCACTTAAGTCAGCCTTATCTGGCCACCTAGATAGTGGCTTTGGGCCTATTAAAGACGCCTGCTCAGTATGATGCTTCTGAGCTAAAATCTTCCATGAAGGGGCTGGGAACCAACGAGGACTCCCTCATTGAGATCATCTGCTCAAGAACCAACCAAGAGCCGCAGGAAATTAACAGAGTCTACAAGGAAATGTACAAGACTGATCTGGAGGACATTATTTCAGACACATCTGGTGACTTCTGCAAGCTGATGGTTGCCCTGGCAAAGGGTAGAAGAGCAGAGGATGGCTCTGTCATTGATTATGAACTGATTGACCAAGATGCCCGGGATCTCTATGACACTGGGTTGAAGAGGAAAGGAACTGAAGTTCCCAAGTGGATCAGCATCATGACCGAGCGGAGCATGTCCCACTTCCAGAAAGTATTTGATAGGTACAAGAGCTACAGTCCTTATGACATGTTGGAGAGCATCAAGAAAGAGGTTAAAGGAGACCTGGAAAATGCTTTCCTGAACCTGGTCCAGTGTATTCAGAACAAGCCCCTATATTTTGCTGACCGGCTGTGCGACTCCATAACGGGCAAGGGGACTCAAGATAAGGTCCTGATCAGAATCGTGGTCTTCCACAATGAGGTGGACATGTTGAAAATTAGGTCTGAATTCAAGAGAAAGTATAGCAAGTCCCTGTACTATTACATCCAGCAAGACACTAAGGGTGCTGTACCTGTGTGGTGGAGATGGCTGAAGCCCGACACAGCATGAGCGTCCAGAAATGGTGCTCCCCATGCTTCCAGGTAACAGGTCTAGAAAACCCGCTTGTGACTAGCAGTCCCTGTGGCTGTTCCTGTGAGGATGACGTTAGCATTGCCCCCAACTTCATTTTAGTTGCCTAAGCATTGCCTGGCTTTCCTGTCTAGTCTCTCCTGTAAGCCAAATAAATGAATATTCCAAGGAGTTGGAAGTGAAGTCTATGATGTGAAACACTTTGCCTCCTGTGTACTGTGTCATAAACGGATTAATAAACTGAATTTGTACTTTAGAAACAAGTAAAAAAATATTTTTTTTCCTGTAAAGTCTCTGAATTCATGCTAAGCGATTTTACACATCCATTTTAAATTACACTGTTCTAGAGTAAAATGAGTGTTTCATTCAGCTTCTCATCGACTCATTAAGGTATGGTGTATAATGAATTAAATAATTTGAGACTATTCACCTGTAATTCTTTCATTCCCTCCCACATTATCTGACTTCCCCTTTGTTCAATGACTCTTTTTAGTATAATAGCTAATAAAACCATCTCATGGTTTCTAGTCAGCAAACTCTTTAACAGTCAAGGAAATATAATCCCTGTGTTTTAAATCATCATCAACAGATGCTCTAAGCTATTTCTCTAAACTCATTCAGGATTGTTTTCTAATACAATATTAGAGTAATGTAATAACTCACTCACAGTGGGCATACACTTAAGTTTTCAAGTATTAGAAGCATCAAATATATCAACTTTGGAAAACCAAATAGTTAAAGGGCATTTTCAATGAAGAGGAATCATTGTGCAATTTAAAAGGCAGGGGCTTCACTTCTCTAAGCTTCCATTTCTTCAACAGTAAGGATAATTATATGTTGTCCCAGTAATTTGGCTCTTGGCAGGGCAAGGACTGGGAGCCTGGGAGGTCAGGGGAGCTCTGATATGTAGCATTTCCCATTTCTATAGTGTAAATGCTTTCATCAAGGCCAATTGCAAGCTACCAATATGAAGTCACTGAATAAGCCAGTATGGCCTGGCTCCAGCATAACAAATATGATGCTGTAGGGTTATTGGGAATGGAAAGTATATTATATCTACTAAGAACTGTAAGTAGCAATTCTTGCCTGGCTCAGAGAATGCCTGTTCGTTTCTCCTGCTTCCATTCCCCATCTATTCCTTCTTGAACTACAACGCCTATCTTTGACATTTCACTGAAGCTCATGATTTAAAGTAATTTCTCTATACTTTTTGCTTCCAAATTGATGTCTCTAGCCCTGACTTCTTTGCTGAGCTCCAAACCTATACTGCAAACTGCCTACTATACACTTCAACCTAGAAGATCAAAACTGACACATATCTGCTCTTCATCTTGGCTTCCTTTTCTTGGTTAATAATGATAATGACAATAGCAGTCAATATTTATTGAGTCCTTACCATGTGCCTGCACTGTTCTAAGCCTTTACATGCATTATTTTAATCCTTACCATATGTGGTATACATTAATATCATTCCCATTTTACAGATAAAGAAACTAAGGCACAGAGAGGTTAAATAATTTCCCCTAAGTCATATGGCTAATAATAGCAGGCTGGGATTCAAACTGAGCAATTAAACTTTTTTTCTTTTTTTTTGAGATGGAGTCTTGCTCTGTCACCCAGGCTGGAGTGCAATGGCATGATCTTGGCTCACTGCAACCTCTACCTCCCGGGTTCAAGCGATTCTCCAGCCTCCTGAGTAGCTGGGATTACAGGCACCCGTCACCACGCCCGGCTAATTTTTGTGTTTTTAGTAGAGACGGGATTTCACCATGTTGGTCAGGCTGGTCTCAAACTCCTGACCTCGTGATCTGCCCACCTCAGCCTCCCAAAGTGCTGGGATTACAGGCGTGAGCAATTAAACTTTTGATCTCTGCTATAGTTTGAATGGGTCCCCCCAGAAAGTTACTGTTATTAGAACCTTAATTCCCAATGTGGTAGTGTTGAGAGGTGAGGCTTTTAAGGGGTTATTGTTTTGTGAGGGCAGAGCCCTCATGAATAGATCAATACCATTTTGGAGGGGTGAGTTCTCACAAGAATGAGTTGTTTTAAAAGGGAGCTGAGCTTGTTCTTGTGGTCTCTTTTGCATTTGCTCACTTATCCTTCAGCTTTTCCACCATATTATGATGCAGTACAGAAGCCCTAGCCAGAAGCTGCCACCATGCCTCTGGACTTCACAGCCTCCAGAACCATGAGCCAAATACACTTCTTTCCTTTATAAATTACCCAGTCTCAGGTATTCTGTTATAGCAACAGAAAAGGGACTGAGACAAGCTCTTTATCTACCATATTTCTATTTATGTTAACTATTAGTTCTAGACTACAACTATGAATATGCTAACTAGTACTACCTACTTTGCCTCTCTAAAATGTATTGGACACTATTTAATGCCAGGTATTGTTCCAAGCTTTTTTTGGTGTTAATTAATTTAATTCTCAAAACAAAGGAAACTTTGTAACTTTATAAAGGAAACCGAGGCACTGAGAGGCTAAGCAACTTACCAAAAATTGCACAGATAGAAAAGTAGCAGTGTTGGGGCACTCTAGCTTCAGAGTTCACAGCCTTAACTATCTACTCTACTGCATCACTTCCCTACAGCACTCAAGTCTAACAGCTGGGAGTTTAAATTGTTCACCAAATTTCTCTCTCTCCTTCCAAAACATTTTATAAACATGCTGTTTTCTGTCTACTCCATCACATCACTCTAAATCCTGGCCCTTATAATAGCTCATGTGGACTACTGCAAAAGCTTCTTAATCATCTCCCTGCTCCCTTGGGAAACATTTCCAATAGATCTCCTATAATGCCTCCAGGTTCTCTGGAAAGTAAATATCTTAGTAAGTCACTATACTACATTACACCATTCAAAGCCTTCTCACCACCTGTATAATAACTATGGTTTCCAAACCTTAGTGTGCCTAAGTAGCACTGGAGCTTGCAGAATGCAGATCCTTGGTCCATCTCAAGAGATTCTAATTCTGTAAGAGCTGTTTGGAATTCAGAGATTTAAATTATACCAGGCACCTCAAGGCATTCTCATGCATGTGTTTTATGGACCACACTTTGAGGAACACAGGTTCAAAGAACAAAGTCCCAGCTCCTTATCAAGGAAACAACCTCCTCTCTGCTTGTATCTCATTTCATTTGATGCTCCAAAATAATGGAATCATTTACAGTTCCTCAAACTACTCAGTTTCTCACTTTCAGGCCTTTGTACCTGCTTTCCCTTCCTCTAAAACACTCTTTTCCTCCTTCCATCTGACAAATTATTTCTCTTTCAAACCCAGCTTAAATTTAAATGTCATCTCAAGGGGCCGGGCATGGTGGCTCACGCCTGTAATCCCAGCACTTTAGGAGGCCAAGGCGGGCAGATCACTTGAGGTCAAGAGTTCAAGACGAGCCTGGCCAACATGGTAAAAGCCCATCTCTACTGAAAATACAAAAATTAGCCAGGTGTGGTGGTGCATGCCTGTAGCCCCAGCTACTTGGGAGGCTGAGGCAAGAGAATCACTTGAACCCAGGAGGTGGAGATTAAAGTGAGCTGAGATCATGTCACTGCACTTCGGCCTGGGCAACAGAGCAAGACACTGTCTCAAAAAAAAAAAAAAAGAAAGAAAAAAAAAGTCATCTCTAGGAACCTTCCTTAACTTCCTTCCACATGCCAGCCTTCTCCCCCCACCATCCTGACTTCTGTGCCTTGATTTATACTGAAGGCACTCCATCTTTTACATGTCTGTCTCCTTCTAAACTGTGGCCACTCTAGATCAGAGTAAGCATCTCATCGTCTTTTATAAGGATGACCTAACATAGAAGGTGCTCAAACAGCAGTCACATCCAACTAGAAGGCTGGATAATGAATGGGCAAAGATGAAAATCTGAGTTAAAATTACCCCAAAAAATATAAAGGTATTACCCAGAAAATGACAAATGTCATGAATCTATAAAATTAATACATGTATTTAGGGTTGTTGTATAAACACCAATACATGTTTTATGAAATGATGTATTTTTAAGCATAAAATTAATGCTACAAAAAGCTTAATATGTATGTTACCGGCTAAAAAGCAGAATCACCGTTGCCATCTCACATGTGTATGTGATTGGCTTTGAATGATTTCTGGATTACATGTGGCAGGCTTCAACACATGCACAAAATGATTATTCAATTCATAAATGTTCTGTTATCACATACCTAGCAGCACAAAGGCATAATTGTAGAAGAAAGTTGAACTCTTTTTTTTTTTTTTTTTCTGAGATGGAGTCTCACTCTGTCACCCAGGCTGGAGTACAGTGGCAAGATCTTGGCTCACTGCAATCTCCGCCTCCTGGGTTCCAGCGATTCTCCTGCCTCAGCCTCCCAGGTAGCTGGGATTACAGGTGCGTGCCACCATGCCTGGCTGATTTTTATATTTTTTTTTTTTTAGTAGAGATGGGGCTTCACCATGTTGGCCAAGCTGGTCTCAAACTGCTGACCTCAGGTGGTCCGCCCGCCACAGCCTCCCAAAGTGCCAGGATTACAGGCATAAGCCACCACGTCCAGCCAAAAGTTGAATTCTTTTAATGATAACATAAACTCTACTGATTTGTAGTCAAAGGTACGGATGTTGAAAAGCCAAGTTCTTAGGCCAGTGCTGTTTGATATTGCCTAGCATAGTCCCATGCGTGTGAATATGAATGATTACCCCTGCAGCTGAATGCATTGTCACCTGATCTATGTGTTCTTGGGCCTCCAAACTGGAGCGTGACAGTGGTGAGAGGGAAGTTAAATCATGAGGTAGTTCACAACTTATCCTATTCAAATGGGCTAAGTACTTATGCAAAGCATTCTTCTGGGTATTTTTTGGGAATTATAAATGATTAAAGACACCATCCTTGACCTCAAGGAATTTACCATCTTGGGTAATAAGACCCAGGCGTAAGTAACAATAATCAAAGTGGATTCTGAAAGAGAAGGTGGTTTTTGAGGGAAGATAAAATTGGGAAAAGAATTCATGCACAAAGGTGTGTGAGAGCACAGAGGGAGTTCAAGTAGCCTCCACTGCTGATTTGTCCAACCTCATTACTTTTAACTCCTTTGACGTTTTCACCCTATATGGGATGTGTCTCCAAAATAACAATCATGTCCTCTCCTCTTCACCTTTCTGTACTTCTTCACACTGGTCCCTTTGCCTGGGACACCAATTCTGCCTGCCAAACTGGTTAAGTCCTACCCATCATTAAAGTCCCGGTTTAAATTCCTTCCCATTTCTACAGCTTACCATCACCTATCTCATGCTGTTAGTTGCTCATACATCTATCATCCCAAACTGTCAGCTGAAGAGGGTGACAGAGATGTCATTTCCTTCATCTCTATATTCCCATCACCTAGAATAATGCCTGGCAGGCACTAGGTGCCCTAGAAATGTTTTTTGAGGTATATTATTGCATAGTGAGTGTTGTCTTTTGACTAGATACTGGATTTGAATGTAAAGTTAAAGAGGAATGCAAGAAAAAAAAAAAAAAACTAACAACAACAACAATGTAGGGATGAATTTAACCAAGGAGGTAAAAGATCTGTACACAGAAAACTGTAAGACATTGATGAAAAAAACTGAAGACAACATAAATAAATAAAAAGATGGCTCATGTTCACAGATTGGAAGAATATTAATAAAATGCCCATACCCCCAAGTGATCTAAAATGTAACTGTTATCAAAATATCAATGACATTTTTCACAGAAATAGAAAAAGCAATCCTAAAATTCATATGGAACCACAAAAACTCCCAAATAGCCAAAGCAATGTTGAGCCAAAAGAACGAAGCTAGTGGCATCACACCATCTTATTTCAAAATTGACTTCAAAGCTATAGTAATCAAAACAGCATGGTACTGGCATAAAAACATAGACCACTGGTACAGAATAGAGAGCTCAGAAATAAATCCATACATTTATAGTTGATTTTCAACAAAGATGCCAACAGCACACAATGAGGAAAGATCAGTCTCTTCAATAAATGGTGCTAGGAAAACTGCATGCCTACATGCAGAACAGTGAAATCAGACTTTCATCTCACACCATATACAAAAATCAACTCAAACTGGATTAAAGACTTAAACATAACACCTGGAACTGTAAAACCACTAGCAGATAACATAGGGAAAAAGCTCCATGACACTGTTCTGGGCAACGATTTTTTGAATATGAATGTGAAAGCACAGGCAACAAAAGCAAAAATGGATACATGGAATTACATCAAACTAAAGAGCTGTACAGCAAAGGATCACCAGAGTGAAGAGACAACCTACAGAATGGGAGAATATTACATCTTGATAAGAGGTTAATATCTAAAATACACAAGAAATTCAAACAACTCAATAGAATGAAAAAAATAGCCTGATTTTAAAATAGGCAAAGGTTGGCTGGGTGTGGTGGTGCATAACTACAGTTCCAGCTACTCCAGAGGTTGAGATGGGAGAACTGCTTGAGCCTATTGAGCCCAGAGTTTGTATTCAGCCTGGGCAACAAGGTGAGACCCCATGTCTATTTTTTTTTCTGAGATAAGAGTCTCGCTCTGTCACTGAGGCTGGAATGCAGTGGCGCGGTCTTGGCTCACTGCAGCCTCTGCCTCCTGGGTTCAAGTGATTCTCCTGCCTCAGCCTCCTGAGTAGCTGGGACTACAGGCATTTGCCACCACACCTGGCTAATTTTTGTATTTTCAGTAGAGATGAGGTTTCATCATGTTGGCTAGGCTAGTCTCGAACTCCTGCCCTCAGGTGATCCACCCACCTGGACCTCCCAAGGTGCTGGGATTATAGGCATCATCCACTGTGCCCAGGCCCCATGTCTATTTTTAAAATAAAAATAAAATTAAAAAAAAAACAGGCAAAGAACCTGAACAGACATTTATCAAAAGAAGGCATACAAACGGCCAACCAGTATATCAAAAATGTAATATCAGCACTTTGGGAGGCCAAGGTGGGTGGATCACAAGGTCAAGAGATCAAGACCATCCTGGCCAACATGATGAAACCCTGTCTCTACTAAAAATACAAAAATTAGCTGGGTTTGCTAGTGCGCGCCTGTAGTCTCAGCTACTTGGGAAGCTTAAAACTGGGAGGTGGAGGTTACAGTAAGCTGAGATCACGCCACTGCACACCAGCCTGGCGACAAAGTGAGAATCTGTCTCAAAAAAAAAAAATGTTGAACATCACTAATCATCACGGATATGCAAATTAAAACCACAATGAGATAATAACTCATACCTGTTAGAATGGCTATTACCAAAAACACAAACAAAAAAATTAGTCAGGTATGGCGGCACATGTCTGTGGTCCCAGCTGCTTGAGAGGCTGAAGTGGGAGGATCTGGAGGTTGAGGCTGCAGTGAACCATGACCTCGCCATTGTACTCCAGCCTGGGGAAACAGAGTAAGACTCTGTCTCAAAAAAAAGACAAAAGATATCAAGTGTTGGCAGAGATGTGGAGACAGTGAACCCTGGCACAGGTTGGTGGGAATGTAAATTAGTACAGCCATTATGGAAAACAGTATAGAAGTTCTTCAAAAAATTAAAAATACAATTATCATATGAACCAGCAATCCCAGTACTGGGTATATATCTGTTAGAAACAAATTTTCGGTGCCACAAAGAAATAGCACTCAAACATAAATTTAATTTTCTCAGCAAGGCAATTTTTACTTCTATAGAAGGGTGTGACTTGCAAACGAGTAATGGTGAGAGCACACCTGGACAAGGGAGGGAAGAGGTTCTTATTCCTGAAGCAGGTAGCTTCTACTGCTGTGTTGTTCGCCTATTGGCTAGGGTTGGACCACACAGTCTAAGCTAATTCCGACTGGCTATTTTAAAGAGAGTACGGGTATGAGCCAGAGTGGTGGGGTGAGTAGTTTGGTGGGAAGGACGGTTAGGAACAGGTAACTGAAGGTGACTTAGGTCAGAGCAGGTGACCAGGGGTGACTCGGGTCAAAGCAGGTGATCAGGATGAGTCAGGATGGAGCAGGTGACCACGGGAACAAATCTGAACTACCGATTAAAACTGATGGAAAAAGTTGTTTACTGAAACTACAAGAAGTTAAACTTTAAAATGGAGGATAAAGAACTGAACATACTGACATACTGATTCTTTGAAAAGAAATCTAGAACTCACTGTATCTAACATATCTAAAGAAAATGAAGTCAGGATGTCAAAGAGATATCTGCATCCTCATGTTTCACTGCAGCACTGTTCACAATAGGCAAGATATGGAATCAACCTAAGTGTTCATCAACAAATGAATAGATAAAGAAAATGTGGTATATATATACACACAGTCTTTCACTGTGTGTGTGTGTGTGTGTGTGTGTGTGTGTGTGTGTGTGTGTATATATATATATATATATACACACACAATGGAATACTATTCAGCTTCAAAAACTGAGGAAATCCTGTCATTTGTGACAATATGGGTGAACCTGGAGGACATTATGCCAGGCACAGAAAGACAAATAATACATGATCTCACTTATATGAGGAATCTAAAAATGTTGAATTCATAGCAACAGACAGTAAAATGGTGGATACCAGAGGCTGGGGAGGGTGGGGATAAAAGGACTGGAGAGACGTTGATCAAAAGACAGAAAAATTTAGTTAAATAAGAGGGATAAGTTCAAGAGAACTTTTGTAAATCATGGTGACTGTAGTTAATTTATTATGGCTAGGCATGGTGGCTCACGCCGGTAATCCCAGCACTTCGGGAGGCTGAGATGGGGAGATTGTTTGAGCCCAGGAGTTTGAGACCAGCCTGGGCAACATGGCGAGACCCAACCCCTAAAAAAGACAAAAACAAAAATTAGCTGGGCTTGGTGACATGCAACTGTGGTCCCTGCTACTTGGGAGGCTGAGGTGGGAGGATCACCTGAGCCCAGGAGGTAGAGGTTACAATGAGCCATGATCATGCTACTGTACTCCAGCCTGGCCAACAGAGCAAGGCCCTGTTTCAATAACAAGAAATATATTATATACACTTGAAAGTTGCTGAAAGAGTGGATTGTAAGTGTTCTCACTATAAAAAAAATGATAAATATGTGAGGTAATGCATATGTTAGCCTGATTTAGCCATTCAATAAGGTATACATATATCAAAACATCATGTTGTACACCATGAATATATACACATTTGGAGATTAGGTCTTTGAAGGGGTGATTAAATTAAAATGAGGCTGTTAAAGCGGGGCCCTAATTCAGTATGATTGGTGTTCTTATAAGAAGAGGAAAAGACAGTAGGGGCCGAGCCACAAAGGGATGACTATGTGAGGATGAGGCAAGAAGGTGGCCATCTGCAAGGACAGAGGCCTCAGAGGACACCAACCCTCCCAGCACCTGGATTTTGGACTTCTAACTCTAGAACAGTTCCAGTTTTTCAGAACTGTGAGAAAATAAATGTCTATCATTTAAGTCACTCAGACTGTGGAATTTTGTTACGGCAGCCTTAGCAAACTAAGACAGCATCTTTACTTCATTGATAAACTCAGACATCGTGCTGCATGCCAGGCACTGTTCTAAGTTCTTCACAAATGTTTACACATTTAAACACCTTTCCAGCAGTGCCAATACATCACTATGGCTGCATTTCTCAGTAGGTACGAGGGGAGAAGATATACCCCCTTGTCCCTGGGGTGGGATCTGGAGGCTCAAAACCATATAGTTTGAGCACAGGAAACCCCTGAAAGACATGTCTCTTTCCTCAAGTGGGTATCAGAGATGATGATGATGATGATGATGATGATGATGATGATGATGATGAATAACAAGAGTAAAATCTTAGTTAGCTACCATTAATTGAGCTCTTGCTGTACACAGGCACATACCAGGCATATTACAAGAATTCTCTCATTTCACCCCCAACAGCAACCTTAAGATTTAGGTAATATTTCATTCCCTTTGTTTTACAGAGGAGAAAACACTGTTCAAAAAGGGTAAGTAAGCCAGTTGTCCAGCTGGTGAGAAGAATCAAGATTCCAACCCAGATCTGCCCAATTCCAGTTCTGAGTCTTTCACTGCACATGGCCTAGGGGAGTAGCCTGGGATCACTTGGTGGGAGGTGTGGGGGATGGAGGTTTAAATGGGAAAATGAATTTGTTCGTAATGCAAGAGATCAGTGGGGAGCCAGCAAGTTTTTTGAAAAGAAAAGGTAGTAGGGATAATCTAAAAGCCTTAACAATTATATGTACAAAAACAATAGCTCTCATTCATTTAGCTCCTCCTACATGTCAGGCATTCAGCTTGGAACTTAGAATAGTTCTGATAAGCAGATATTTTTGTATTTTCATTTCATGGACATAGCAGATGAAGTACAGGGAAGCTGAAAGATTTGCCCAAGGCTCAAGTAAGTGGCTGAACCGGAGTGGCAGACCTGGGCGCCTCTCAGTCCTGCATCCACCCAAGCTCGTCCCTCTGCTCTGGTGGAGAGTCAACAACCCCTGCACCCATATCGCACATCTGGCTGTGAATGTATGAGGGCTTCCATGCTCTGAACAGACAAGTTACATATCATATCACGGTCTTTGCGAAGATTCAGCCTGAAGCATTAACATTGAGCAGCTCTGCCCAAGAACGTTCCATAGAGCCTTCATTTCCCAAGACGTTCCATGGAAATAGTTCTATGGTTGGAAGTTTGGATGTGCTGCCTGTTATCTATCTCTCTCCTGCCTCAGAGACCTACAATGCACATCAGCAGATTCTAAAGGTTTTAAGAAGTTCTGCAATTTAAAAAAGTCCACTTCCTTCATTTAGCCTAAGTTTTCCCAGATTTATTTGAACCATAGAATTGTTTTTCTACATGTGCCAGCTAATATACAGTGCAGCACTCTTTCAGAGATACTGCATTGTTAAATGGAAGAGGGAGGAAGAGAAGTCTGCTGGAGCTAGTTTTTGAAGCTAACTAAAATGCAGACTTTTCTCCCTTAAGAATCATCAAGCCCTTTGCTGTTTACGTTTAGTTGCTTTCTACTGAGAACATAGAAAGTTTAAAAAGAGAGAGACCATAAATCAGAGGAGGGAAGGGCTATTTGCATTCCTAACTCTCTTGGCTCATCAGACACCTTCTTGCTTCCACCCCAACCCCGCCTCAACCCCATTCTTTCTCCAAGTTTCCACCCCTCCTCCTCTCCTTGGGGCTGCTCTCCAGCTACACACAGCTGGAGGTGGTTGCAACTTGCAATGCACATAACCCCTCCCTCCTGCAATGCAGAAGCAGTGACAGGGAGGCATCACATGCTCTGCCAACCGTACAGCCTCAGCTCTGGTACAAGAAGACCCTCCCAGGGAAGAGGGGCGTTTCTGGTGGGGGTTAGGGGGAGGATTGCCAATTTTCCCTTTAAGATTTTCAGATTACGGGTGCTATGATTTTTCTATTTCTCTTTTTGCTTATTTTCAGCTTGTAATTTCCTACAATGAATATGCAGCACTTGTGTCTTAAGGAAGAGGAAGAAGAGAAAGGAGGGACTAGGGAGGAGACTAGAGGCGGAGGAGAAGGTAGTACCATCTTTGGAGCAGACTGCATAAGCTCGACTAACAACATATATCAAATTTTATAGCAGTACATCTCCTAACACCTGCAGGTAGAGTTCTGGGCTGCAGTGTTGCTATTTGCAATGACACGTGCCCAGTTACCCCTTAAGCAGTGCCAGCTCAGGCGTCGGGCACAGAAGCCCTCTCCTTACCCACTCGAAAGATCAAATCGTCTTCGATGGGATTCTCTTTTCGTTTTCCAGTGCTGTACATGCTTGCGGGTCTTTTCACAGCTTTCTGCTTGACGTGGCCGCTCCCCGGGGACTTAACACGCCTCTTCACGCCTTCGGTGGTGGGAGACACATCAGCGGATCGGATCACTTTCAGCTTAAACGGGCTGCCTCGGATGTGCTGGTCATAGAGTCTCAGAGACAGGGTAAAGTCCCCTTCCTTCTGGACAGTGTACAAAAACTCATAGGTGCCGTTCTTGTTGTCCAGGATCTCCCCGTCTGCCACGCTCCCGTCGGGGGTGCTCAGTTCGGCGGTGAGGTAGGCGTTGCCGGTTTTGCACAGCTCACCGTCTTTGTCCTTGGTGGTGATGGTGACGGACATGGGCTGCCCGATGATGGTCTGCCGCAGCCCCTCGCCCGTGGCCACTGTCTCTGAGGCAACGGCGTTGGTGGTTAAGATCGTCCCGAGGTTGTGGATGGACTTCTTCAGCCCCTCGGTTTCCACGATGAAATCCAGCTGGTCGTTCTCCCGCGGGTGCAAGGGGAAGTCCTGGTCGGCCAGCTCGTTCAGCTTCTCGCTCATCTGCTTCTTCACCAGTAGGACCTCGGTCTCCGTGCCATGGTTGAGGGCCTGCGCTGTGAAGTTGCTGCAGCTCTTAATGCTCTCCTGCCCCTGGAGCAGAGTATCCAGCTGCGACTGGAGGACCTGCGGGAAAACCGGAGGCCTGGTGAGCTCGTCCCACAGGGTGGGGCCTAGCCCGGGGCAGTGCCCTCCCCCGGCGAGAAGGAGACTCTACACCTGCCCACGCAGGTGGCTCTGAGCAAGCGGTGTTTGTCAACCCAGGGAACCCAGTGCTAACGCAAAGTCCTAAACTGCATTCCCAGTACCTTTTCGAGGTTTCCCTTCCGCCTAGCCCTCTCTTCCACACATGTATTTCTTGGCTCATGTGTTTTGGAGAGGGGAAAACAGAAAGGTCACTACCAAGAGCATAGCAAATTAATTGCTATGCCTGACATCTGAAATATTCATTATTCAGTATCTTTCCCCATGTCCCCATGTCCATCACCACCTAAAGGAACAGGAAGTAAAAAAATGAAAACTCTCCACACCTGAACATCAGAGGTTTTTCATCCCTGTTTTGTGAACAGACATGCAGAGTTAAACAAAGGCTGCAGTCAGGGTTCATTTTGAAGCTGACTAACAGGTTGGTGTGGGTGAGAGAGCAATTAAGAAACTATTTCATGTTATAATTGAGGAATGAAAACAATCCAGTTTAACTCTAAATCCTAAAAGCATTACATTATATTCAACCTTGCCTCTTGACAAATTATAAACTAGTACTTAAAGTCACAGAGTCATCGAATTTTGCTGAAAATAGGGAAAAAAATAGCTGGATATTACATTCAGTGAAAACTATAGTTTACTATACAATGATGACACTTAAGGACCCCTTGTTGCTATTAGGAAACAATAAGCTAGTGCCCTTGGATATCATGTATCTTCTAGGACATCTGTAATGATTCTGGTCTTACTTTGTGTTTGAGGCCATAGTTGACCTCCAATTCCATAAGCAGCACACTCTTGCGCACATTTAAAGTCTTCTGGAGCTCATCAAAGGTGGAATGAATGTCATCCACGATGCTGGCCTTTTGGTTGGTTAACTGATGAATGATTTCAGAGATGAACTGAAGAGCAGAATCTATTTCTGGGAGCCTGGTGGACAGTTGTTAAAGGTCGTTATTTAACCTCAACCCAGAAATATTCCAAAATCTATCTAAACAATTTTTTGTTTAAAAAAATTCTATGCCTTTCATCATCTTTAAAAAAACAATAACCAGAGAACAGAATAAGATATGACATAATCACTGCCTTAGAGAGAAGAGATTTTGTCTCTTCAGAGACAATCAAAATTGTCAATTTCAATCAATTGTCCAATTTTAATAATTAATTAAATCAATTGGACATCAATTGTCCAATTTTAATAATTAATTAAGTGTATAAAGACTTGAAGCTCTCTGAAAAGCCATTCTGGCCAGGTTAATTCTTCGTTGCAGGGGCCGTCTGGTGCATTGTATGATGTTTAACAGCAGCCTGTCCTCTACCAGATGCCAATAGCTCTCCCCGCCCTGCCTCCCTCTCCCCAACCCCCTGCCAAAACACACAGTTGTGACACCAAAAATGTCTCCAGGCATTGCTGACTGGCTGAGAACCACTATTCTAGATAGCTGTATCTTTTCCCTTAGCCACATAAAACATTTATCCAAACCCAGTTTCTTGAGAACTTCTCGTAAGTTTCCAAGTTCTTTGAATTACTATAGAACAACCACACTTTTCTCACTACAGCTATCAGTGGAGAGATTTATTTTGTCTGCTTTTCTGCTGGCTTCTCATTTCCTCTCTTTGGTCTTTTTCATGCACCACTCAGCTACTCTGTTCTTTCATTTCTGTGCCAAAGAAGGAACTTGGAAGCAGGAAAACAAGGAAAATTAGCAATCACTGCTCAGGACCATTTTGCAGAGCTTAGACAGAAAGGAGCCAATCACAGCCAACAAAATGGCCTGTATGTGTGTCAGGAACAGCAGATAAGGAAGGCTCCTCAGAGAGCCTGGTTTCAGGGATGAATTTCAGAACTCTCCTGAGAGCAGTTTATTTGAGTGTACTTTAATTCATATAATCATACTTAGGTACTAAAACAAAAATGCCACTCATAAGGAGGCTGGAGTTCTACCAACAGGCAGAAGACAACCTTCCTCACTCATTAGTTTATGACAACAAATCCATGATAAAAGAACTTATTTACCCACAAAGCCTGATATCTCAAGGGAAATATGAACCTACTGTTGTACCTAGACAAGAGGCCATGAGGCCAGGCCTCAAGTACAGGCAGCCAGTTGGGGGTTTGGGGAGGGGTCCCCCACCTTTTGTTGACAGCATCCAGCTGGACCTGGAGCGAGGCCTTGTGCTGTTCCACCACATCCTTGAGTGGAACTGTGGGGTGCTCCGCGTGCTCCCCCTCCGTGCACTCCCGACACATGGCAGTCTCACAGGACTGGCAGTAAAATTCCATCACCTGTGGATGACACAAGAAAAGTTCCTGGTTCTGGGCCACGGGTTGAGGGCTTACTCTACACTAAGCACTTGCCTTGCAGTCTCTCATAATTAAATGAGAGCCACCCCAGAATGTCAGCATTATTAAGTCCAGCTTCACAGGAGAAAAGGAAGGACACATTTTTATGTGACAGGTCTCAGAAATGGAGCTGACTTCTAAGCTGCTTCTATAACCATAAAACCAGCTTTTGGGTATCCACTGCCCCAAGGCAGTACAGTATAGGGCTGTGGTGCTCAAACATTTTTATATCAGGACCCCGTTATAATCTTTAAAAATTATTGAGGACTCCAAAAGAGCTTTCGTGTATGTGGGTTATATTTATAGATATTTCTTATATTAAAAATTGAAACTAGGCTGGGTGCAGTGGCGTATGCCTATAATCCCAGCACTTTGGGAGGCCAAGGCTGGAGGATTACTCGAGGCCAGGAGTTAAGACCAGCCTGGGAAACATAGCGAGACTCTGTCTCTACAAAAAATTTTAAAATTAGTATTTAATCAAATTTTTAAAAATTAGAACTGATAAAAATTTTAAAGTATTTAATTTATTAAAAGCAGTAATAAGCCCATTAAATATTAATGTGAATAATGTAATTTATGAAAATAAATATATTCTGAAAAACAAAAAAATGTGTGGGAAAAATGGTATTGTTTTCCATTTTTGTAAATATCTGTAGCGTCTGGCTTAACAGAAGATGGCTGGAGACTTGTATCCACTTCTGTATTGAGTCCATTGTGATAGCATACATCACATAGCCTGTGGAAAATTCCACTGTACACTCTTGAGAGAATGAGAGTGAAAAAAGCAAATAATGTCTTCATATGATTATGAATATAGTATTGACCTTGAAGACTGCTTGAAAACGTCTTGGGACCCACAAGCGTTCCTGGACCACACTTTGAGAACTGCTACTGTTTGGCTAAGAGACTTATCCAAATAAGAAGTCTGGACTGAGCAGTTTGTCTCCTGGCTTCACCACTTATTTAGCTGAATGACCTTGGACAAATTTTCAGCCTCACTGTGTCACAACTTCTGTCTCTGTCAAATGGAGATAGTAACAGTAACCTACTTCACAGGGCTACTATGAAGAATAAGTAGGTTAGTATGCACGAAGAACTCAGATGGCACCTGGCTTTGGTACATAATAAGTTCTTAATATGTAGTAGCTGCTGTGGGGATGATGATGATGATGATGATGACATCATCTGCTTATCTGAAAATAAAAAAATATTACCCTGACAATGACGAACTTTCAGTAACAATATAATATAAAGCCAGAAAATTAGCTTCCTTGCAGAGGTGTTACCTTGTTTTCTCAGCTGGAAATAATGTCTTCCAGTTTTCAATTCCCAAAGCACTTTTAGGAGGAACTTTTTCTTGACATATAACACAATACAGAAAAGGGCATAAATCTTAATGCAGCTTGATGGATTTTCACAAAGTGAAGGCAGTCACCAAATCACTTTTATTTATACCCAATTTATGAAATAAAAGACTTTAAATTCCTAAGCCCAGGAACTCTCCCACCCAGAGCCTAGATAATACCATACATTTAGTAGGTATTCAATAACACTACTGAATGAATAAATGAGAGGAGGCTCTTAGCCATGATTCGGGTGGCATGTGTAAGACCAACCAAGGGACACCTCCTTCCTCATTAAGACTCACTATGTTACATAGTGCTTTCTGGAGAAGATTCTCCTAGGAATAAAGCACTCAGCTTGCTCATACCACATGTGTTTTGGAAAAAACCATTTCTGGTGAACCAAATTCAGATAAAAGTCATTCAAACCATGTCCAAGATAATTTTAAATTTCATATTTATCATAGTTTCAAGTAGGTACATAGTAAGAGGTTTAGAAAGACACTTTTTTGTCATATAAAGACACTTTTTTGTCATATAAAGACACTTTTTTTGTCATATAAAGACACTTTTTTGTCATATAAAGACACTTTTTTTTTGTCATATAAAGCTGTAATTTCATGTACTTTGCTCCTCTGCAGGCCTTTTAGGAATAGGCTTGAAACATTAACTGGAAATTTCTTGTATGCATTCTCTGCTCAAAAACATTTCTCAGCTGGGTGCAGTGGCTCACACCTGTAATCCCAGCACTTTGGAAGGCCAAGGTGGGAGGATCACTTGAGGCCAGGGATTTGAGACCAGCCGGGGAACCACAGCAAAGCTCTGTCTCTACAAAAAAATTTTAAAAATTAACTGGACGTGGTGGCACATGCCTGTAGTCCCAGCTACTTGGGAGGCTGAGGTGGGAGGATTGCTTGAGCTTCGGAGTTCGAGGTTGCAGTGAGCCATGATTGTGCCACTGCACTCCAGCCTGGGTATCGGAGCAAGATCCTATTTCAAAAAGCAAAAAAGTATTCACACTTCTCATTAAAATATGTTTTAATAAACAAACTCAAATGAAAATTCAAATATCCCACAGAAAGACTATAATACTGGTCATTTGCACCTTATTTTGGTACAAGTCTGATACAATCCAGCAGAAAGCACAGCTTATAGAAGCTGTTCAATAATTATTCGCTGAGGGGCAATATGAGCTAAGGGGTACTTCCAAGGGATTTCCCCAGTGAGGGAAGACTATACTTTGGGTTGCATTTGTGTATCTTACCATATTGCTTTCCTTCATGTGTTCAGGAAATAGAATGATCTAAAACTATATGCAGTGTCAGCAAATGCTTGGTAACAATATATAAGCCTCATATCATAAATATTTTACTTGTTATTAGAAAAAAATTCTTAATCCAAGAAGTTTCCTGTTTTTCAAAGGGCTGGCAGAAGGCAGGATAAATGAGCATTCCCCACTAAATTCTGAGATTTCTTTGGAAAAATTTCATCCCCTGGGTTTTGTGAAACATAATTCCTATGAAGGCTGAGCTTCTTTATTACTTCATGGCTTCAGCCAGAGGTGGTTTACTTTTACCAGACATTTTATTTCTAGATTATATATAACTAGAGTAGCATTTACTAATATTTCATCTTCATGGTCAGTGCTCAGGAGGTCTCTTTAAAGCAGGTTGTCACTGCCAGTCACATGTACCAGAGGACAGCCCAAAAACAGAATGTGAAAAGACTTCTTCCCTCAGGTTATTTAGGGTGTTGGGGCAAATATAAGTGTACGGACTGAGGGAATATGCCACATTAACAGTGGTTAGTCAATCCAATGGCACTCTTCCCAAACCAATCTAGCCTGGGACTGAGTTCCCACATCTTCACTGGAAGAAGGGAGCATGGCCTCATGTCTAGAATGGTTCTAGACCAATGGCAAATTTTACTTGGGAATCAGTGTGCACATTGCATTTAGAAGTTGCAAATACTATATCATATTTGTTGCATTTTGTGGTCTGAGTTGAAGTTCCCCAGCAGTATAAGAAATGAGATGACAAAGAATACTCATTGGAAGACAGAAAAGGATGCAAAATAATATAGAGTCGCGAAAAATGTAAAAAATC
The DNA here is from genome assembly GCF_029281585.2 of Gorilla gorilla gorilla. Classification (NCBI taxonomy): domain Eukaryota; kingdom Metazoa; phylum Chordata; class Mammalia; order Primates; family Hominidae; genus Gorilla; species Gorilla gorilla. Next base: position 174,322,854 of record NC_073227.2, on the reverse strand, counting down.
CTCAAGACCAGAGTTCATCATGTATGAAAAAAGATCAGCATCCATTACTATTATTATCCTTCTTTTTAATTCATATTTTTAAATGGTTACAGGGAAGTGATGTTACTGAAAACAGCAGCATAAGAAAATCTATGTCAGGTCACTCGTTGGTAGCTAATCTACTGGAACAGACTTCATTAGCCACATATGACAAAACATACAAACTTTACAAAATTAGTTGCATTGGATAATAAAAGTAGGCAACGAAAAAAATATAAAATAATTAGTTTAGAAAAGTCACCAAACAACAACAGCAAAAAACTATAATAATCATCAACAAAAAACCCTAGGGAGAGGGGAGACTCTGATTTCCAGAGTTGCCACAATATAGTACTTTAAATGTTCAGTTTCCATTGGAAAAAAGTGAAGCACACAAAAAAGGACAAAGTTCACAAAGAGGAATAAAAGAAATTTATAGGCACTCTCCCTAAAGAAGCCCAGATTGGACTTACTTGACTTTAACTCTTTCATATATGCTCACAGAGCTAATGGAAACCATATATAAAGAACTATGAGAACAATGTCTCACTAAATGGAGAATATTAATAGAGAGATAAGAATTATTTTTTAAAAGCCAAATAGAAATATTGTAGGGTTAAAAAATATAACTGCAATGAAAAATTCACTAGAAAAGTTCCACAGAAAATTCAAGCAGGAAGAAGAAGGTTAACTTGAAGATGGGCCTATTGAGATTATACAGTCTGTGAGGCAGAAAAAAAAAAAAAGGAAGAAAAAGTAACAAAACCTAAGAGGCCCGTGGGACACCATCAAGTGTACCAAATATACCTAATGAGAGTCCCAGAGGAGAGGAAGAGAGAAAGGGAAAGAACCGGTATTTGCAAAAGTAATGGCTGGAAACTTCCCAAATTTGATAAAAGGCACAAATCTACACATCCAAAAAACTTAATAAACTCCAGGCAGGAAACTCAAAGACATCCAAACCAGGAAACAGTATAACCAAGCCATAAAAAGACAAAAACAAAGAGAGAATCTTGAAAGCAGCAAGAGAGAGGTGACTCATCTTGTATAAGAAATATTCCATAAGCAGATTTTTTTTTTCTTTTTTCTGAGATAAGTCTCACTCTGTCACCCAGGCTGGAGTGCAGTGGCTCAATCTTGGCTCACTGCAACCTCTGGCTCCCAAGTTCAAGCGATTCTCCTGTCTCAGCCTCCTGAGTAGCTGGGATTACAGGTGCGCACCACCATCCCTGGCTAATTTTTGTATTTTTAGTAGAGACAAGGTTTCACCATGTTGGCCAGGCTGGTCTCAAACTCCCGACCTCAGGTGATCCGCCTGCCTCAGCCTCCCAAATTATTGGGATTACAGGTGTGAGCCACCATGCCCGGCTGCAGATTTTTTAATAGCAGATATCTCATCAGAAACTATAGAGGCCAGAAATCAATGGGGTAACATATTCAAACTGCTGAAAAAAAATAAACCTGACAACTAATAATTTTTTATCTGGCAAAACTATCCTTCAAACATGAAGGAAAAATTAACACATTACCAGAAATACAAAAACTGAGTGTCTGTTGCTAGTATACCTTCCCTACAAGTCATGCCAAAGGGATTCCTGCAAGCTGACCTGATTTGATACACTACAAAGCAACTTGGGTCCACATGAAAAAAACAAGGAAAGCAGGTAAAGGTAACTACAACGATAAATATAAAGGTCAGTATTAATGTATTTTAGTTTTCTAACTCCTACATGACATAAAATAAAACTGCATAAAACAGCATAATCTATAATTACAAACCTATGTAGATGAGCATACAACATATAAATATAAGCTAAAAGAAGCAAGGATTTTACATACTATTGAAATTATGTTGGTATTAATTTGAATTAAATCATTATAAGCTAAAATGTTAATTATAACCCTCAGGGCAAACGATAAATAAAAATAAAAATATGTATAGTAAAAGAAATGAGAAGGGAATCAAAATGGTTCACTAGAAAATATTAAACATAAAAGAAGGCAGTAATGGAGGAATAGAGGAACAAAAAGATATGCCATACAGAAAAAGAATAGTAAATGGCAAAAGGAAAGAAAGCCTTTCTTTTCAGTAATTAAGTTAATTAATTTAAATGGATTAAACTCTCCAATCAAAGGGCTGATACTGGCAGATTGGATTGAAAACATAATCCAACTATATGCTCTCTATAAGAGACTAATTTTAGATTCAGAGACTCAAACAGGTTGAAAGTGACAGGATGGCCCAGATGTGGTGGCTCATGCCTGTAATCCCAGTACTTTGGGAGACAGAGGCAGGAGGATTGCTTGAGTCCAGGAGGTCAAGACCAGCTTGAAAAACATAGTGAGAGACCCTGTCTATTAAAAAAATACAAAAATTAGCTGAGCATAGTGGCGTGTGCCTGTAGTCCTGGCTACTCAGGAGGCTGAGGCAGGAATATCAATTGAACCCAAGATTATGAGGCTGCAGTGAGCTATGATCATGCCACTGTACTCCAGCCTGGGAAACAGAGCAAGACCATCTCTTAAAAAGAGAGAGAGAGAAAAAGGAAAAGAAAAAAAAGAAAGTGAAAGAATGAAAAAAATATTTCATGCAAACTGTAACCAAAAGGGAGCTAGAGTGGCTATTCTAATATCAGAAAAAATAGACTTCAGACAAAAGTTGGATAGTATATAATTGACAGAAAGGATTTTATAAAATTGATAAAACTTTAGTTAGACTGACCAGAGAGAGAGAGAGAGTGAGATGGTGGGGGGATGCGGGGCGGTGGGTGTGTGTGTGGCAGGGGTGGTGTGGGAGAAGAGAGAAAGAAGACTCAAATTACAAAAATCAGGAAGGAAAGTGGTGGGGAAATTACTACTGACATCATAGAAATAAAAAGGATTATAACAGAATACTGTGGATAGTTTTATGCTAACACATTGAATAACTTAGATGAAATGGACAAATTCCTAAAAACACACAAACTACCAAAACTGACATGAAGAAATACAAAGTCTGAATAGACCTGTAATATGTAAGGAGATTGAATCAATAATCAGGAAACTTCCAACACAGAAAAGCCCAGGACCAGACGGCTTCACTGGTGAATTCAACCAAATATTTTAAGAAGAACTAACATCAATCTTTCTTAAACTCTTAAAAAAAAATAGAAGAGGTTGAGGGGTAATACTTCCTAACTCATTCTATTAGGCCAGTATTTCCCTGATACCAAAGCCAAAGATACCACAAGAAAATTACAGACCAATAACCCTTATAAATATGGATGAAAAAATTCTTAATAAAATGCTAGCAAACTGAATCCAGCTGTATATTAAAGAGATTATACATCATGAGCAGGTGGGATTTATCCCAGGAATGCAAGGGTGGCTTACCTAGACAAATTACTGTATGTAATACATCACATTAATAGAATGAAAGAAAAAACTCATTATCATCTGAATTAATGTGGGAAAAGCATTTAACAAAATCCAATATCCTTTCATGCCAAACTAGAAACAGAAGGGAACTTCCTCCTCCTAATAAAGAGCATCTACAAAAAACCCACAGCTAACATCATACTTAATCAAGAACAAGAGGACATTCACTCTTATCACTTCTAGTCAACGGTGTACTGAAGGTGCTGACCAGGGCATTTAGGCAAGAAAAAGAAATAAAATGCATCCAAATTGGAAAGGAAGAATTAAGAATTTCTCTATACAGAGATGACATGATCTTATGTACAGAAAATCCTAACGAATACACACATACACACACACACACGCACACACATTCACACAATTAGAGCTAATAAATGAATTCAGCAAAGTTGCAGGATACAAGATTAACAAACAAAAATCAGTTGTATCTCTAAACACTAACAATGAATAATCCAAAAGTGAAATTAAGAAAACAATTCCCAGCTAGGCATGGTGGCTCATGCCTGTAATCCCAGGACTTTGGGAGGCTGAGGCAGGAAGATTGCTTGCCCCAAGACCAGGCTGGCCAAAATAGTGAGACCTATCTCTATTTTTTTAAAAAAATCCATTTACAATATTATCAAAAAGAATATAACATAGTTGGGAATAAATTTAACCAAGGAAGTGCAAGACTTGAATACTGAAAACTACTAAATAGCCAAAACAATCTTGAAAAAGAACAAAATTGGAGGACTCATAGTTACCAATTTCGAAACTGACTATAATGCTACAGTAATCAAAACAATGTAGTACTGGCATAAGAATAGGCATATAGATCAATGGAATAAAATGGAAAGTACAGAAAGAAGCCCATACATCTATGGTCAATTGATTCTTGACAAGGGTGTCAACACAACTCAATGGGAAAAATTGCCTTTTCAATATATTATGCTGAGGTAACTGGAAATTCACATGTACAAGAATGAAATTAAACCCTTCCTTCAAACCACATACAAAAATTAACTCAAGATACATAAAAGACCTAAATGTAAGCTAAAACTATAAAAATCTTAGAAGGAAACAGGGGTGAATTTTCATGACCTTCAATCAGCAATGGATTCTTAGCTATGACACCAAAAGCACAAGCAACAAAAGAAAAAAATAGAGAAATTAGGCTTCATTAAATTAAAAGTATTTTTGAATCAAAGGACACTATAAGAAAGTGAAAAGAAACCCCACAAAATGGGAGAAAATATTTGCTAGTCATATATCTGATAAGGGTATAATAATCCAGAACATATTAAAAATTCTACAACTCAACAACAAAAAGATAAACAACCCAATTCAAAAATGGGCAAAGGACTTGAATAGACTTTCTCCAAAGAAGATATACAAATGGTCAATTAGCACATGAAAATATGATCAGCATTGTTAATCATTTGGCAAATGCAAATCAAAACCGCAACAAGATACCACTGCATACTCACTAGAATCAAAAGTCAGGATCAAAAAGTCAAATAATAATAAGGGTTGGTAAAGATGCTGAGAAATTAGAACCCTTATGCTTTGCTAGTGGAAATGTAAACTGGTGCAGCCACTGTGAAAACAGTTGGTGGTTCCAGGCCAGGCATGGTGGCTCATGCCTGTAATCCCAGCACTTTGGGAGGCCAAGGCTGGCAGATCACTTGAGGCCAGGAATTCGAGACCAGCCTGGCCAACACAGCGGAAACCCCATCTCTACTAAAAATACAAAAAAATTAGCCAGGCATGGTGGTGGGCGCCTGTAATCCCAGCTACTCAGGAGGCTGAGGCAGGAGAATCACTTGAACCCAGGAGGCAGAGGTTGGAGTAAACCGAGATCACGTCACTGCACTCCAGCCTCGGCAACAGAGTGAGACTGTCTGAAAAAAAAAACAAAAAACAAAAAACAAAACAAAACAAAACAAAAAAAACCAGGCCAGGCACAATGGCTTACGCCTGTAATCCCAGCACTTTGGGAGGCCGAAGTGGGCGGATCACCTGAGGTCAGGAGTTTGAGACCTGCCTGGCCTCAGGCAGGGGTTTAGTAGAAACCCCATCTCTACTAAAAAAAAAAAAAAAATACAAAAATTAGCTGGGCATGGTGACATGCACCTGTAATCCCAGCTACTCAGGAGGCTGAGGCAGGAGAATTGCTTGAACCCAGGAGGAGAGGCTGCAGTGAGCTGAGATCGCACCACTGCATTCCAGCCTGGGCAGCAGAGCAAGTCTCTGTCTCAAAAAAAAAAAAAAGAAAAAAAAAATCAAGGCCATCCTGGCCAAGATGATGAAACCCCGTCTCTACTAAAAATACAAAAAATTCACGGGGCATGGTGGCATGCAGCTGTAGTCCCAGCTACTTGGGAGGCTGAGGCAAGGGAATTGCTTGAACCTGGGAGGCAGAAGTTGCAGTGAGCCAAGTTTCCGCCACTGCACTCCAGCCTGGCAAAAGAGCAAGACTCTGTCTCAAAAAACAGAAAAAAAAAAACAGAAAAAAAAAAAAACAGAAAAAAAAAACAAAAAACAAAAAACAGTTGACGGTTCCTTAAAAAGTTAAACATGGAATTACCATATGGTCCAGCAATTCCACTTTTAGGTACATACCCAGGACAACTGAAAGCATATGTCTACACAAAAACATGTACATGAATGCTCACAGCAGCATTATTCATAACAGCCAAAAAGTGGAAACAACTCAAATGTCCATCAACTGATGAATGAATCAATAAATTGTGGTATATCTATATAATGGAATATTATTTAGCCATTAAAAAGAGTACTAATATACCATAACATGGATGAACCTTGAAAACATGCTAATTGATAGAAGCCAGACTCTAAAACTCACATATTGTATGATTCCATTTATATCAAATGTCCATAAGTGGCAAATCCAGAGACAGAATGCAGGCTGATGGTTGCCAGGGATTAGTGGGAGGAGGGAGTAGGAGGTGACTGCTTAATGGGCATGGAGTTTCTTTTTGGGGTGATGAATACGTTCTGGAATTTAGACAGTGGTGATGTTTGCACAACTTTGTGACTATACTAAAAAACACATTAGTTGTGCTTTTCTAAATGGTTGAGACCTGGTGCAGTGGCTCACTCCTGTAATCCCAGCACTTTGGGAGGTCCAGGCAGGAGGATCCTTTGAGCCTAGGAGTTCGAGACCAGCCTGGGCAACATAGCAAAACCCATTTCTTAAAAAAAAAATTAGCTAGGTTGGTGGCATGCGCCTATAGTCCCAGTTACTCGGGAGGCTGAAGTGGGAGGATCACCTGAGCCTGGGAGATTGAGGCTGCCATGAGCCATGATCATGCCACTGCACTCCAGCCTGGGTGACAGAGTGAGACTTTTTTGTCTCTAAAAAAAATCATTATTAAAAAAAACCCAAAAAAAAACAGGCAAGGCTCAGTGCCTTAACACCTGTAATCCCAGCACTCTGGGAAGTTGAGGCAGGCAGATTGCTTAAGCCCAGGAATTTGAGACTAGCCTGGGTGACAGAGTGAGATCCTGTCTCAAAACAAAAAAACAAACAAACAAATAAAATTGTTGAAATATTAAATTTTATGTGATGTGAATTTTATTTTTTATCTTGTATTTATGTATTTATTTACTTTTGTAGAGAAAGGGTCTCACTTTGTTGCTCAGGCATGTCTCAAACTCCTGGCCTCAAGTGATCCTCCTGCCTTGGCCTCCCAAAGTGAGCCACCAAGACCAGCCTGAATTTTACTTCAGAAACAAACAAAAAAAAATTGATCACAGCTTTGAAGAGACAGCAGCAGACCTGGCTTACTATTCCTAGTTCAATATCTTAAGTGTGTCTTGGGAAGCCAAGGCCCTGAAATGATTTTGAAGTATCAATAGCTAGTCATTTTCAAAGGCTTGTGCTTCGGTTCTGACAGCTTTGGTTTAAGCTGAGAGCTAATTGTGTGGGGCGTGTAATTCTGCTGAGCTCATCCATTTCATCCATCTCCAGTGAGATGATGCTGGTGCGGCCTGGGGTGGGTGGGCAGGCCAAAAGCTAGGATGAGCTTGTTGTTGACGGATAGTCACCATTTATGTTCACCAGAAGAGACTGGCAAGATCCTATGCATTCCTAACATGCAAAAAAGATGGTCAAGGCCTTGCAGCCAACCCTGAGGCTTGGCTTCTTAAGGGCACTGACAGTTGATCCTGATATGGAAGTGGAAACTTGTTAGTGGCAGGGCAGTCTTAATGAGGACCTCTCCTTTGCACCTTTGACACCTTTGATAGTCAGGTGCCTAAGCAACCAATAACAGGGTTTAATGATCATCTGTGTTCCAGGGACCATGAGGCATGAGCTCAAGTGTCTGCTTTAAGTGCAAAGAACCTGTTAGATCACTGACCATTATTTTTCTTTTTCTTTTGTATTTGAACAATGCCACTATGGCAGTTTAATTAGAAGACAGATAGTGTCACAGCACTTAAAGTTGATGACAGGCTTTCATCCACACGTGCCAATCAGCATCAGACAGTGGGGATGGCAGCACCCTGCTTTATTGTTAATGAATTGATTTTATTAACCTTCAGATGCTTGGATTGTTTTTAAAGATCTACTCACAGCAACTAACTGCAGCAATTTATCTGGAACATTGCATGAATTTGGCTTGAATATGCAATGAAGACTTCTGTTTCAAAACAGCAGCAGTGAACTTCTACAGTCTATAATCAAACAATAGAATGATTTAAGGCACATGCTGCTAATTTGCCAAGCATTCTTGTCCCCTAATGTTGCACATTTAGATTATTTCCAATTTTTGAGCTTTATCTTCCGCTCCAGCTATTTCCTTAGAAATATTTCCACTGGTGGAATTACTGGATTAAAAGATGAGAGGTTGTGTAAAACACTCATTATATTTTGTCAAATTGATGTAAACTTTCTGAAGAGCAATTTACCCTTCCACCCACAGCATATGAAAATGTCTCACCATACATACCCTCAAGAGCACTGGTTACTACCTTTTAAAAAATTTGTAGTTAATTTGAAAGAACTGATTATCTGTGAAGCTTGACATTTTTCCATAAATGATTTTTAGGCATTTATATATCCTCTGTGGATTTTCCGAGTTATTTGCTCATTTTCTTTTATGATGCTCATATTTTTCTTAATTTGTAAGTGCTTTTACATATTAAGAATTTGCAGGCCGGGCGCGGTGGCTCACACCTGTAATCCCAGCACTTTGGGAGGCCGAGGCGGGCAGATCACGAGGTCAGGAGATCGAGACCATCCTGGCTAACATGGTGAAACCCCATCTCTACTAAAAATAAAAAAAATTAGCCAAGTGTGGTGGCGGGCATCTGTAGTCCCAGCTACTCGGGAGGCTGAGGCAGGAGAATGGTGTGAACCCAGGAGGCGGAGCTTGTAGTCAGCCAAGATCGCGCCACTGCACTCCAGCCTGGGCAACAGAGCGAGACTCCATCTCAAAAAAAAAAAAAAAAAAAGAATTTGCTGGGGGGCTGGACATAGTGGCTCATGCCTGTAATCCTAGCACTTTGGGAGGTCCAGGTGGGAGGATCCCTTGAGGCCAGGAGTTTGCAACCAGCCTAGGCAACATAAGACCTTGTCTCAACAAAAACTTAAAGAATTAGCCAGGCATGGTAGCATGCTCCTGTAGTCCCAGCTACTGTGGAGGCTGAGGCAGGGGTATCACTTGAGCCCTGGAGTTGGAGGTTACAGTGAACCATGATAGATAGTGCCACTTGCACTCTAGCCTTGGTGACAGAGTGAGACCCAGCAAAAAAAAAAAAGGAATTTGCTGGGGTATTTTAATTAATAATTTTACAGCCAATGTCATAAATTAAGCTACTAATGATTTTCTTTTTGTTCTGTCTTCATTAGGTTTTGGTATCAGGGTTATAAGCGTATCACAAATGAAATGGGAGACCTTTCTAGCTTTTCCTACAATGCAGAAATATATATACTATGTATTTAATAAACATACTGTACTATGTATAGATACTTCTGTTCTTTTCTTTCTTTGTGTATGTTCCATATGTTTATTTTATTACTCTTTTTCTAACTTGAGTTGAATTCTTTTTTTGGGGGGGTGGGGGTAGGGGCAGGGTCTCGCTTTGTCACCCAAGCAGGAGTACTTTGGCACGATCACAGCTCATTGCTGCCTCAGCCTTCTGGGCTCAAGCAATCCTCTTGCTCCGCTATCCCCCCCAACTTTTTTTTTTTTTTTTGAGACAGAGTCTCACTCTGTTGCCCAAGCTGGAGTGCAGTGGCATGATCTTGGCTCACTGCAATCTCTGCTTCCCAGGTTCAAATAATTCTCCTGCCTCAGCCTCCTGAGTAGCTGCGACTACAGTCATGTGCCACCATGCCCAGCTAATTTTTGTATTTTTAATAGAGACAGAGTTTTACCATGTTGGCCAGGCTGGTCTCGAACTCCTGACCTCAGGTGATCCACCTGTCTCGGCCTCCCAAAGTGCTGAGATTATAGGTATGAGCCACCGTGCTCGGCCTCATGTTTTGATTTTTTTGTAGAGATGAGGACTCACTATGTTGCCCAGGCTGGAATTCTTTTTAAATAAAGGAAAATACTTAAACCTATAAAATTTCCTGGGTAGAGATTTGACCCTACACATTGGATAGAAAAAGTTTCCACTTCCAATACTTTGTAAATAGTCCAATTTTCTATTATTTATATTATTTTCTATTATTTCTTTGATTAAATAATTATTAACTTTTAAAGAAGATTTGTTTTTTCCCCATAAACATGTGTTACTAATGTAATTTTAGTGCATTGTAGGGCAGGAACTTGCTTTACACAATGGGCAAATATAGTGGTATTTTCTCTGTGACCTAGTATAAGATTAATTTTAGTTGCTGAAGTTCTCACGATCTAATAGCTTAGCTTAACAGACTTTAGCACATGCCTTTTTATTTGTGGGAGGCAGATTCTTGAGTCAAAGAGTACTCTTTTCTCTGAAATTCATGCTGTCTTCCCCAGGCCCATTGATGCTATTCTAGTTCCACCTCTTATCTCTCATTTGGACAATTCAGTAAACTCAAAATTGGTTTCCCAGCCTTTAGTGTCTGCCACCCCATTCCTCCAAAATGTCAATAAAATACCTATCTCCTGTTCAGAAGGCTTTGATGCTTTTGCAATTTAAGAAATTGACGTCAAACATGTTCTTAATGATATTCACAGCTCATCCCAATCTCTCCACATCTATCTTTTCAGGCCCACCTGTGTCCCACCCTCAACTTCGCTGTCTCCATGTTCTAGCCGCTTCCTTGAGCTATAAGCTGTTGCCTGAATTTCATGACATTCTCACTTTACTTATGGAGGTAACATTTATTTATTTTTTCTTAATTTTTTTTTTTTTTTTTTGAGACAGAGTCTTGCTCTGTCACCTGGGTTGGTGCGCAGAGGCGCAATCATGGCTCACTGCAGCCTCAATGTCTGGACGCACAGGATCCTCCTACCTCAGCCTCTGAACAGCTGGGACTACAGGTGCAGCCCCATCATGCCCAGCTGATTTTTGTATTTTTGGTAGAGGTGGGATTTCGCCATGTTGCCCAGTCAGGTCTCAAACTCCTGGGCTCAAGCGATTGGCTTGCCTCAGCCTCCCAAAGTGCTGGGATTACAAGCATGAGCCACCATGTCTGGCCCTTAGAAACATTAGGAGACCTACTACAGACACTGGTGTAAATTTGGGATATGAAGGGGCTGTCATGTAGAATGAGAAATAATGACAGTTAGAAATATTAGCTTGGCCGGGCACAGTGGCGCATACCTGTAATTTCAGCACTTTGGGAGGCCAAGGCAGGTGAATCACTTGGGACCAGGAGTTTGAGACCAGTCTTGGCAACATAGTGAGACCCTGTCTCTACAGAAAATACAAAAATTAGCTGGGCGTGGTGGCATGCACCTGTAGTCCCAGATACTGGGGCAGAGGACAGGACTGAGGTGGAAAGATCGCTTAAGCCAGGAGGTCGAGGCTTCAATGAGCCATGATCGTGCCACTGCACTCCAGCCTGGATGACAGATTGAGACTCTGTCTCAGAAACAAAAACAAAAACTAAAAAACCCATAAAAAATAAAACAACCTAATGTTTCTAAGGCTTTACTCCTCTATCAAGTCACGTCTCCAGAGAGCCTCATTTTAAGGGGCACTCTTACACCTGATAGAAATACCTTCCCATAACTAGTATTTAGAGTGCAAGCTCCAGGCAAACACAGCCTCAGCATTCACTAAGCACCAGTGTGAGAAGTGGTCATGAGGAAAATACTCAACCTGCTTTCAAAAGCAGCATTTAAAAGTTCTTTTTACAAAATTTAGATGATCAATTTCCCTTGGCATAAAATGCATGGAAAACTGATAGCTATTAATAGCCTGGTGTGCTTTCAATTAAATTATTACAGATGTGTAAGCCATGGTGTCCTTCTCTTGTTTTGGCTACCAGAAAGCTCAGGATGCTATTTCTTCCAGGGCTAACTTTTACAATGTGCCCAGCAAGCTTTGTGACTTAAACTGTTCCAGCCTCAGTTTCTTCATCTTATAAAGTGAAAGTAACCAACAACTGCTTTGCAGAGGGGGGTTTAAGGAGCCAAATACGGTGTCTGGCAAATTTGTTCAACAAATATTTATTGACTTCTATGTATAAGACACTGCCCTCAGTGCTAGGGGTCTAATGACAGGTCCTTGCCCTCCCAGAGCTCACATTCTAGAGGGAAAGCCAGGACTAATAAGTACACAAATACACAGCTGATGGCAAGCAGACCACAGTGAGCACCAGGGAGGAAAGAAAGCAGGGACATGATGGAGGGTAACCAGCTGTAAGAGGCAACCTGTGTTAGATGGTACAGGTGGAGAAGACTGCTGTGTGCAGGAGAAATTTGCAGTAAGACTTCAAGGAAGAGAATAAGCTCACCACATAAAGAGGAAACAAAGAGCAACCCAGGCAGAAGGAACAGAACAGCCAGGCCCCGAGGAGGGAAACCATTTGGCAGGTTCTAGGAGGCTGGTGAAGCTCCAGCACAGTGTGCAGAGAGAATGCTGGGAGATGAGGTAAACAAACAGTAGTGTGGCTAATAAGAATTGCTTTGCTCTAATGATTGCTTGCTTGTCTTAGTGGTTTTGTTATACCTGGGCCTTTTGTTTTAAGCAGTTTCAAATACTTTTGAAGTGACCAATATACAAATGAGATGAATATAAAGTAATTAATGAAAAAATGTTAAAGCTGACATTTATCAAGATCCTACTATATGATTTACATGACTCGAACATTTAATTCTTCCAATATTCCATATGGTAAATACTATTGTTACTTTTTTTTAACTGATAAAGAAATGAGACGCAGAGAGTTTAATAAACTTACCAAAGCTGGCACAGGGAATAAGTTTAAGAGCAGGATTTGAATCAGGCAGCCTGACTCCAAAGTCAATGTCCTTAGACACTACACAATGCTGCCTCTTCAGGTTACATAGCTATTGTGAATCAGTTACTTGATGGTACCCACAGGTCCTCCTGAGCTTCTAACAGTTATTGTACTCACTAGTAGCAAGAAATATGTTTGGAATTCATAATCTATAATCTACTATCAGGGATTCACATAGCTTCAAATTCTATCTATTAATAAGGAATAAGGTCTAATGTAGCATGAGAAAATTTCCCTCCCAAGAAAAATAAAGAACTCTAATTAACATTTTAATAATCATTCTCAACTTACAGAACTTATCCATTGTTAAATCTGTATCCATAATTTATTACACAGATGTTTATGTAGGTCAGCTTGCAAATAGCTACTGGTTTGCTGTCCTGGGGATACCAACAATATGTGTGAAGGAGACACAGTGGAGATTGATTTCGTTATTTAAATAGTTCTGGTCAAAGAAAGTGAGCAGGTAGTCTGAGGGCTGGTAAAAATCTTTTTTAATTACTGATTTTTCCACATGGAGTTCTGTTTCAATGTGTAATCTCTGACGCACCCAAATCCTCCCCAAGGCCACAGTAGTCATGCTCCCGGGCAGTATCTGCCATCCCAGCCACTTACATTCCCATCGTGGTTTGGGCAAGAGAGAGGCTTTCCCGCAGCCACAGCAGTGACTGTCTCCAGGATGGAAGACTCCTCAGCGTTGCTGCCTGGAGTTCGCTGCAGCACGTCCATCAGGTTTGTGATGAAGAAATTGTTCTGGAGCGCGGCCACCCCTTTCTCGGGCAGGATGGAGGTCTGGCGGCACACTGGGCAGGAGAGGGTTAAACTGTGGGCAGGAATGTAGTTCTGCAGGCACCTGTTGCAGAAGCAGAGGTGGAGAGCTTAGCACAGTGCAGAACCTCCACTTCTCACAGGTGCCATACATGTTCTCAGTGACTACACAAGGTATTTGGCAGAAACTCCCATCCCAGTCTCCTTTACTAGGAAAATAATATTTCAGAAACCAACAGGTAAGCTGTACTCACACTAATGAGGCAAATGATTATGCTCAAGGAAATAAAAAATGTCATTGACTTTTGTAGTGTTTTCTAGTGCCTTGGCACACAAAGTGTGGTCCCTGGATGAGCAGCGTCAGCCTCCCTGGGGGGTGCATTTGGTAGAAATGCAGAATCTTAGACCCTATCGAACACCTGCTGAGTCAGCTCCCCATGTGATTTGCATACATGTTAAAGTTTGAGAAGCACTGGCCCACAATATCTAGCAGTGGGCTCATAAATGTGTAGACTTTGAAATTGAAAGAAACACATCAAATATTTTTGTTAGCAATAAAATTCTTCTTACGTACAAAATCATAATGAGATATAAAAAACACATCAAAGTGGAAATGTTTGCTTGAAGCAAGAATGGGACACCCAGAGTCAGAGCCACACCATCTCTTCTCCTTGTCTCTACTCAACAGGTATCAACTTAACTCATTTAGTTAAAGAAGTGTGTCACTAATAATGACTCACACATATGCTGCTCATTGAATTCAAAGTACTTCCAATGAGCCTATGAGATAGGTACTGTTATGATTCCTTGAGACACGTGATGCAACAGACAGAGACAGGCCAGCGTACTTGTCCAAGATACTTAGCTGGTCAGGAGCAGAGTACAAAGTACAAATTCAAACACAGGCAGTTTGGCACCATAACCTAAGCTCTCAATAATTAGACTATACAATTTTTTCCAGTACCTAGCCAAATAATTCAAAACACACCAACCTAGCCCCATTCCCCTTATTTTGCAGATGAATAGACCTGACATCAGAGACATTCATTGATCTTGTCTATATCACAGAGGTAGCTAGCCCTGAACCAATTCCAGACATGAAACAGCTTTTGCTAAGGTCATTAATGACGTCTGAATCCAGCAGATGTTTTTCAATTTTATCTTACTAGACTTCTGGGAAGTATCATTAAGCTTGATTATTGCTTTGCTCACCTTCCTTTTTATTGAAAAATTTCTCTTCCCTTGACTTTATGACACCACACTCACATGGTTCTCCTGTCTGCTCTATCTTTTCTGAGTCAATACAGTTTTGAGTTAATCAACGTTCCATTCATCATGAGACCTCTTCTCTTTCTGGAATATTATATTCATATCACAAGTGTGGCTACAAGCATCAGGCTCCCAAAATTATATTTCTTCCCACAGACATCTCCTTTGAGCCTCATTAACTGACTTCTTGACATCTTTTCTTAGATGTCTTGCAGGTCCTGAAACTCAACATGAACAAAACCAAACCCATGATCTGCCCCCCCAGACTGTATCCTCTCCCATTCCTGATGAATAGCACCTCCATCCATTTATTTAAACAAACCAGAAACTAGGAGTCATTCTTAAAACAGTAACTCCCTTACTGTCCTTCATTTTCCATATCCAACCCATCACCAAAGCATGTCCAAATGTCTACATATCTTTCTAACCTCTCCAGTTCTCTTCATGCCCTGCTATATTACCATCCTTGTACCCTCTAACAATTCTCCACATTGCAACCAGAGTGACCTTCTCAAAACTCAAAGCAAGCCATTTAAATCTCCCTCCCACACCATCTGAGATGAAAGCCATGCCATGGTTTCCACTTCCTCTGCTCTTACAACAAAGACAAAAATCCATATATGGCAACATGGATTACACATCTCATATGGCCTAGCACCTACATGCTTTCTGTCTCTTCCCCTCATTTGCTGCATACCAGCCACAGTGGACTTATTTAAGTTCTTCCCCAGTGTCGAATAACGCTCTCACGGTAGCACCTCTCACTCACTATAGCAACCTCCCACTACAGCACCTTTGCACATACCTGAAATTCTATTCACTCCCCTTTGTTTAGTTAATTTTTACTCATCATTGGGGTTTCTGCGTAATCATCACTTCTGCAAGGAAGCCTTCCCTGATTAGGGCAAATTCCTCTATTATATTGTTTCTTGTATACTTCTGGTGTACAGCACTTGTCACTGGTTTAATTTCACATTACTCTGAGCAATTAGGGGGTTAGTGACTGGCTCGTCCACTAGGCTGTGAGTTCCAAGGGGCCAGCAGCTATGTCTGGCTTTGCCCTCCTTCAAGCCCTTTGATGCTGTTTTGGAGGATGTGGGATAAGAGTGACTGTAAGGGCTGGGGGCGGTGGCTCAGGCCTGTAATGCCAGCACTCTGGGAGGCCAAGGCGGGTGGATCACGAGGGCAGGAGATCGAGACCATCCTGGCTAACACGGTGAAACCCTGTTTCTACTAAAAATACAAAAAAAAAAAAAAAAAAATTAGCCGGGCGTGGTGGCGGGCGCCTGTAGTCCCAGCTACTCGGGAGGCTGAGGCAGGAGAATGGCCTGAACCCGGGAGGTGGAGCTTGCAGTGAGCCGAGATCGCGCCACGGCACTCCAGCCCGGGCGGCAGAGCGAGACTCTGTCTCAAAAAGAAAAAAAAAAAAAAAAAGAAAAAGAGTGACTGTAAGGTGCTCACTGAGTAGCCAGTATGAATGTCCAGCAGAGGCTGAACATGGGGGTCCTAGAGCTCACTCTTGTGACAGTGAGACAAGCTGTAAAGTTTTGTCTCTGCATAAACAAAAATTTCCCCACCGGGCGCAGTGACTCATGCCTGTAATCCCTGCTCTTTGGGAGGCCGACATGGGCAGATCACGAGGTCAAGAGATCGAGACCATCCTGGCCAACATGGCGAAACCCCGTCTCTACTAAAAATACAAAAATTAGCTGGGCATAGTGGCGCATGCCTGTAGTCCCAGCTACTAGGGAGGCTGAGGCAGGAGAATCACTTAACCCAGGAGGCGGAAGTTGCGGTGAGCCGAGATCGCGCCACTGCACTCCAGCCTGGCGACAGAGCAAGACTCCGTCTCAAAAAAAAAAAAAAAAAAACTCCCATTTTAAGGAAAGTTGCCAGCACCTTCAACACCTTCAAACAGAAATCTTCTCGGCTGGACGCAGTGGCTCACGCCTGTAAGCCCAACACTTTGGGAGGCCAAGGTAGTTGGATTGCTTGCGCTCAGGAGTTTGAGACCAGTCTGGGCAACATGGAGAAACCCTGTCTCTATAGTCAGGCATGGTGGTGTGCACCTGTGGTCCCAACTACTCAAGAAGTTGAGGTTGGAAGATCTCTGGAGCCTGGGAAATTGAGGCTGCAGTGAACGGTGATTGTGCCACTGCACTCTAGACTGGGTGACAGAGTGAGATCCTGTCTCAAAATAAATAAATTAATAAATAATTAATAAAATAAAAAATAAAAGTAGAGGAAATCTGGCCAGGCGCAGTGGCTCTCGCCTGTAATCCTAGCACTTTGGGAGGCCGAGGCGGGCAGATCATGAGGTCAGGAGATCAAGACCATTCTGGCTAACACAGTGAAACCTCGTCTCTACTAAAAATACAAAAAATTAGCCGGGCGTGGTGGCAGGCACCTGTAGTCCCAGCTACTCAGGAGGCTGAGGCAGGAGAATGGCGTGAACCCGGGAGGCAGAGCTTGCAGTGAGCTGAGTTTGCGCCACTGCATTCCAGCCTGGGCAACAGAGTGCGACTCCATCTCAAAATTAAAAATAAAATAAAAAAGAATAGGAAATCATCTCAACATGCATAAGGCTGGAACAATTTTAACACAGAGCATTGTGTAAGGACTTGCTGTAGCAGAATCTCACAAATCTCTACCACCAGCTATTGGGTGGGGAGTGGAAGTGGGTTGGGCTAGATCTCCAAAGAAGATAGCAGGGGCAGACCTAGGGCAGCCAGAGTGTTGCTTCTCACCTGTCAGAGTGAGGAAGCAGGACCCAAACAATAGATAGGCTGGACACAGAATACTGGGATATGGGGCAATTCTGCCAAGTTCAGACTGAGTGGCTCTGAATGCACTTCTATAGAGAGTATCTGCCAAGATATGCCGACTGCTGCACATCAGGTAACGATCTTTCCATGTGTGCCCAGGACACATGGACGATTAGCTGGTATTCATGTTTTAGGTGCACCCATTAAGGGGATGGAGGAATCACACTCTAATTATTTTGTGATATGAATTACCAAGCACTTAAGCCAAAGTATAAAATGAATAAAGTAAAAAGTGCCCTATATACCACCACTAAAACAAACCAAAACCCATATACACAAGCACACGCACACACACAAAACCCCACAACAACCCAAAACAAACAAAAAAGCCACAACTACTAGTAACAAATCTACCTTCTCCTTCCATCCATCACCACCATGAAGGATATGGTTATTCTTTTGCAATTGAACCTTGCAAAGTAAATCAACTCAAAAAATGGTCAATCAGATAATAAAGACATGTTAAATCAGATATTTGTGTAATCAGCATAGATTTGAAGCCATTTGAAATACTGATTTCCAGTTCTATCACAGGAAGTAAAGCATTTTAAGTATGTATATTAAATAACGATAAAAATATACTTAACAAAATGCTATAAAACACAATTACCATATTTATTTTTAAGAAAGATACATAACTTTACTAGGGAAATATTTATAAGTAAGATAAACTAATTACTAACAAACTTATGCTTCATTGCTTACATGGTAAGTTAAACAATGGGGTAAAAGTATATTTTGATAACTGATTAATGCCCCTCTCCAAAAACAAATACTCTATCAAGAAGATAAATAAGGAAGTCTGTTTTCACATACAGCAAATTACATAGTCAGGTAATTTATTTAATATATATATTTTTTCTTTATCTAAAACATCATAGCATTCAAATGTGACATTAGTATGTGTCTGAAGAATCTTTGAAAAAGAAGCTATACCTTTTGAAGTAACCACTCATGTATTCAGATGTTTTACCTGATTTGTTATATGGAAGGAAATGATAGATTTTTTTAATTGACTCTCAAAGACCCTCTGTAGGGATCTGCTGTGGACAAAAATTGTTTCACAAAGAACAAAGGGAAGTTTTAAAAGATTTTTCAACTTAACATTCTTATTTAATGCTCCATCTCTTGTGTAAACGAATCAGTAGTTACCGGATTGCTTTCTCCTGCTTATAATGGTTTGAAATAAAGTAAATTATTTGCAACTCATGATTCTGTTTTTCAATGTCTGGCAGAAGCACAAGAGATTAGTTTTCTCTCAAAGGTAACTATAGAATTCTGGGAAAGAATCCTGCAGTAGGTTGTAGGAGGTCAGCCTGCGAAACTCCCTTCTCCAAGCACAAAGGAGGCTTACCTCTCGCAGAAAGTGTGCAGACAGGGGAGAACCTTGGGATTCTTGTACCGTTCCAGGCATATACTGCAAATCAGAAACTGCTTGTCAATCTGGCGCACCACAGGACTTGGGATGTTGGTGCCTTCACTGGCCATCCTAGACCACTGACATGGGGGGCCGGCTGTCTTTGACCCTGCACGCTGCTGCTGTTAGACAGAAAATCAAAACAGAAAAACATATAAAGATCTGTAGGTACAAGTCAATCACTGGCTCTTTCACCATAAGCATTGTGCTATAAATAAACTTAGAAGTCGGCCAGGCTTGGTGGCTCATGCCTGTAATCCCAGCACTTTGGGAGGCCGAGGTGGGCGGATCATGAGGTCAAGAGATCGAGACCATCCTGGCTAACACAGTGAAACCCCGTCTCTACTAAAAATACAAAAAATTAGCCGGGTGTGGTGGCACGCGCCTGTTGTCTCAGCTACTCAGGAGGCTGAGGCAGGAGAATCGCCCGAACCCAGGAGGCAGAGGTTGCAGCGAGCTGAGATCGCGCCACTGCACTCCAGCCTGGGTGAGTGCAGTGAGACTCCATCTCAAAAAAATAAAAAATAAAATAAAAAATAAATAAATAAAGGTAGAAGTCAATGTCAGTGACCTCAAAATGACCAATAAGCCAACCCTTATTGCTGTACAAGTACAGTCAGCTCCCTGGTGTTTATTTTGTAAATCAATAAAATCCTCACATGTTCGCCATGCAAACAAAACAAATTAAAAGAGGGCATGTTGTACAAAGAGGTATGCTCGCTGGGCTTCAAAGCAGTGGTAACTAAGGGGAGAAATACTTTATATAGCTATGTCTGCTTATGCCTTTAGCCATGACTATATTTAAACATATATTTACCTTTCATATTCTTATTGAAATTGAATATGTTTTTCCAACTACTGTAGTTGGAGAGGTTGGACTGTGTCACATCAAAATATGTCACTTTGATATAAGGATTATTTTGAGCTGAAAGCTATATAGAAAGAACAGACAGAAAACGACCTCTCTGCCCTTCCCCACCTGCCTAAAAGCAGAGCATAAATTTCTCTTTTGTAAAGGAAATTTCCATTTGTAAAGGTGCCTCTCTCTCCAGAGCCAGGAAGATAAGTCTCTTAAACACTGAAGACTGCAAGGAGATGATCTTGCAAAATGATTTTACTAAACAAACCTTATCTACCATACATTTCCTACAATTTACTGCCCCAGGAGTCCAAACCCCTCTTTCTTTTGTCTAGGCAGTTCTCCGCAATATATTGTCCTTTGTCAAAATGGTATATAAAACCCAAAGAGGAGGTTGTGAAGCCCTTGATAATGTAAAATTAAAAATAGTATCAAAAAAAGTGTATGCCTTTTTCTCCTGTTAATCTGTCTTTTGTCACTTTAATTTATAGACCCTAGGCACATACTCCAGGAGGGCAGAAGAAAAGTTTTTCCTCCCCTACATGCTATTAATATGCATGGGGGTGAAAATTAGAATTTTAATTAAAAATTTTGCATATGGTTCAGAGTGTTTTCTTCAGGACTAAAGGTTTATAGATTTGAAACTAAAATATATTTGCTATGGGGTAGGGACAAAGGCTAGAGGTGTTCCCTGTAATTTAAAAGAAATATCTGTTGGTATTCATGTCTGGGCATTTGAAAGACCTGGTGAAGTGAATTAATTCAGAGAAGGTTTCAAAATGTTAGGGATCATGCCAGGAAAGGAGAATTAGAAGAGGGCAACACACAAAGAGAAGACAGCAGAGAGTTTGAGAGCACAAGAGAGGAAAAAGTTACAACACAAAACACAGCTCCTTTTACCACCTTAAAGAATTCCTGGCTTCTACACCGAAGGCATAAACCAAGGCTGAGCTAAAATTTACCTCTTCATTTTCTAAATATTTGGTAAGGTGTCCAGAGCCCTCTAATTCCCTATGGAAATACTCTTTACCAAAAAGAAAATAAAAGACAGAGAGAAAGTGAAACTGCCTTTGCAAAAACTGTAACTGAGAAAATTATGGCAGTGAAAGAGATCAGACCTAATGGACTCCATCTTGTTTCTAACCTTTAAGCTGTCCTTGTTCATTCCCGGGCATAGGTTAAACTAACCTTGGGAAGGAATTGAGCTTATAGTTCGACTCTGAAACAAAATTGATAATGGCCCTTTTCCAAAAAGACCCCTTCTTGCCTGAGGACCAGTCTCCCTTTGTAGGACTAACAAATTAGCTACAAGATTAGAAATTAAGGTTTAGGGGCCATGCAGCCTCTGGCTGCAAGAGTCTGAACCTCCCTAAATTGCTCTTCGGGTTAACAAAACTATTGTAAAACCAAAGATCAGTGCTTGAGATGTTTTGCAGAGCCTGCACTCAGTGGATCAGCTGACACCACCCAGAACGGTAATCTGGCTCAACAAGCTCCGTGATCCCACCCAGGAACAGAAGGCAGCAAGAAAACCTCACTTTGACTCCTCTATGATTCCATCTCCATCCTGACCAGTCAGCACTCCCCGCTTCCCCTGCCCCTACCTGCTAAATTATCTTTAAAAACTCCGATCCCGAATGCTCAGAGAGACTGGTTTGAGTAATAATAAAACTCCGGTCTCCTGCACAGCTGGCTCTGAGTGAATTACTCTTTCTCCATTGCAATCCCCTGTCTTGATAAATTGGCTCTATCTAGGCAGCAGGCGAGGTGAACCTGTTGGGTGGTTACGAAAGAAAGGGAAGAAAGAAAAGAAAGAAAAAAAGAAGGAAAAGAAAGAGAGAGAAGGAAGGAAGGAAGGAAAGAAAAGAGGTTTAATATTTAATATGACCCTAGGCAGGAGGTCATACTATTATTCTTTATTCTTTATTATTACTATTATTTTTTGAGATGGAGTCTCGCTTTGTCACCCAGGCTGGAGTGCAGAGGCGCGATCTCGCCTCACTGCAAGCTCCGCCTCCCGGATTCACGACATTCTCTGCCTCAGCCTCCCCAGTAGCTGGGACTACAGGCGCCCGCCACCATGCCCGGCTAATTTTTTGTATTTTTTTAGTAGAGACGGGGTTTCACCGTGTTAGCCAGGATGGTCTCGATCTCCTGACCTCATGATCCACCCGCCTCAGCCTCCCAAACTGCTGGGATTACAGGCATGAGGGGTCATACTATTATTCTTATTCTATAGATTAGAAGAAACAAAACGGAGGCTCAGTCAAGAAGTTTACCAGAATGCAAATCCAAGGAGTATATGTCTCTAAAACCCATGGCCTTTTCACTACTTAAACCACAACACCGCCCTTGACCTTGTGTTTTAAAAAGGCTGCACTACAGAAGCTTGGTTTACATATGACACTTTAACTTGGCCTGGTGCCTGTTTTTAAAGCTTGGAAATACTCCATATTTACAGAAGCAACACTTCTATACTTTCTAAAGAAAACATTCTTTTCCAAATATAAATAATAGTTCTCCTTCCTACCAAGTCACCAAATTTGTAAAAAGCGTATCAACTTTTATTAGGAAAATTCGGCTGCTGGCTGGTCCAAGTGCAGTGGTGTTTCAGGTAACTGATCACAACCAGTTACAGATTTTGTTTCTCCTTCTCCACTCCCACTGCTTCACTTGACTAGTCAAAAAAAAAAAAAAAAAAAAAAAAACCCCAGAAAATTCTGCTGTTTATGTATGAGTATAGTTACAAACATGACACACCCATTTTCCAACTCTGTACCTTTTAGATAAGTTTATTAAAGATATGATTTTAAAATCAGGCTGGGTGTCGTCTCTCACGCCTGTAATCCCAGCACTTTGGGAGTTCGGGTGAACAGATCACTTGAGCCCAGCAGTTCAAGATCAGCCTGGGCAACATGGTGAATCCCCATCTCTACAAAAACAAACAAACAAAAAAAAAAGGTCGGGCACAGTGGCTCACACCTGTAATCCCAGCACTTTGGGAGGTCGAGGTTGGCAGATCACGAGGTCAAGAGATCCAGACCATCCTGGCCGACATGGTAAAAACTCCATTTCTACCAAAAATATAAAAATTAGCTGGGCGTGGTGGTGCGCACCTGTAGTCCCAGCTACTCAGGAGGCTGAGGCAGGAGAATCGCTTGAACCTGGGAGACAGAGGTTGCAGTGAGCCAAGATCGCACCACTGCACTCCAGCCTGGTGACAGAGTCAGACTCCGTCTCAAAAAAAAAAAAAAAAAAAAAAACCCAAAAATTAGCCAGGCATGGTGGCACACATACATAGTCCCAGCTGCTCAGGAGGCTGAGGTGGGAGGAGTGCTTGAGCTCGGGAGGTCAAGGCTGCAATGAGCCGTTAGCATGCCCCTGCACTCCAGCCTGGGGCACTCACAGAGTGAGACTCTGGCTCAAAATAAAATAATAAAATAAAATAACATATAGAACCTTGTGAAGCACCTGCTATACAAGAGTGTCACATTCAGGAAGAACTCACTGCATAGTTAAACGGTATAGGTATGACATCCGATCAGCCACCATTATCTGCTAGACTTTCCATAGAGTGTCTCTCTAAAGTAGCTCATCTCTCAGGGGCTCAAAATGTTGACAGCCTGTCTGTTTTCTTAACCACATCCCTATGACATCAGACTAGGGGAGGAATGGACTTGTCTGTCTTAATCAAAACCAACGCTGAGGGTTTAAATGACTGGCCCAAGGTCATTCAGTAAAATCAGTGAATCAGAAAGGTCAGATTTCAAGTTTTTTGCCTTATCTGATAAATCGATGACGTAAGTTTAACACTTCACTAGAGTGTGTGTGTGTGTGTGTGTGTGTAACTTGTAAAAATGATGAGTGCTCACTTTTGCAGCACTAAAATTTGAATGATACAGAAAATATTGCCCCTGAGCAAGAATGGCATGCAAATTGTAAAGTGTTCCATATTTTCTTTAAAAAGATGTTAAACTGGCCATGCGCGGTGGCTCAAGCATGCAATCCCAGGACTTTGGGAGGCCGAGGTGGGTGGATCATGAGGTCAGGAGATCAAGACCATCCTGGCTAACACAGTGAAACCACATCTCTACTAAAAATACAAAAAATTAGTCAGGCGTGGCGGCAGGCGCCTGTAGCCCCAGCTACTCCGGAGGCTGAGGCAGGAGAATGGTGTGAATCCAGGAGGGAGAGCTTGCAGTGAGCCAAGACATGCCACTGCACTCTAGCCTGGGCAACAGAGTGAGACTCCGTCTTAAAAAAAAATAACAACGAAAAAAAACAAAAACAAAAAACAAAAACAAAAAAAACTTTTCCGTCGAAATCAGTTAAAAATAATTTTATTTTGAATAGCTTTTGAAATTTTTCATAGTACCCTTTGAAATAATCAGAGCCATGCTGGGTATTGAAAAAAGCAGAGAGAAAGCATCATATTGGACTTTATTCCTTTTTTTTTTTTAGCCTTAGAATTTTGGATTTTTGGCAAGAAAAAAATTTGTTTTAATCAAATGATATACGTTGACTAAATGAAATTTCTTGAGCCAATATTTTATGCTCTAAAGCCAAAAATGAAAACATTTCATTCTAACTTTATGATAATTATTGTAGTGGGTGAGAGCAAGTCTCTATATTGTAGTATTGTTAATTTGCATGGTAAATTAATTAAGTTTACTCCTTAACACTAATTTAAAATCATGACAGTATCACAGATCTGTCACAAGTGACCTGTTGAAGGCATCTGGATTTTTAGAACTCCAAGAATCGACACAAAAGGTTTCCAATCCCCAAAGATCCCCAAATTTGCCAGGATAATGATCCTTCCCTGGATACCCACACTAGGAAGAACATTTGACTACTCCTAACGGGACAATGTGCTCAGAAGAACTGAGGCACAGAATGAGCTAATAAGCACTGTGGAAAGTCTGAATCAGTCCGAATATGTCATGAGGAATACACTCAATATACAACAGCCTTCAATCAAAGCGTTGGGGCACTACCACAGTTTCTGGTCTCCTTGATTAAAAAAGCAACAAATGTTTTATATACATGCTTTGCTGGTCTCCTTTCCCCATCTTGTTTTCTAAATTGTCAGAGACCCTTCTTACCCACATAACCAGTGGAAGTCAGTGCACTATAATGAAAGAAATCAGAATATAGAACTGCTCTTCTATATGCTGGAGAGCTGCAAAACTAACTTCTGAAGGGATCCGTGAGAAAACATGCCTGGGGTGGACTTTGCCTGTAAAGAAGCTCGAATGCTTTTGGATGTAGGAACTAACATCAGACACATTGACAAAAAGCCAGTAGAAAGGAAATGGTAGCAAACGCAGAAAGAACCACTTTAAAATAATACAAATGGTCAACATTAGTTTGATATTGACCTTAGCCAAAAAGAGTTTTCATATGGAAGACTAGCTGAGGTTCCCTGTCTGTTGAAAACAAACAGCAAGACCTCTTACAAAGAAGCTCACTCCCCTTTGTCCAGCTCACTGTCACCTGCTCAATCTGACCATTCTGTTCAAAATTGCATATTGCCACCAGTTACCTAGCACTGCTATCCCCAGTCCTTGCTAGGTTTTTCTCCATAGCACGGGTCACCTCCTGTTATAGACTCCATGTCTGTGTCCCTCCCAAATTCATATGTTGAAGCCCTAACCTCCAATGTGATGGGATCAGGAGGTGAGGCCTTTGGGAGGTGATTAGGTCATGAGGGTAGAGCCCTTATGATGGGATTAGTGCCCCTGTAAGAGGAGATAAGAGGGAGACTGCTTTCCCACTCTGTCTGCTTTCTGCCATGTGGGCCATCTGCCTATAAAGCCAGAAGAGGGCCTCACTAGAACCCACCATGGGGGCACCCTGATCTTAGATTTCCTAACCTCTAGAACTGTGAGACAATACATTCTTTTTGTTTAAGTCATCCAATCTATGGCATTTTTGTTATAGCAGCTGGAACTAAGCCTTCTGACATACTATGTAATTTATATATTTTGGATATTGTCTCCGCCCTCCCCCTAGAATGTAAGGCCCACAAGGGCACAGATTTGCATCTGATTATTCACTGCAGTAGTTCCAGCACCTAGAAGTGTCCTGGTACATAGTAGACATTATCTTTTGAATGAATCAAACTAGCGAAATATAACATGGAAACGGACTTATTCACAGCAGCAGCAAAGAGCAGCACTTGCTGAATTCCATGATAAAGAGTATGGTTGTTGCCGGTCATCTGAATGTTTGCACTTGACCTTGGACATTACCTGCTTCCCAATGTGATAGTCTTTTTTTTTTTTTCTTTTTGAGACAGGGTCTCTCTCTGTCACCCATGCTGCAGTGCAGTGACATGCTCACAGCTCACTGCAACCTCCACCTCCGAGGCTCAAGTGAGAGTCCCACCTTAGCCTCCCAAGTAGCTGGGACCACAAGTGGGCACCACCACGCCCAGCTAATTTTTGTATTTTTGTAGAGAAGGGGTGCCACTATGTTGCACAGCTGGTTTCGGACTCTTGGGCTCAAGTGATCCTCTCGCTTCAGCCTCCCAAACTGCTGGGATTACAGGCGTGAACCACCATGCCCAGCCTCCCATGTGATAGTCTAATGCTTAGCAACATAAACCATAATCCAGAGGGTAAACATTAGTGACATATTTTAACATGTTCATAGATGCAGAAAAAGAAACAGAACTATTGAGTACATGAAAGCGCCTTCACAAAAATTATGACAGTGAGAAACATCTGGCATAGAAAAATTATGACAGTGAAAGGAATCTGACATAGGTGACTCCATCTTGCTTCTAACCTCCATGCTGTCTTTGTTTATTCCTAGATGTAGGCCGAACTAACTTTGGGAGCAATTTAGTTTATAGTTTAACTTTAAAACAGGAATGATAACAGTCCTTTCCTGAAACAAGCCTCTCCTTGCTCAGGATCAAAACCACCTTTATAAAACTAACAAATCAGCCACAAGGTTAGAATTATGGTTCAGTAAGGAGTCATGTAGCCACAGGTCGCAAGATTCCTACCCTCCCCAGTTGCTCCTACAGATAACATCACTATTGTATTGTGCAGGGTCTGGATTTTATTGAATAAATAAATACAATAAAAAATAAAAAACATCACTATTGTAAAACCTAAGATTGGTGTTCAAGATATTTTTCAGACCCTGTATTCTGATGGACCAGCTGGCACCACCCAAACCAGTAAACTGGCTCCACGAGTTTTGTAATTCCATCCAGGAAGTGAAGACAGCCAGAAGACAGCTTCGACCTCCTATGATTTCATCCCTGACCCAAGAAATCAACACTCCCCATTCCCTAGCCCCCTGCCCACCAAACTACCCTTGAAAAACCCTAGCCTTGGAATTTTGGGGGAGTCTGATTTGAGTAATAAAGTCCAGTCTTCCACTTAGCTGGTTCTGCATTTATTAAACTCTTTCTCTATTGCAATACTGTTGTCTTGGTAAATCGGCTGTATCTGTGCACTGGGCAAGAAGAACTATTGAGCAATTACAGACACATATGCATGAAAATAAAAAGCCTAAGAGGGTTGGCACATAAATCCCTTATTAATGGGGGCTTGCCAACTAAACAGAGCTTGTTGTGGGAAAAGCAATTCAATGATCACATAACAAAATCCTTAGGCATAAAAATATCCAACTCCAGCGTTTCTTCCCTCACATCATCTCTGGTGTTTTTCCTGGCTCACTTTCTCAAATCTCCTACAGTTTGGTGGAAATTAACCACCAAATGCAAAAGAACTTGATAGGAGAAGCTGAAATGAGAGAAAAAGGCCTATGTCCACAATTCTAAGATTTAGACCACATTTTCCATCCCAAATTATACCATTTAGATCAGAAAACTATCCACACTCTTTATTGCTGACACCACAGTGAGTAAGAGCAGGAAGAAAGAATGGCAGAGAAAAGCCAAAGTTAAATCGCTCTTCTGGAGAAGGGGAGGGCGCTGGCAAAATCTTGTTTGCCTGTTGTAGGGAATGTGGTAGGGTAACAGAGGCCAAGATTCTACTGAAAAACAAAATTTTAACATGTGATTTGTGGGTAAGAGGTCGCATATTTGATTATACATCATCCTAAAGGTACTCAATTACATTCCTACAGTCTAATTTTATGGCATTCCTGCGTTATTACTTCTCTTTGGTGCCATTTTAGTTGGACTTATTTATTAAGATGCCTTTTTTTTTTCTCTCCCTAAGACAGAGTCTCCCTCTGTCTCCCAGGCTGGAGTACAGTGGTGTGATCTTGGCTTACTGCAACGTCCACCTCCCAGGTTCAAGTGATGCTCCTGCCTCAGCCTCCAGCATAGCTAGGATTACAGGTGTACCCCACCACACCCAGCTAAATTTTTGTATTTTTAGTAGCGAGAGGGTGTCACCATACTGGCCAGGCTGGTCTCGAACTCCTGGGCTCAAGCAATCCACCGGCCTTGGCCTCTTAAAATGCTGGGATTACAGGCATGAGTCACTGTGCCTGGCCCAGCCCATTTTTTATTGTTCTCATGCAGACATGCAAACATCTGCTTTCCAAGCAATTACAAATCTTCTGGTACATTTATAGAAAGGAAATCCTGAACCATTTGGATTATCTATAAATCACAGTATGCTACCCTGTACCTGCCAGAACATGTGGTATAAATTAAAACATGATGAAAAGGGTATTCTTAATTTTTAAAATTTCAGCCTATTATAATTTGCCTGCAATTGAATTGCATTGTTACTGAGGTCTCAATTAGAAGAAAAGAGGACAATCTTTAGTGAAATTAAAACACGGTGACCCATTTCCAGTTAAATCAAGCCTCTATCCCAGATGGGCCATTTTGTAAATCAGAAGGCTAGATGCATTCTCTTTCCTGATGATGATGATGATGATGATGATGATGATGATGATGATGTGTGTGTGTGTGTGTGTGTGTGTGTGAGGGGGTGGGTGTGTGTGTTTTGGGGGGAAGGCATTCAGAAGCCATCCCCTTTAACTTTTGTCTTCAGGCAGGGTGTGTCCAAGCTCTCCAAGGTTCTTTTTCTCCTTATTTTCAGAGTCAGATGTATGACAGCTTCCTCAGATGAATTGGTTTTTACCAAATGGAAGCTGATTTTTAAGCTGAGCCCCTGACTTGTCTTTATGATATATCATAAAGACATATTTCCCCTACCTCTTTCTTTAGTATATAAAGAAGGCCATTGCCTCACCTTTGGCAGCCAATTGTTAAGATTAGTCTGGGTCTGTGTGGTGGAATGTTAAGTGGTCAGCCTAACAGACATTCATCTCACAGCACTCTGGGACAGTCAAGATGCTCGGGGTCTCCTCTCTCCACACCCATCACTTTGCCAGGTCTCCTCCCTTGCTTTGCTTGGGGACTACACAAAGAGGCTAAGTATTCTGGGACCACAAAAAAGGTAGAGGTCAGCAAGGGGACTAGGTGCTGGTACCAATTCTAGGGGTTGGAAGAAACTAGCAAGAAGGGAAAAGAGAAAATTATTTCACAACAGAACTAAGAGACACAGCTCTACATAATAGGAACCTCCTGTTTGCTCCTGGTATATACGAAGCACATTATTTAATTCTGTTGTTGATTAGAATAAGTACTTAAATTAATAATGTTTAAAAACAATAATAAAAAGCACTTAATGGAAAAATGGAGGCTGTCGAGAATGTGAAGACCGAAGAGGTAAAGTAGAAGGGAATAGAAAGATTTGCATACTAAAAGCAGAAATCTGTTTCCTGCAGTGATGCTATTTGAATAGTTGGCTCATTATTTTCTCACTTTCTGGTCCAATCTAAAGCTCCAATTTCTATGAGGAAATCTAATCCGTTAAATTCAGACCATCTGCACAATAAAAATATTCAGAAAACCCTAATAGCCAACCCTATAATGGAGCAAATTCTACTCTGAACTAAAGCCTTTATATAAGTAATAAAGGGACAGAGATGGCACCAGAGATTAAAGAAAAAGGCTATCACAGGTATGTGCAAATCATCATTTTGCCATAGTAAAAAGTAATTGAAGTCATATTTTTTGAAGAAAAAACTATGACAGTAAATAATTTGGCAGCAAATTTTTTAAAATTCAAAAGTATTTCTCTTCTACACATTTCAATAATACATCAAATATTTGGGTAGTTTTAGTTTTATAAGAGAAATAATTAAAAGAGGCACAAAGGGGTCTTAGAAATTGCTACATATTTGGGATTTTCCCCTACCTAATAAAAAGAGATAAAAGAAAGGGCTAAGTATGGAGAAATTAACGCCTAAGGATACCCAGATAAAGAACATTTTCATTTCTTAGTAAGACAAAGAATGAATGTTTTAACTTTATTTCACAAGCAACAAAATCCATGAAGCTTTTGTTATAATAAAAAAAATTAAGTCATTGCAGGACTATAGCATTACCTATGGAAAAAACGTGTATAGATTTTAGTCTTCTTTTAAAAAATGTGTGGGTTATATATGCTGCATTCATATATCTTGAAACAGCACGTTCTATCAGAGAAAATTTTTACATTCAGCTGTGTTTTAACCTTTCCAATGCAAATCACTTGTGTCTTCCTAGGAGAAAATTGGACAGAAACACTTAAAGGTTTAGGAAGGGTTACTACTCCTGTCTCTGCATCCGAAAGCTGCTTTCTCATACCACAGCACACATGAAACTTCTCATTGTGTGCTGCTTGGGAGGGGCGTGCATTATTTAACATTATAGTAGGTTAGGAACAGTGGGGCTCAAGCCTCTGCCTGAAATAATGAAAGACACCAGAAAACAGATTCACACTAGGCAGAACTGAATCCTAACACTTAAGACGTCATTTGAAGAATTCTGCATGAACAAATGGCTCTCCTTACATATATATTGGAGTTTAAAACCTTCTTTTAAAACAAATTTTCATATGGAATAAAACTGCTGTAACACGATCTAAGCCAGAGAAACAATCTTTTAAACACCTCATTCTGAAAGCTATTACATTGAAACTGTCTTTTCCTTAAGACAATAATACCATTTTATCTTTTGGTTCAGAAATCCATTTATTAACATTCAATTTTTAATTTAAAACAAACTGCCTTGCTACTTGCTCTCCTATCCCCCCAAAAGAAGGAATAATGTCAGGGTGGGGCATACTTGTAGAAAAAGCTCTGACACAAAAATCATCCCCACTGTTTCAGGAAGCAAACCTAAGGACCAACCCAAAACCCAAGGGTTTTTTTTCTTTTTTTTTTTTTTCCTGTGTAATGCTATCATTGAGCTCCACCCAGATTTGACTGTACTTCAAAGGCAGGAAAAAAAATTGTCAGAAAAAAAGCAAATTATCTCCTACATGTTTGTTTGCTGGCCCTCAATGGCATTCAGAATTCGGAGGGTCGAGTCATGCATTATGAATGAATGGGTTTCCAATGGTAACTGCCAGCCATGGAACTCAACCCCAGGATTCTCTAATAGAGGACAGAGTGGGGGGAGGGTCGCACGTTCTCCTCTACCCTGGGGCAGCGAGGAAGGAATCCTGCAAATCAAATATTTCATCTCCATGTTTGCGCCCAACAGAGAGATGCAGGGGGCAAAATTCTATTTAAAACAAGCCAAGATACACACTAAAATAAAGACTGGTAAAAATACAAATCTAGTCAGATCACATTAGAACTTGATAAGAAAATCTTGCATGATTTTCTCCCCATACTTGTTAATTTGGTGCCTTTGTTTAAGCAAAGAATGGGTCTGCATTTTACAGCTACAGAGGATGCAGCATCGCCATGAGAGATGAAGGGAGAAAAAAGAACCGAGAGAGCAGGAGAAATCAGTTATCCACCTGGCACAATACTAAGCAGTCTGAACATTTAGGACCTACCCATTTCTGAAGACAAACAGACTAACCAACGAGGCAAAGAATTAAATCCTCCCAAGTCTGTCGCTGCAGCTACGCGGCAATCCAAAAGAACAACGCACGTTTCTGCTAATACTTCAAGTTGGGAAGCACCATGCAAAGAGACTGGTTAAAATTCCCTACCATGCAGTGCAGCCATCATCAGAAGCCCAGCATATCTTCTGCTCTAAGTAGTGATGTGCCAGTTCATGCACAGAACAGAGGGAGAGAAAAATGGAGGAAATGAGAGAAGGCTGGAAGTCGGCAGGAATGTTTCTGGGTCATTAACAAGTGGAAGACCCCCTTCAGTATTCACACCAATCGGTCTTGATCTTACAGGACATCTTTTTCTCACTGAGCGTCTGTTGAAAAGACTGCAGCAAACCAGGCAAGGGATTATGGGATAGGGATGCAGCAGCGAGCTGCAATGAGATTCGTGGGTGGCTTGCTTTCCCTCTGAGTCAGCAGTCAGCTGTTTCCACGCTCTCGTGCTGGGCCGCTGAGCTCCATCACCAGAAAGTGACTGCAGGATTAACCAGGGGAGAGGCGACCAGTGCAGTCTCCGCGCAACGCAGCCGGGGCAGGTACAGGGAGTGCTACAAATCAGACGAAGGGAGTGCTGGGACGCAAACGGTGAACGCAGTGAGAATAGATTCTAGGAAGAAACTGGGCATATGGTACCTCAATATGAAAAGTTCACATTTAGAGAAGAGCTTTGCGTGAGTGTGAGAGCACACACTTGCTCGTTAGAAAGAGATGACTGATTTCCTTAGATGTCTCAAGTAGCTTGAAACACATATCATAATTTTTTTAAATGCAAAAACAAACAAACAAACAAAAAACAGTCCAGTTCCACAAGCCCCTACTATTTTTCCTCTCTTGGTATTTACCCCAGGGCAGGGTCTATAAAGTACGGTTCCACAAAGTCAAATCATGCAATGACATTTCTTTGCTTTTTGTGGTTCTAATGATTCAGAGAAAAATCATATGGTACATATTTTGATTCGGGGATAACCAGACCTTCTTCTTTTTCTGATCATGAAGTTTTCAGTTAAAAGTTGAGAAACTTGACAAATAACATAACTTAATTTCCTGCCAAGTCATTAAACTTAGTTGTAAAAGGTATAAATAATGTAAAAATGATCAGCAAGTAGCCATATGATAGTGATTAGGTCTCCATATTACAAATAATAATTTAGAATAAAAAATCTTACATATCAGAGTAGAATTCACAACCGTTCCTTTTTCTACAACAATAAAGGCAGGGAACAGTATTGCATCCTATTCCTTGGGTAGTTACTAGTTTCAAAGGGATTGCTAATAATGTTTATTTTAAAAAACTGGGCATCTGCATATTTGATTACATTAATATTTATCACATTCTTTCCATGCAGTCAAGCATTACAGTGAGCCCTTGAAGGGGCCTCAGCTCTGCAGAGCAGTGGTGATTACCTTTGGTGGTAGTAGGAGGAGGGGGATCACAGAGAATACAGCAAAATTGACAGACCCCAGAAATGCACATACATGCCAACTTTGGCATGCCATTTTAGGTGATACACAGTTCTCAAAATCCCAGTTAACACCCTATTTTAGAAGTTTTGTGGATTTTTTTAAAGCTTCATTGAATTGTAATTCACATACCATATAATTCACCCATTTAAAGTGTACAGTTTAATGGCTTTTAGTATATTCATAGATGTGGGCAACTATTACCACAGCCAATTTTGGAACATTTTCATCACCTCAGACAAACAAACAAACAAACACCCAACCCATACCCTTTAGCTATCACTCTCTTCCCTCCCACATCACATCCCCACAGTCCTAAGCAATCACTAATCTACTTTCTGTCACTAAAGGTTTCCCTATTCTGGAATGGAATCATATAATATGTGGTCTTGTGTGTCTTGCTCTTTTCACTTGGCAGAATGTTTTCCAAGTTCATCCATGTGGTAGCATGTGTCAGTATTTCGTTCCTTTGTATGGCTGAACGATATTCCATTGCGTGAATTTAGCACATTTTGTTCATCTGTTCGTCAGTCGATGGACACTGGGTTGTTTCCACTTTTTGGCCATTATGAACAGTGCTGCTATAAACATTTGTGCACAAGGTTTTTTGCGGACATATGTTCTGCTTTAGAAGTTTACAGTTTAATTAGGACCCACTCCTAAAACTGGAAGCAGGCTACCCCCACTGAGTTTTACAAGCCTAAGACAGGCCATCAGACAGGTGTCTGACTTACTACAACAGGAGTCCTTTCTTCTTCTCATTCTGCTATTAAGCCTATCCCAAAGCCAAATTCATCAAATGCTGACCCCGCCCCCCCAGCACATTCTTTGTCCTGATCTCTCTCATTCTCTTCTTCCAGTCAACCCAGATTCTTGAGACCTATAACTAGACCAGGTCTCTGTTCTCTGAAGGCGGAGAAGTGGGAGAGATCTTTGGTCTTGTTGCTGGGCTTCCAGCCAGAGGATGTTAACTTACTCATTCAATCATTCATTCCAATGAACACTTGTTGAGTGTCGTGTGTTCCAAGCACTGAGTAGGCAATGAGGATACAGAGAAGAATTTAATATTTCTGAGCCCTCAGGGAGGTCACAATCTAGTGTGGGAGATGGATTAGTAAGCAGGCAATTGCAATGCAGAGTGGTAAATGCTTGAGAGCAAGAGGAAGCAAATGCTCTGGGCGCCCATAGAAGGGATACACAGGGCCAGGGAGGTGTGCAGGGTGTGCGGAGCATTTCGAGCACTGAGTGCAGCACAGTCAAAGGCATGAGATGGTTCATGGGACCTGAGAGTAATACCTAAGTACAGCTGAAGCCTGGGGTAAAGGTGGAACAAATGCAGGTGATATCTGTTTCTGATCTTTTACCTGGAATTGGGAATATTTTTCCCCTGGAAATAGCATTACATAGGATAGCTGGGTTTCAAACACCCTCACCACAATGGCTTAACTACTAAATGGGTTAAATGGGTTTTGGGGGCTCAGCTGTGAATCTAACAAACACACATAATATTGCTTATTATAGGAAAATGCAGCCTCATTTTTAGCATATATCTTGGCAAATGAATCCAACTGTTTATAAGATGGGGCTTGGGTAACCATGGGAGGCCCCCATGGAAGTGCCAAGCATCATCTCCTTGGCACTTCCTGAAAACAGGTAGGTAGATGGTAATAGTGGCTGCTGGTTATGCTTCTGAGTTGGAGTTTCCCATATTGTGGCCTCAAGTGGCCAGACTCGGGGGTCTCAAGGGCAGAGAAGAGCCCAGGATTCTTGGGATTACAGCCACTGCACACCTTATTGACTTCTTGGAGCTGTCTTGCCTCTCCCCACTGTTTCCATCCAGCTGAATGGAGATTAGAGCTAAACTGCCATCAGCCAGTCTGGCTATGATTTGTGCACTGGAGAGGTATACAGACAGTGCCTATGCATAAGAAGAGGATGTACGCTACTAAATTGGGATTGGCAGGAGCATGAGAGATAGCGATCCAGTATTTACTGACCCTGTATGATGTGCCAAGTTCAATCCAATGCACTTTATATACAGTCTGCCTATCCCTGCTCAAGAAAATTTATCCCAGAAAATAAACATCTTAGGATGGCATACAAAGTAATTTACAATCCGGCATCTGCTTCCTGATTATTTTCCACCTTCTGTCCTCCCTAGTCACACTCTGTTCATAAGAGATTCTGTTACTGGAAAGCGGTCCCGATCCAGACCCCAAGAGAGGGTTCTTGGATCTCCTGCAAGAAGGAGTTCAGGGCGAGTCCACAGTGCAAAGTAAAAGCAAGTTTATAAATAAAGTAAAGGAATAAAAGAATGGCCACTCCATAGACAGAGCAGCCCTGAGGGCTGCTGGTTCCCCATTTACATGGTTATTTCTTGATGATATGCTAAACAAGGGGTGGATTATTCATGCCTCCCCTTTCTCGAACATATAGGGTAACTTCCTGACGTTGCCATGGCATTTGCAAACTGTCGCAGCGCTGGTGGGAGTGTAACAGTGAGGAGGACCAGAGGTCACTCTGGAGGCCATCTTGGTTTTGGTGGGTTTGGGCCGGCTCCTTTACTACAACCTGTTTTATCAGCAAGGTCTGTATGTTGTGCCGACGTCCTATCTCATCCTATGACTTAGAATGGCTTAACCGTCTGGGAATGCAGCCCAGTAGGTTTCAGCCTCATTTTACCTGACTCCTATTCAAGATAGAGTTGCTCTGGTTCAAACACCTCTGACAATTCCACATGTATTTTTTTAGCAGTGGCTCTCAGCCAAGGAATGGTACCACCCCCTCCCATGGGGTAGTAGGGTGTGCATTTGGAAATGTGAAGGGGCACTATGGCTGTCATACCCAGTGTGTGGTGGGGTGGGTAACTACTAACATTTAGTGCCTATGTGTAGGGATGCCAAACCTGCTCCAATGCTTGGGAGAGTACGTTAAAAGTACATCTGTCCCCACAACACTAATGTCAGTAGCATCTCCTTTGAGAAACACTAATCTCTAGGCTCACCTACCACTTGTTCTGCCAGGAACACTCTCAGCCTCTCCTGCCTCCTGCCCCTGGTTAACTTCTTGCACTCCTTTAGAACTCAGCAAAGCCACCACTCACTTTAGGAAGGATTCTCTGAGTCTTCCTCTGATGCCCAGATCCTCCCACCCACAGTCTGGATTGAGTACCACTCCTGTGTACTCCACAGCATTCTTGCTGGAAACTGTTGAAGGTTCCATCTTTTACCTTTAACTCACTAACCCTTAGTGCAGTGCCTGTCACATACTAGGTGCCCAATAAGTAGATAGGGAATGATGAAAGTTCTATGAATGAACAAATGACATAATATAAAGGTGAAAGTTCATCTCAGAATTAGTTGGATCAGAGACCGTTATGGATAGGCAATTCTTCATATCTGGTAGTTTACGACTTAGAAAGTACCTTCATAGGCCAGGAGTGGTGGCTTACGCCTGTAATCCCAGCACTTTGGGAGGCTGAAGTGGGTGGATCACAAGGTCAGGAGTTCAAGACAAGCCTGGCCAAGATAGTGAAACCCCGTCGCTAATAAAACTACAAAAATTAGCTGGGTGCAGTGGCAGGTGCCTGTGATCCCAGCTACTCAGGAGACTGAGGCAGGAGAATCTTGAACCTGGGCAGCAGAGGTTGCAGTGAGCCAAGATCATGCCACTGCACTCCAGCCTGGGTGACAGAGTGAGACTCCATCTCAGAAAAAAGAAAGTACCTTCATAGATTTTCTCTTTGATCCTCAAAGCTAACCCAGAAACGGGTAGAGCAGGCATTGTTATTTTAGTGGAAATTGAGATTTAGAAAGGTAAAGTGACCAGCCCAGGATGGAGTAGCCATAATGTAATAGAGGTGAACTAGAGTCCAGGTCTTGTGGCTGGCACCGTTCCTCTTTCAGTATGTCACCTGCCCCAGGATGTGCAAGAACAGGAACAGTAATCAGGCAACTCCAGAGTAGAACAAAGCCAGCTAAGTAGAGAGGTG
Organism: Gorilla gorilla gorilla; assembly: GCF_029281585.2. NCBI lineage: Eukaryota > Metazoa > Chordata > Mammalia > Primates > Hominidae > Gorilla > Gorilla gorilla. The sequence goes on along the minus strand of NC_073227.2, from coordinate 174,285,520 downwards.
ATGTGTTTCAGTGTGAGACAGCTATAACCAACTAGAAGAGGCAAACAAATCAGGAGCTTATAAACGCTGCCTAATGCAATCATTTCATTTTCTGTGTCTCTGATTTCAACAAGCTTTATTGGGGTTGGAGGAGGCAGATAGGGAGAGATTAGTCAACAGATATAAAGCTACAGTTAGATAGAAGGAATAAGTTCTGGTGTTCTATTGTACAGTAGAGTGACTACAGTTAACAATAATGTATCATAGATCTCATTTTTTAACTTGTATTTTTTGAGACAGGGTGTCACTCTGTCGCCCAAGCTGGAGTGCAGTGGCGTGACTGCCGCTCGACCTCCTGGGCTCAAGCAATCCTCCCACCTTAGTCTCCCCAGTAGCTGGGACTACAGGCGTGCACCACCATGCTCAGTTAATTTTTTGTATTTTTTTATGGAGACAGGGTTTTGCCATGCTGCCCAGGCTGGTCTAGAACTCCTGGGCTCAAGTGATATGCCCATTTCAGCTTCCCAAAGTGTTGAAATTACAGGCATGAGCCACTGCACCTGGCCTGTATATTTCAAAATAGCTAGAAGAGAGAATTTTGAATGTTCTCACTACAAAGAAATAATAAAGGTATGAGGTGATGCATATGCTAAGTACCCTGATTTAATTATTACACAATGTGCATCCATATTGAAACATCACACTGTACCTCATTAACATGTCAAGTAGAAAAAAATTTTAAAGATATAAAGAAAACAAACAAACAAAAACTTTATGAAAAGTATTGCCCAATGGTTTTATGAAAGAAGATGGTAAGAAGTAATTATTTCCAGCCTTCAGTTCAGTCACGAGCAACTGGAGAGGAAGTATTGTTATGATGGATTTCACAGTTCAGCACTCCAGGTGTGGCCCTCAAAGCCAAGCTCCTTCTGGACAGTCCAGACTCTCTGTATTCAGTTTGATTGAGTGATTTGGTTTGGACCCCAAGAGGCTGAGCCCCTTCCTCTCTACTGGCAGTAGCCTTGGTGAGGCCTCCTATGTTTAGGGGTTGGGATCATTCATTAGTGGCTGTGGGGGAGGTTTTAAGGACAAACAGGACTGTCAGGAAGTAATGGTGAATGAAGCAGAAAGGACTTTCTCTTAAGCATCCTTAAAAGAGAAAAGGTGCAAGTTGGCCTTAACCTATTGGGGTTATGTGGATAGCAGTAGATTAATTGGGAACCAGCTGACCCAGTTCCAACCCAAGAATTCACACCAGAACTGGCCTGGCCTTCAGATGACCCTTTAATGTTATACATTGCACAAGTGATTGTGTGCCAGGTGGTATACAAGGCACTGGTGATAAAAAAATAAATGACACGAACAGAACCTCTCAAAATCACTCCTGGGGACTGAGTTATCTGCCTTCAGCTCAGAGTCTCAAGGATCAGGATAGCCCTTTGCAACCGGGCTGTATTTGCAGTAAAGGTGACCCAGGTCAAGCACCCCTGACTCCCTGCCCAGTATGTTTCCCGCAGGGAGCTGCCCCAAACTGAAGACATATCCAGGTGGGATCTGCCCAGCACAGAGCAGAGCAAGACCATCACTTTGCTTGCTCCAGGCTCTATCCTTCTATTAATTACCTCTGAGGTCTTGGCACTTTTCTCATATTGACTCATATTGAACATAAATTCATGCCCAGCAACCCTATCCAAGGAGGAATTTTGGTTGGTCTGGTATCATTTATTCTTATGGAACTCAGGATGCTTTTTTTTCTAGGTACTAACAAACCATCCCATTAATATTCCTTCTCTAGCATTACTCTTGATAGGGAGTTCTGTAGTTTTGTAGAAAAGACTGAAGTAGGCCTGGTGTGGTGGCTCACACCTGTAATCCCAGCACTTTTGGAGGCCAAGGTGGGCAGATCCCTTGAGGTCAGGCACTCTAGACCAACCTGGTCAAGATGGCAAAACCCCGTCACTACTAAAAATATATAAATTAGCCAGGCATGGTGGCGCGTGCCTGTAGTCCCAGCTACTTGGGAGGCTGAGGCAGGAGAATCACTTGAACCCAAGAGGCCGAGGTTGTAGTGAGCTGAGATGGGGCCTCTGTACTCCAGTCTGGGTGACAGAGTGAGGCCCTGTCTTTAAAAAAGAAGAGAAAAGAAAAGAAAAAAGACAAGCAAAACACAAGGTTCTGCCATGCACTGATTATTAAATGCCCAAGTAATAACATGTCTATTCCTTCATTATTCTTTGTCCTGCTCTGACTGTAACAAAAAGCAAAAGCATGCAAACACAAAGCTCTTTTGTTTCGCCCATTGTTTGGCCTGGAGAATTCAAAGTTGACTCTATCTGTCTTGAGTATACCCGGAATGTAATCTCCCGGTGCTAACTATGGGTTCCTGATTGCATCCGTGTCCACATCGATGTGCACATCGGTATCAAGTATTGTTTTTCTCTTAAGCAGAGCTCCATTACCACACTTCTCATTTTAACAATTAAATTCAAGGCGGTGTCAAGTTCCTGCTTGCCTCACCAGTTTACCTTGTTTAATTAATGCAGTGGTTTTGACTACAGGGCTGGGATTTAAGAGTTCGGGAGTCTCCGTGGGCGACTGAGCTGGTGGAGGCTGAACAGAGGCCCCCAGGGCCGGGGCGGGAGCAGGGAGGTGGCCGAGGCGGGAGCAGGGAGGTGGCCGAGGCGGGCGCGCTGCTAATAATGCCTGCCTCTTCCACACATTCTTTCCTCTCGGTCCCAGATAGTGGATTACTTTTAGACCAACATGTAATTCAGAGAGAACCTCACAAATGTTCCTCTCTGCTGACCAAATCACCCGACCTCTACGATTCCATCCTGCGGTCATAACCACCGACCTGGGGAAATCTCAGACAGCCCCGGCCACGCATGCCAGGCGGAGCCCTAAGGGCTTTCACCCCGCAGGCTCTGCCGGGGGCCCGGGCTCCATAGCAACAGGCCCCGCCCCGAGGCGGGAGCCGAGCTGCGCTCAGGCGGAAGAAAAGAAGGCGGGTCCCCTCCACCCAGATGGCGATTGCGCGCCGGTATTCGGAACCTCTGTCTTTCCCCCACCCCCTCTAGGTTTCCTTTTCTGACCTTTTTGTCTCACCAGGAAACAGAACCACTTTGTAAAAGAACTGATTCAAGTGGTGGCGATGTGGGGAAGAGGAGGGAGTAAGGCCCGCGGTGACAGCATTAAAAGCTGGGAGCCCTGGGGATTGCCCCCGCCTGGCCCTCCAGCAACAGGGGTTCTCCCGACTGTGGCCTTTTCCCGTGTCCGGGGTCGACAGCTCTTTGCCTGCTAACCCTGGAGGGTTCTGAGCCGATGCGCCCATGCTGGGGGTGGGACTTTCTCCGAGTAACATGCCTGGGTTTCCATGCTTTGAAACCTGGAGGTGACACTGAAGTAGGAGCCTGGGCACCTTGGCAGAGGGAGCTAATCAGAGGACAGGGGAATCTGACACCATCCTCAGAAGGCTGCCCCTCCAACATGTTACCAGAAGAGTATTTTCCTAAGCAACCTGCCTGGCACTACAACTCAGGGTCACTTTCATCCACGATTAGAATCCTATGATGAAAGTCAGAATGCATCTGCGATTAAGGCACGGGCTCTGGAGACATATCTGGATTTGCTTTATCTGCAGGTTGCTCCTTGCCTGTCTGTTAGCTCGTTTGTAAAATGCTACCTCCTAATGCCATTGTGATGATTAAATGATCCAGTGTGTCACTGTCAGCCCCATGCCTAACACACAGTAAGTCTCAGGTGCGATAGTGGAGAAGAGGATGGGCTCTAGAGCCAAGAATGGGTTTGGATCCTGGCCCTGCCACTTAAAAGTTGTATAACCCTAGGTAAGTAATTTAACCTGTATTCCTCAATTACCTCAAGTGTACGGGGGATGACAAGGGTACTGACTACATAGCGTTGTTAGGAGAAGGAAATGGTTTGTTTAGTCTATGTAAAGAACCTGATCTAGGCCGGGCGCGGTGGCTCACGCCTGTAATCTCAGCACTTTGGGAGGCCGAGACAGGTGGATCACCTGAGCTCAGGAGTTCAAGACTAGCCTGGCCAACATGGTGAAACCCTGTCTCTATTAAAAGTACAAAAATTAGCCGGGCATGGTGGCAGGCGCCTGTAATCCCAGCTACTCAGGAGGCTGAAGCACAAGAATCGCTTGAATCCCGGAGGCGGACGCGCCAGTGAGCAGAGACTGTGTCACGGCACTCCAGCCTGGGGGACAGAGCGAGACTCCATCTCAAAAACAAAAAAAACAAAAAAAAAACAAACAAAAAAACATGATCCAATGCCTGATGCATCATAAGCAGTCAGAACATAAATTATTACTATCATTATTATGGCCACTACTAGATTTATGAGTTCCTTTAGAAATGACTGATAATTCACTTTTTTTACTCCTGGAGCTGGGCTCATTTAAGGATTCAGTAAGCATCTGTGGGGTTTTTTTGGACATAGGAATAGTTTAATAAAACACTACACTTCATCACCTTTTCATAAGCCAAATAAAATACATCAATAAATGATAGCGAGCAGAATCATGCAAAATCAGAAGAGATATGCCTATACAGTTTTTTTTTTTTTTTTTTTTTTTTGAGACAGAATCTCACTCTGTTTCCCAGGCTGGAGTGTGGTGGCGCTATCTCAGCTCACAGCAACCTCAGCCTCCTGGGTGCAAGCAATTCTCCTGCCTCAGCCTCCTGAGTAGCTGGGATTACAGGCATGTGCCACCATGTCCAGCTAATTTTTTTGTATTTTTAGTAGAGACGGGGTTTTGGCATGTTGTCCAGGCTGATCTCAAACTCCTGACCTCAAATGATCTGGCTGCCTCGGCCTCCCGAAGTGCTGGGACTACAGGCGTGAGTGACCGCGCCTGGTGCCTAGACACTTTTATCACACCAGGCTGGACACAGCCTCCCTCTGCATCCTCACCCACTTAGCACTGGTGTCTCCCTGCTGGTTTTGACACAGCTGAGAGGCTGCAGTGCTACTTTGTTACTCTTGCTGAGGTCTCACACTAACTCTAGTCCCAGGCCAGTCCCAGGAAGGAAGAGAGTCTGTTCATGCCTACCTGCCACTGGTTCTCATGAGAAAGAAACCTGGACTTTTGTGCTGGTCAGCGGCCTGTGGAAATGAGTCCTCAGTGGCCGGTCGGTATCTCTCCCTTAGAGCCAGCAGCCTTCTTAAAAAGATCAGAAGAGAAATGATTCCTTTTGGTCCCCTTCCAGCGTCAGTTTTGCCTTTTGATGTAAGTCATCGTCTCTGGACATGAGAACGGGAGGCCTCACTTCCACATCCTCCTCCAAATGAATGCACTCTAAACAAACATTGATGCGCCTCTCAAGGTTGGCATTGCATCTGGACCAGTGCCAGGAAGCCACAAGGCCACCAGAGGCAGAGGGGAAGAGCAAGGGCGGAAGAATAGAAGTCAAGCAGCAGCAGATGGAATGTGTGCACGGTCAGGTGAGGCCTGACCCGAGGGTGTTGTGCCTGGACCTGTGAGCCCTTGGTCAGGGTGAGCCCAGTGCCAAGCAGAGCCATCCATGACCTTAGGGCCAATGCTAGGCACCCTGACTCTTCCTTGATAATGTCTCTCATCCTCCATTCTTCCTCCCCCTTTCTCCCACCCTCTTTCCTACTCCCTATCCACTTCATTCAACAGGTTTTTAACTTAGCTTCTACTATGTGCTAGGCACTGTGTTAGGAGCCACAGATAGTCACTATCCTTAAGGAATGTACACATTCTCATAAGAGAGACAGATACTAAATCTCAAATAATAAACTAAATTACTTGAAACAGAAGTTAATTAAGCTTCAGACAATTAACAATTTTTATCTGTGGCCTCTACTTCAGACCCACCTAGGAAATACAGGCATGTTGGTGTTCTGTGGTGGATAAGAATCCAGGCTCTGGAATCAGACAAATGTGGGTACAAATCCCAGCTCTGATACTGCCCAACAGTGTGATTTTGGCCAAATTACACCACCTCTCCTACCCTCCTTTTCTTCATCTGTAAAAAGTAAAAGAGATACTTTTTACTTTTTAAAAGAGATACTTTTTATAGGGTTGTTATGAGGATTAAACAATGCCCAAAAGATGCTTAGCACGTTGCCTGGCACATAGGAAGACTCAAAATATGTGAACTATTGTTGCTGTTTAATTATACAAGCAAAGAGGTCAGCAAACCTTTTCTGTAAAGGGCCAGTATAGCAAACACTTTATTGACTTGTGAGTCAATACAGTATCCGTTGCAACTGCCCAATTTTATTGTAGTGTTAGAGCAGCCATTAACAGTAGGTAAAGGGGCTGGGTGTGGTGCCTCATGCCTGTAATCCCAGCACTTTCAGAGGCTGAGGCAGGCAGATTGCTTGAGCTCAGAAAATTGAGACCAGCCTGGGCAACATGGCAAAACCCTGTCTCTACAAAAAATACAAAGAAACTAGCCGTGCATGGTGGTGCACACCTGTAGTCCCAAATACTTGGGAGGCTGAGGTGGGAGGATCGCTTGAATCCAGGAGGAGAGGTTGCAGTGAGCTGTGATTGCACCATGCATTGCCATCCTGAGCAACAAAGACAGACCCTGTCTCAAAATAAATAAGTATATAAACAAACAAATAAATAACAGTTGGTAAAGGAATGATTATAACTGTGTTCAATAAAATTATATTTATAAACACTGAAACTTGAAATAATTTTCTCATGTCACAGAATATTATTTTTCTGTTGGTTTTTTCCAAATTATTTTTATTTAAACACGTAAAAACCATCATTAGCTCACTGGTTGTACAAAAACAGGCCGTGGGCCAGATTTGACTCACAGGCCATAGTTTGCCCACCCCTGCTCAAGCCTAACAAAATGGCTGACACACCTTTCATAGATTTTGCTTCAGAGGAAAATCCAGTTGGTGGGTCTGTAATACCCTAACTCACTGTCTGGACATTAAGACACAACCTGGTCTGACTAACAACATTATAAACCAACCCAAGGATAGCAAAAACCTTGTAAATGAAAAACAATACCTACAGTTTACTTGTGCATAAGCCAAGATAAGTAAGTAAACAGAACTTACCATTGGCTTGTGCAGAAGATAAGAAATGGAAAAGATAATCAGTTCCTTAGACGCATGATCACCCTGTGTTTTGCAGGTGGAGGCAAGCTGCTCCTGACAGGTGCAAGAACTGACTGTGTGTGTACTTTGCTTCTCAATGCTGTGCACAGACACGTGCAGCAAGAACCATCTCAGAGGGTCACAAGCCCCCTAGATTTTACCCACAGAAGATGGGAGAAAAAAGAACCTGTGATGAATGAAGAAAGCTGGGGAAAATGAGGGAAGGCAGGAGGAACCTGCCAGAAACAAGCCAAGTCCCACCAACATGGAAATCAGATCACAAATGATTTAGCTGTAAAACAGGTATCCCAAGTTATGCCGTATAATTCCCAATTCCATTCTTTCCTTTCCTTCTCCCTTTCCCTCTTAAGTATCTGTGGATAGAAACAGGATGTTATGTTTTACTTTCTCCTGCAATGTAGGAAGATATTTATTCTCTAGTTCATATCCAATTATTTGCAGGCCAGAAATTCTTTCTCTAATAATATTAAAATATGTACCTGTTCCAAAGACACTGCAATTAATAAAGTTGTTTCCCTCGACCCAGAGGAAATGCAAAGCTTTCTTATAAATCCATTCCAAGAATCAAATTTGTTCGTGGACATCTTCAAAAAACTATGTGTTGCTAGGTGCAGTGGTACACACCTGTAATCTCAGCTACTTTGGAGACTGAGGCAGGAGGATTGCTTGAGCCCAGGAGTTCAAGATCGGGCAACATAGTGAGGCCTCCTCTCTAATTGAAGAAGAAGAAGAAGAAGAAGAGGAAGAAGAAGAGGAAGAGGAAGAAGAAGAAGAAGAAGAGAAGAAGAAGAAGAAGAAGAAGAAGAAGAAGAAGAAGAAGAAGAAGAAGAAGAAGAAGAAGAAGAAGAAGGCGGCACAGTAGCTCATGTGTGTAATCCCAGCACTTTGGGAGGCTGAGGCAAGAGGATTGCTTGAGGCTAGGATTTCCAGACTAGCCTGGGCAACATAGGGAGACCCCATTTCTACAAAAATGTTTAGAAATTAGCAGGAAGTGATGGCGCATGCCTGTGGTCCCAGCTACTTGGGAGGCTGAGGCAGGAGGGTCACTTGAGCCTGGGAGGTTGAGGCTGCAGCAAGCAGTGATTGTACCACTGCTCTCTCTCCAGTCTGGGCAATAGAATGAGAGATCCTGTCTCAAGGGGAAAAAAAAAACAAAAAGGAGGGGGAGGAAGAAGGAGAATAAGAAACCACATATTATCCATGCCTAGCCATTTTTACTAGATAAAGAATTTGCTTATCTAGCCTGATTGACATGTTGAACTGTCCTCAAGGTCAGATGTCACAATAACACCCTCTGACTTAGTAAGGACTCTCCTCTGGGAAGAACATGGCCTAGGTACAGGTGTCTCCATCCTTAATAGTTTGAGTCATAGATAACCAGCTGGCTGCCTATCAGGTTGCCACTTGGTTTTAACTACTATCTGCTGAGGAAAGAAAGCAAGTCTATTACCTTAGACTTCTGTCAAAAGCAAAAAGTGAGGATCTGGGATCTAGCAAGGATGTAACTGCATCCAGTGCTCCCCATCCCTGTGGGCTTTGCCCACAGTCAAGGAACCTGGCACTGCTCTTCGTCTTTGCCCTGCCACATGGCACAGCACTGGTACTCTCTCAACGAAAAGAGTCACCCCATCATATGGATCTTCAGTTTTAAACCCAACAACCTGAATCAAGGGCATAAACTCCATCACCTTCTCTATCACTTTCCAATTGTGTGGGAGGCTTCAGTTCAGTTTGGTGGTGCTGATAGGAAGCTTGGGGGGCTCCACCCTAGCCTCAGGCCTACCTCCTAGTCCACTTCCCTGCTTGCCTTGGCAGGGCCTCTCCACCAGTAACGAAGCAGGAAGGCAGAAGACTGTCATCCTTTCATAGAATCAGAGGTGTGTTTGAAGTTGGAAAGGACCTTGGAGGTGACAGAGTCCTGTGGTTTTAAAGCCATGAAATCCTTTCTCTAGAGAGCTGCCCGGGCCCTGGGGCCCCTGCCAACATGCTCACCTCCCACTCATGCTGCCTCCACCCCCGCCCATCTCTTCAGGACACCTGGTGCTCAGTGGACATATCCAGTTTGATCACCATTGTATAGACAAAGAAACAGAGAGCTGGGGAGGTGATTTGATCCCAGCCCCCACCGTGCCTTACAACCAGCAAGTGGCAAAGCCATTCGCAGATCTCAGGCCTGACTCCGAATGCCTGCTGCTCTCCATCTGCCCTGGCGTCCTCTCTTTACAGGCAGACCCAGGGAGCTGGAGGTCTGTGCAGGCTGCCTGAGTTTCTTTACAATTTCAGTAGTTCTGTCGAGCCTGTTCCACAACAGACACAAATGGAAATACAACAAGCAAAGGTCTTGCTAAGTGAGACTAGAAAACGATGCTGAGGAATAGCAAATAGCTCTCATGCTGCACTGGTCTGCTTGAAGAGTTAATGGTTAAGAGTTTATAAATATGCAAACACCAAGGTCGAACAGCAGGAGTTCCCAAGACAGCAGAGAAACAGGAACCTACCACAAAGGATTGTGGTACTAAAAGGTTAAAAATCCGCCCATCCACATGGCAAAGGGCAGGGAATAAATAAACCACGACATCCTGTTAGAGGGGGATTCACAGAGAAGGCAGACTCCTGGGAATAGGAAAGCAAAAAAAAAAAAAAGATACAAGACAAAATAGACCAAGGCTAAGTACCAACTTTGTGTAGTTAAGAATCCGCATATCCTCGGATTGACCTTGACAATAAAAATCCAACACTAAAATAAACATGTAAGAGCGGAGTTACATCATTAGCAGTTGTGAAGACTGTTATGAAGCCTTTTAATCCGGTCAAATTGGTGAGCAGGGTGAAGTGATAAAAGCACACAGATTTATTCAAAGGACCCACGTGGTTGGCATCAGATGGCCATCATGTTCCAGCACCTTGCCTGCCCCCTGTTCCATAATGGGCCTCAGTAGAATTCCCATTCTATTTTTAATTAGCTATTAACACATGTTTGTTTGCCCCCAGAAATGGGAAAACCCAATCTTCATTTAAACTTAGACTATAAAAGTTATTCATTATAAAAACAGGTTTCATTTCTATTTTTCTGTTTACTCTAATGGCCAGTGCTCTCCTAGCAGCATCCTGGGACCTTTATCCGGCATACATGTGGCCTCTCCTCCATTCTCTCTGTACTGTTTCTGGCTTTTCAAGAATCTGTGCACCCGTTTCCTCAGGTCGAAATTCTGAGATAAGTTCAGAAAAGGAGGCCGCCTTGTTTTAGTTCATGGCTAAATGAATGGATCTTCATGAGCAACGAGGCTCTCTTAATGCAAGGTTCCTGCTCCTCCTAGCCCTGCTGTTCCTCCTGCTCCCTGGGTTCTCTGCTTACATGCTCAAATGCTGCCTCCTCTCTGAGGCCTTCCTAACCCTCCTGACTTAAGTGGGTGTGCCCCTTTGTTATGTATCACTCTGCCCTATTTGACTCCTTCACGGCAGTTGTCACAGTTCGTAAGGGAATATTTGTTTGTTTAGTTAGAGGTGTCTGGCCCACAAACCTGTGACCTCCATTGGGGAGGGGGCAGGACCATCCCCCAATGATGGTGCAGCACAAATGCAGTCTTGGCACATGGCTTCCAACAGTGTGCGATGAGGAAGGACTGGGTGTCCAGCCTGCCTAGACATTAGCCAAAGCTGTGTGATCAATGCTGCTCTGGGGAACACAGCCTCCTAGACCAGGTACTCCTGTGAAACACCTCAGAACTACTTGTTATGATCGGACATCAGCTAAAGATCCCTTTGAGCTCTTGTAGAAGGGATCTGTTAGGAAAATGGTGTAAGCAAGATCATCTTAACCTACTTAAGAGTGACACATACTCTACAGGAAAAGGTTTTTTTGTTTGTTTTTCTGAGAGGGAGTCTCGCTCTGTCACTCAGGCTGGAGTGCAGTGGCACAATCTCGGCTCACTGCAACCTCCGCCTCCCAGGTTCAAGCGATTCTCCTGCCTCAGCCTCCGGAGTAGCTGGGATTACAGCTGTGCATCACCATGCCCAGCTAATTTTTGTATTTTTAGTAGAGACGAGGTTTCACCATGTTGATCAGGCTGGTCTCGAACTTCTGACCTTGTGATCCGCCTGCTTCAGCCTCCCAAAGTGCTGGGATTACAGGCGTGAGCCACCATGCCCGGCCAGGGAAATGATTTTAACATACTTACTGAAAATATTCTCCTCCAGTCACTGAGGTATGCTTTATAACATATTTACATGGTTATATGGTTATTGGATACATGAAAATACTGGAAGTAATAAAATTAAAACAACTGTTTAGATATTCTGTAGTTTGCTCTTGCTTTTTCATGTATTCTGAATTCATGAGCTGTTAAAATCTGGAGAGCCCTAGAAGCATAGGTAGTAACCTTCTACTGATGGTAGAAGCAGTGTAGGAAAAGACACCATTTACCCTAAACTAAGTCCTTTCACAGTGGCTGAAGGTAGTCTAATTACTAAACATTATTTGATTTTTGTTTTAAGTAGGAGAAAAATATTTACTGCTTATGCAAATATGTAGTATAAACTGTGATACAAAACCTCTTCCTTCCAACTGGCAGTCTGAAAACAATATTGAAAAGAAAACACTACCAAATAAGATATTGTGTCTTACTTTTATTGCCTGGCTTCAGGTATTTGCAATATTATTAAAGGAAAACATTTTCAAACATAGTCTACCAATTCTTATGAACACTTTGGCAGCGATAATCTTTTGTATTTAAACCAAGTAAGGAATTTGGGTATGAGCATGATATTCAGCCTTTATTAGGGATCCTACTTACTGCTGCAGAAAGTTAGGATGCTGGCCAGGCGTGGTGGCTTATGCCTGTAATCCCAGCATTTTGGGAGGCTGAGACGGGTGGATTGTTTGAGCCCAGGAGTACGAGACCAGCCTGGGCAACATGGTGAAACCCCCTCTCTACTAAAAATAGAAAAATTAGCTGGGTGTGTGGCACATGGATGCAGTTCCAACTACTCGGGAGGCTGAGACAGGAGAATTGCTTGAGCCTGCCTCCCAAGAGGCGGAGGTTGCAGATAACGCTACTGCACTCCAGCCTGGGTGACAGAGCGAGACTCCATCTCACAAAAAAAAAAAAAAAAAAAAAAAAAAAAAAAAGAAAGAAAGAAAGTTAGGATGCTGTCATGCATAGACATTTCATATCGTTCGAAAATGTTGTTTCTTATTAAGACAAAGATGAACAAAGGAGACATGTATATACCTAATAAAAGATGTTATATGTTGAAGAGAAAGGAGAACAAGAAAGGCAAGAGAGAAGAAGACAGAACGAGAAGAAAACCTGGTGCAGGCCACTTACTTCTAACATTCATGTATTCATTCATTTATTCCACTTTCATGCAATGATGATGCAACCGCTTACTAGACACAAGGCACTTTTACACTAAAGGGGATGTGAAGCAGTATCATGGTGGTTGCATTCTTTAACACTTACAAATAGAGGATAACTTTCTTTCTTAGTTAGAAAGGAATAGAAAGAAAATAACAGAAAGGCAAAGAGAGAGAGAGAGCACTATCTTTATGATAAAATCTCCAAAACAATTCTATCAAAGCCAGAGTTCTTTTTTTTTTTTGAGACGGAGTCTCGCTGTGTCACCCAGGCTGGAGTGCAGTGGCGCAATCTCGGCTCACTGCAAGCTCTGCCTCCCACGTTCACGCCATTCTCCTGCCTCAGCCTCCTGAGTAGCTGGGACTACAGGTGCCCGCCACCACGCCTGGCTAATTTTTTGTATTTTTAGTAGAGACGGGGTTTCACCGTGTTAGCCAGGATGGTCTCGATCTTCTGACCTCGTGATCCGCCCACCTCGGCCTCCCAAAGTGCTGGGATTACAGGCGTGAGCCACCACGCCCGGCCGCCAGAATTATTTTCTAACTAAGGAGACTGAGCACTAATCCTGTCAACAAGGCCTCAGCCACCTCTCATGATCTTATCTAACCCTAATCACCTTCCAAAGGCTCCATCTCCAAATACCGTCACAGTGGGGTTAAGCCTTCAACATATGATTTTGGGGGGATTCATGAACATTCAGTCCATAATAGAGAGCCCTTAGGTTTCTGTACAAGACAGTCTGTCTCTTCTGTCTCTGTGACCCCATCTCCTGGCCTCTTGCAGTGACTTAAAGCATCCAAACCTCTTCAAGTGCTGGACGTGCTGCAATTCCATGACCCAATCACAGGACATTTAAGCACAGCAGGTTTAGTGCATGCGACTGGAGCTGGAATCGCTATATTTCTTGGCTCCAGGCTTGTTGCCTTCCAACAAGTCTTCTTTAAAAGACTTAAAATGCACTCATTCTATGCCTCCAGAGAATCCTGGGTTATTCCAGTTCTCTTTCTTAAACCATTATACCTTTATACATGCTTTTCCTCTCCCTGGAGTCAGTCCTTTCTTCCCTTGCCAGAGATTCATACGATGCTTCCCAGGGCCAACCTCAAAAGTACTTAGAAGTCAATTTTTGGTCATTGCCAATATATTCTACATGTCTCTCCTGTCTCCAGTAAAGGAATATGTGATTTTTCACAACTGCTAATTCATTACCTTTACCTCTATGAACTTCGCTTGAGTACAAATTGTGAAATGTGTGATGTCATGTGTCATGCTTTATTAATTTGGAGGTTAGTACTTAATGAAAACATGTACTGCCCTAAAAATGATGTGTTAATTGGCTTATGGACTGGTTTCTAAGCATTGCTTGGAGGGTGGACTGACACACACAGAAGCCACTGTCACCATCACCTTCAGGCCCACCCTTACCCAGGGGTTAGATAGGGAGAGGGGCAGAAGGACAAATAAACAAGAAGGCCCAACTTCCTGGGCCCTTTTTCTTGGAGGTAAGAGGTTCAGGTTCAAAGATGGAAGAAACTGAGCTTTGGTTCACCTGGACTCAGAACTGGCTCCTGAGGTCATGCCACTGCCACTCCCCACAATGGCAGGTCACTTACCACACACTCCCACAGAAGCTTTCCAATGACTAGCGAAGGTGTAAGTCACAGAGGGAGGGAGTAGGAGAACATACTACCAATGGACCTTCTGTTTTTTTGAAAAAAAGATACAATTAAGTTTTAATATTTGTATAATATTTGTATAACCATTTGTATAACCATTCATAGATGTCCTGACTTTGATAAAGTAGAAAGTATGTATGTATACAACTACCACTCATCAATGTGTTTATGTATTTACATTTTCACATTTCATATATTTTGACTCTTTTTTTTTTGAGTCAGAGTCTCGCACTGTCGCCTGGGCTGAAATGCAATGGCGCAATCTCAGCTCACTGCAACTTCCGCCTCCTGAGTTCAAGTGATTCTCCTGCCTCAGCCTCCTGAGTAGTTGGGATTACAGGTGCCTGCCACCAACCTCGGCTAATTTTTTATATTTTCAGTAGAGACAGGGTTTCACTATGTTGGTCAGGCTGGTCTCAAACTCCTGACCTCATGATCCGCCCACCTCAGCCTCCCAAAGTGCTGGGATTATAGGCATGAGCCACTGCTCCTGGCCTCTTGACTCTTTTTTTATTAGTATGCACACTCCTAAGTAACTAAGAGCCATAAACAATAGCATTAAAAGTATATTAGTTCTAAAATTAATATTAATAATCAATTAATCAAAAATGCCTACAACAATGTGGTTATAATATGGTACTAATATTTACATGCCTAATTGCTAAATGTAGCAACTCCAGCTCCAACTGCATGTAGAAGAAATATATTTAAGAGTCAAAAGACAAGTTAAACCTTAATTTCCCACACCCCAACCCCCAAAAGTTAAATTAGCAAGCAGAAAGCACAACCAAATCTAGCTGATTTTCAATTCTATTTGTTTCCTCAAACACTTATGAGAAATGACAAGCAATGTAATGTCCTTGATACTGTAAGTTTACAAAGATGTTTAAGACATAATCCTCTGGCTGTGCAAGGTGGCTCATGCATATTACATGAGCACTTTGGGAGGCCAAGGCAGGAGGATTGCTTAAGCCTAGGAGTTTGAGACCAGGCCTAGGCAACATAGTGAGACCCCCATCTCTACCAAAAATTTAAAAATTAGCCAGGTATGGTGGTACACACCTATAGTCCCAGCTACTGAGGAGGCTGAGTTGGGAGGATCTCTTGAA
The DNA here is from genome assembly GCF_029281585.2 of Gorilla gorilla gorilla. Taxonomy (NCBI): domain Eukaryota; kingdom Metazoa; phylum Chordata; class Mammalia; order Primates; family Hominidae; genus Gorilla; species Gorilla gorilla. The sequence continues at coordinate 174,270,259 of NC_073227.2, read as the reverse complement.
CCCAGGAGGTCCAGGCTGCAGTGAGCTGTGATTGTACCACTGCACTCCAGCCAAGGTGACAAGAGTGAGACCCTGTCTCAAGAGAAAAGAAAAGAAAGGAAAGAAAAGAAAAGAAAAGAAAAGAAAAGAAAAGAAAAGAAAAGAAAAGAAAAGAAAAGAAAAAGACACAATCCTCAGACTCAAAGAACTTGCCATAAAAAAAACAAGTATGTAAAGAAACTGCTATATAAAGGACAATCTTCTCCACAAGAAAAGCCCATAGTGGGTTGCTGTGGGATGCAAAGCAGAATTGAGGACAACTACTACTGTTTGTTTAAAAAAAGTAGATCACTAAAGGTTCTAGAATTGTCATGTGGTAGCATTTGAGAGGGCTTTAGTGGGTTTGTGGGGCTAAACAGAAAGAGCCAGCATGAATAGGCATACAAGGAAATGAGGTATGGGGCACAGTGAAGGAGTAAGGAGCCTAGTTTTCCATGGTATGAGGTACAAGATGAGGATAAGTAGAAGAAAAGGCTAGAACATGCAATAGAAGCCATGTTGGGGATGGCCTTAACTGTATCCATGCATTCCCATGCTGCTATGAAGAAATACCCGACACTGGGTAATTTATAAAGAAAAAAAGGTTTAATTGACTCACAGTTCTGCAGGACTGGGAAGGCCTCAGTAAACTTACAATCATGGCAGAAGGCACCTCTTCACAGGGTGGCAGGAGGGAGAATGAGTGCAAGCAGGAGAAATGCGAGATGCTTATAAAACCATCGGATCTCAAGAGAACTCTCTCAGAATCATGAGTACAGCATGGGGGAAACTGCCCCCATGATTTGATTCCCACTGGATCCCTCCGACGACACATGGGGATTATGGGAACTATTAGGTTGGTGCAAAAGTAATTGCGGTTTCCACCATTACTTCCAATGGCAAAAACTGCAATTACTTTTGCACAAACCTAATACAATTGAAGATGAGATTTGTGGGGGAACACAGCCAAACCATATCACTAACTGCCAATGTTAGCAGAGTACACTCATCAGAGCATTCTGAGAAGCACAGGCAAGTGACAAAACTCCGCTTTAAGAAGACTAATCTGGCTGCAATTAATAGGATAAATTTCCTGAAAGTGAGAAAGCAGGGTCACCAGTAAGGAAATTATCACAACCATTTGCTCATTCACTCATTCATGCATGCATTATTTCATCAATATGTCAAGTACCTGCATGACCATATGTCAAGTACCTACATGTACTGAGGGAGCTTTGGATACAGTGACAAACTGTATGTCACATGGAGCCCTCAGGAGACTTAGAATCTAGGGGGAAAGAAGGTATCATAGTTTAGGTGGTCAAGAATTCTGATGGAGGTGAGCACAGGATGTTGGCAGGGTCCTGGAGGAGGTGACACTTGGGTTGAGCCTTGAGGGAGGAGTAGGGCTTGGTCAAAGGAAGAAGTGTGGAAAAGGTAATCTGACCAGAAGGAATAGCTGGTGCAAAACTGCAAAGCTCTTCAACAACCTGACAAATTCAGGTCTGTAAGAAGCTCTAGAAAGAGGTGAATTGAGCCTTCTTTAAAAATGAAAAAGAATCACAGCCATTTATTAACTACTCTGTATGTGCTGGGTACTATTCTATACACACAATAATTCATTTAATTATCTTAACTTGGTGGGGCACCATGGCTCACACCTGTAATCCCAGCACTTTGGGAGGCTGAGGCAGGTGGATCACTTAAGTTGAGGAGTTCGAGACCAGCCTGGGCAACATGGTGAAACCTCATCTCTATGAAAAATACAAAAAATTAGGCAGGTCCTGCCTGTAGTCCCAGCTACTTGGGAGGCTGAGGCAGGAGAATTCCTTAGGCTCAGGAGGTCAAGGCTGTAGTGAGCCGTGATCATGCCACTGCACTCCAACCTGGGCAACTGAGCAAGACCTTGTCTCAAAAAAAAAAAAAATTATCTTAACTCTATGAAGCAGGCACAGCTTTTCCCATTTTACAGAGGCACAAACTGACTTTGAGTGCTTCAGAAATTTGCTTCTCAGAGTCACACAGCTGTCACCAATGATTAGTGACTTCAAGCCTACATCTTTCTGACTGGAAAACCAATTTGTATTAAGCCCTGAAGGATGGGAAAGAGTGAGTCATACAACAAAAAAGTGGAACAAGCATTCAAGGCAGAGGAAACCTGAAGACATATGTCTGTTAGTGGAGGAAGACCAACTAGAAGCAGTTTGGAAGCACCACATATGAAGTACACAGCCGGGGGCAGCAGAGGGGTCTGTGTGCTCGAGGGTGGGACAGGGCACTGGGAAGGTTAAGAATTGGAGAGAGAAAGTGGCAATGAATTGAGTTGAACTTTGGACATGCTGAGTTGGAGATGCATGTAGAACAACTGCCTGGAGATGTCAAATAGCTGCTGAGTTATAGTTCTAGGCTCAGAAGAAAGGTCTGGGTATTGAATAAAAATTTGACCTATAGATCCAGGCAGGAAAACAAATCATCATCATAAGCATTGACTGTTAACCAGGCACAGCACCTAATGCTACCTATGCATTTTCTGTTTAACACTCTCAACAGCCATACAGAGTAGGTAACTTATGAGCCTCATTTTACAGACAATGACTCTAAGCCACAAGGACATTCAGTAGCCTGCCTAGGGTCATAAAGGATCTGCATACTTCTACATTCAGTTTCCAAACTTTTGTGACTGAGATCCGCAGCAGAAATGTATTTTATGTTGCAGTCCAGTAATAGATACATATATTTCACTGAAACAAAGGTTGCATGAGATCACATTTAGCCCGATGCCCTCTGCTATTTCCTATTCTATTTCATTTTTCAGTAAACTGGCTGCAACTCACTAACTTGATTCACAACCCGCTCATGAAGCCCACAGTTTGGGAATCGCTATCCAACACCTTCTTTCCTCCCACCCCTGTATCACAGCGCGACTGCAAGGATGAGGGAGATGCAAGCGACATCATAGATGTCAAGGAGAAAACTGCACTTCTGAGTGGTTGTGAGTCTTGAGCATAAAATGATGAGAATTTAATCTCTTCTGCCAAATAATGCCCCAAGGACATGTCTGTGGAAGCTAGCTCTTCCGCAGTGACTCATTTACACCTGTCAGGAGTATTTATGGGGATTGAAGCCATTATTGCTGCCAAGCTTTCTCACTGTATGGTGCAGGAAAAGATGCAGATGCACTTAACTTTGAAGAATTTTAAAGTTGTTAGTTCTAAAATTGCTATGGTATTACATTGGAGCAGGATTTGGGCACATATCCCAAAGCAAAGCAGCCCGGTGCCTGTACTCCCCTTGCATGTAATTCCTGCAAACAGTGATTGCAACAGGAAATCATACCTCCATGGCAGAAATTACGCAATGCAACATTTAACATCTCTCTCAGCAGGAAATGGTTTTGCTGGCAGGAGTTTTGGAATTAACCATAAAAAGATATCATAGACCCTGAATGTATGCATCCATCCTTCCTTCTACTTCGTAGGAAGAGAGGAAATGTTCCTTCCCACCAAAATTGAAGCATTCTCAGTGGCCCACCTGCCTCCCTACCACCTCCACGCCTCACTCCTTCAACCCTTTCCTCTTTAACACCATCATTTCCTCCCTTCCCATGGGTTTCTTCCTTTCTGACTTCAAATACACATTGGTTTCCTCTAAAAAAACAAAAAAGCACCTCAGCAACAAAGAATTTTGGGGGTGATATAATTGGTCCTATCTCAACAGTAGTCATGGTTACAGAACTATATTCATTTGTCAAAATTCACAGAATTGAACACCAGAAAAGGTGAATTTGACTGTAAGTAAAGTAATCAATATCTCAAAAAGAAAACCCCACAACTTTCCAATAAAAGCCCCCCACACCATTTTCTAAATCCTGCCACGCTGTAATTATCATCTGACTTCCTTCCTTCCTTTCTTTGGCACTTTCTTTTCCCCATGTCCTCATTTTAGCTAAATCAAAGTCTTCTCCCAGTCGTCCCTCTTCTCCTCCGACCTTCTACTGGAAACTCTTTTTCTTTGGCTTTGGAGGTAGAGAACTTTACCATTTCTCCTCTACTTTAAATGCTTCTTATCCTCATTCTTAGCAATCTTCTAACTCCAGGAATTTGCCAAAACATCAAGCCATTGCTCTTCTCCTACATTCACTCACTCAGAGACCGCACCCACTCTTGTGATTAGATGACTGCTAGAATGCATTTGACTTCCAAATCAATGTCTAGAGAGAGGGCAGCTGGCTTAGGTTTCCAGTGGCCCAGGGGACAGCTCCACCCGGCTCTGTCACCACCTCCAATTCAGCACCTGCAGCTCTGAGTCTCCCCCTGCTGCCTTTGCTAGCCACTCTTACTGGAGTGGATGATCTCATCACTGGAGCTTCTCCCAGGGCCAGAAACCCTGAAGACACCACTCAGCCCCTAAGTCAGGTACAAAGGAGGCAGGAGACATGGGAATGTTCTGTAAACTGTTATGTTCTAGACTTAACGACACATTACCATTGCTACTACTTAAATCTTTTCAACTCTTCCTTTGAAATGTGTCTTGATTTTACCTACTTTTCTCCACCCCCGCCTCCACGTATGGCCTCTAGTTCCCTCCCTTCCCTCCAGCATATTCTGCATGCTGGGGTCAGTCCACTCTCACTAAAACACCTCTTTCCCTCTCACTGTGCCGGTCACGACTCAATTTTTTTTATTTTTGAAAATTTATTATTTATTTATTGTTTTGAGATGCAGCCTCACTCTGTCACCAGGCTGGAGTGCAGTGGCATGATCTAGGCTCACTGCAACCTCTGCCTCCCAGGTTCAAACGATTCTTCTGCCTCAGCCTGCCGAGTAGCTGGGACTACAGGCGTGCACCACCACGACCAGCTAATTTTTGTATTTTTAGTAGAGACGGGGTTTCACCATGTTGGCCAGGCTGGTCTTGATCCATCTGCCCGCCTCAGCCTCCCAAAGTGCTGGGATTACAGGCGTCAGCCACCTCGCCTGGCTACTCATGACTCTTTAAAGGTGGCTGTTAGAGTTGAATTGTGTCCCCCTCCCTCCAAAAAGATATATTGATGTCTCCCAGTACCTCAGATTGTGACTGTATTTGGAAATACTACAAGTTGAGTATCTTTTATCCTAAATGCTTGGGGCCAGAAGTATTTTTGGATTTTGGATTTTTTTTCCTATTTTGGAATATGTGCAGATACTGACTGGTTGAGCATCCGCAATCCAAAAGACTGAAATCCGAAATGCTCCAATGAGCATTTCCTTTGAGCATCATGTCAGCACCCAAAATGTTTTGGACTTGGAGCATTTCAGATTTTTGGATTTGGGATGCCTAACCTGTACAGTGTAGGTCTTTAGGGAGGTAATCAAGTTAAAATGAAGTCATTAGAGTGGGCCCTAATCCAATATGACTGATGTCCTTACAAAAAGGGGGAATTTGGACACAGAGACAGGCATGGAGGGATGATTATGTGAAGACACAGAACACTATTTACAAGCCAAGGGAAGCGTGGGACAGCCGGACGCTAGGACAGAGGCATGGAGCAGATTCTCCTTCATGCCACCACCCTTTAGAGCACCTAAGCATCAAGTCTGTATTTCTCCAATAGGCACTGAAGATCCTCTTTGATTCCACCTCCTTATTTCACCTCAATGCCCACGACTTCCTTGCCTAGACCTGCTCAGTCCCTCCTCCCATCAGATGTGTCTGGCTCCTAATCCCTGTCTGGAAAACGACTCTCCACCTTTGCTTGGGTTGTTCCCAATGCCCATTGTGCCCTTCCCACTTCCCTCTTCCATCTAAATCTTGCACATTCTTTAAGTTCTAACTTTAGTCCCTCTTCCTCAATTATATTATCTTTGATTTGTTATCTTATTGTGTTCTCTCTCTTTTCTGAACCATCATTATACTTAATGTCTGTATCATATGAGTTGACACTTGATTGTCTTGTTCACATGACTCCCTAATGGTTTCTTATGTGATATTCTTGGGTCTAGAGTTAAATTTAAAGTAAACAATCTCTATTGAAAACCACTTTTCCAGACACTTTCCTAGATTTGTTTTCTCAACAAAACATCCTTTCTTCTAGAGCTTCCCACAATTCTTGTATCCATTTATCATATGTCAACCAATCAAGTATACTTGAGCGTGTGTTTTAGTGAGAAAGACATCCTAGGTGTGAGTCCTGACTCCCCCTTTACTGGAAAAGTCACTTGACTTCTTGGAAACTTAGTTTCCTCGCTTCTAAGATGTTACCACTCAGGGACATTGTCAAGATAAGATGGAATTATTTCTGTGAAAGTGATTTTTAAATAGTAAAGCCTTGCTCAAATGAGAGGTTAAATCATTATTATGATCTCAGTTCCAAGTGAGCTCAGCTAGTTACCTGCTATGCTGATGAAATTATAGGCTTGAACCAAGTGAGCTGGTTCTTCTAGATTTGTGCCACAGGGGCCAATAAATTTCATAACTAATAAAAATTGATAGGATGGATGGAGAAAACTACAAAGCATATCCTGGTGGGTCAACAGGGTTATCTTCATAAATAAAAGACAGATAGCATACTGTCACCTCAATCTGCCTTAAGGCATGCAGTATCCCAGGTTCTCAGGAGAAACTGACAGTCCCCATATTTCCAGCTGTGGTACAATAAATCAACAAGGTAATATGTTATGCCTGAGACAAGTGTTTGTTTGGTGTGTTTTTTGTTTTTGTAACTGAATTCTACTGGTTTTAAGACTGAACATGGGCTGAGTGCAGTGGCTTATGCCTGTAATGCCAGCACTTTGGGGAAGTGGAGGCAGGCAGATCGCTTGAGCCCAGGAGTTGGAGACCAGCCTGGACAACATGTCAAAACCCTGTCCTGCAGAACATATACAAAAAGTAGCCAGTCATGGTGGCGTGCACCTGCAGTTCCAGCTAGTCGGGAGGCTGAGATGGGAGGATCACTTGAGCTCTGGAGGCAAAGGCTGCAGTGAGCCATGATCAAGCCACTGCACTCCAGCTTGGGCAGCAGAGCAAGACCTTGTCTCTTAAAAAAAAAAAAATAGTGTGGATGGCAAACGTATTGAGACTGTAAGTACTGTAGCAGTCATCATGTGTAAAATTCAGAAAGCCAGGGCCTAGGCCCCTAGAGACTGAAAGACAGATCTAGGACACGGGCAGGGGTGTATGTGCCTTGCCTTCTTCTCTCGGGTTAGCCTGTGAACTCCTGTCCCCCTCGGCCCCCATCAACAGATAGTAGCTGAATGAACTGGTTGAATAAGGAAGATTGAAGACTAAACTCTGCAGAGGTAGAAAGACCTGGCAGTACTTGGTGAATGCATTTATCCAAGGGACTTGAACAAGAGAAAATGCTTAGAAAAAAAATCTAACGAAAGAAATGTATTTAGTTCTATCGAGATTTAGTTTTAGCATGGAGTATACTGTGTGCAATAAGCCCCAAAGATGCCAAGAATATTTTGTACTGCATTACAAATGAAAACCAGCTTCCGTGCAGATGGGATTCAGAATTTCATACCCTGGCAAATCTGTCTTCCTTCTATTACAGAAACTACTTCAACTGTTCCAAGCAAATGCTTAATAATTATTTCCCCTTCTTGATGTTTAAAGGCTTTTTAACAAGAAAAATGAATTTGATTTCTAATAGATACTGTTTGAAAATTCAGAATCTGGCCAGGTGCGATGGCTCACGCCTGTAATCCCAGCACTTTGGGAGGCCCAGGCAGGCGGATCACCTGAGGTCAGGAATTTGAGACGAGCCTGGGCAACATGGCAAAACCCTGTCTCTACCAAAAAATACAAAAATTAACCAGGCGTGGGACCTGTAGTCCCAGCTACTTGGGAGGCTGAGGCAGGAGAATGGTTTAAACCCGGGAGGCGGAGGTTGCAGTGAGCAGAGATGGCACCACTGCACTCCAGCCTGAGTGACAGAGTGAGACTCTGTCTCAAACAAAACAGAACAAGACAAACGAAACAAAAAAATTCAGAATATTTGTTTAAGTGAAACAATATATGTGGACTACAAGAAAAATGCTTATAGAGGAAATCCCTAAGAAATCAAATTTCTTTGTCCTTTAATGAAATTGTGTTAAAAATGAGTAAAATATACTTTCTTCTCCAAGGTCTGTAGCTTAAGCAGAGACTTTAGAGTAAATGTCACAAGAAAAAGCAGCACTTTGCACAGGGCCCCACGTACCCTCACTCCCACCTCTTCCCTTTCCAGGCTCCCAGATCTTTTCCTGTTGTTTTAGTGGGTGGTTTGTGGTCTCTGAGTGGGCTTTCAGTCATCGGTTGCTTTATACGTGAGGTTACTAGATTGAGACACCATTTGTGGAGGGAAAAGGATGAAGGATACTCAAAGGCTAATTGCTACTTGAAGGCAGAAAATAGGGAAAAACAGCAAAAAGACTGCAGTTAGCCTCTGCTCATCCTACCTCTAAATAAATGGTCACTTGATTATACATGACTATGACTGCCGCGTGACCTGGGGCAAAAGAGAGCATTTATCATTGAAGGCTCATTTGCTGTAAAGCATGTGTGCCACAACAGATGGACAAAGCATTGTTTTTATAAAATGGAAAGCAGCTTTGTAAGAAAGAATTCTGTTTAATGGTGGCAGGAGTCTGGAGACCATATTCTGTAACTGTTGAATTGAGTTTTGATTGCTGGCTTCGTTATTGGCTAAGATTGAGAAGCTAAAGATACCCAGTTATTGCCATTTGTTTTCTGCAGCAACCCAGATCCGAACATCCAGAATACCCTCTACAAAACTGTATAGATTAAGTGTTATCTTTTAGCGAGCCACATTAATTTTTCTCCCTGGAGTTACTTTTAAAGCTATTCAGGACAGCTCATCTTAGCCATCAGACCCACACATGGGGTAAAGTGGCTGAGGACCCATGGGTATTTCTGTTCTAGAGGTCTCAGGAAGTACTAAGTATATGGCCAGGATTTGGGTGGTGAAGGAAATGGAGTGACAAGGATGATTCATACTTGGAAGGAGAGGAAGGACAGGGTGTCAGATGAAGCATCCACACAGTTGACAAGGGTGTTTATGGATAGAGAGTAGCTGATCCTGTGGCCTTCAGCCCATTTGGGTACCCTTTTATCCACTTTCTGTGGGTGACATCTCATTGGTCACGCTAAAGAAGGGGATATCCAAAATGTTTACCTCGCATAAGAGGTTCACTTTTATAATCTCTTTCTTGGACTAACATGGTAATTATTTTGCCTTCCATAAGCAGAATCCAGTGCATTGGAGGGAACCCTGGACATACGCTGAACAATAAGGAGAGCCAGCTGCCCAATATCTGCAAGGAGATTGTTCACAGCCAATACCAAGGAGAGTACTAAACACTGAGATAGATTTTGCTGCTGCTAAGGCAAACTATTATAATCTTGAACTACAAAAAGCGTGGGAGGATGTGGTCAGACAAGTTCCAGCCCTTCCCCTTCCCCCACCATGCCAGTTCACAATTTTAATTCCCAGGAGAATCACAACTGAAGCAGACTACCCAGCTGAAAAGAGAGACGTGCACCCTCCATTGTGTCCAATAGCCGAGGACATACAGGCAAGCTAACGAGATGCAAATCCCATTCAATATGGCTAATGCTTTTTTTATCCCTAACCAAAGACCTAGAAAACTCATTCAATTTGGTGGTTTTCTAATATAGCTTCCACACCATCGTTGAATGTGCAACACTAATTTAAATAAATTGCATGTAGTCAGCAAAAGACAGTTCTGTCTTTGTTTAGTCTGAGAGGCTATTTTGGCGATTAAAGAGACCCGATCTCATCCTCTTAATTAAGGCAAAGCTCAAGCCTGTCTACTATTCACCCTCAAGCAGTGTTTCTATGATGGGTTATTTTGGCGCTACCCAGGGCCACTGTTGAATTGTCTGGTAGCTGAAGAGAGGACATTTTAGGAATAGAACCGTGCACTGAATAAGAGTCTTGGGGTTAGGTAGCAAATGCCACTTCACCCAGGTAATGCTGAAAGAGCCTTTTACCGACACACCTTTCACTGCCAAAGGAAACAAATTTTAGGTTGGGGCCAACTTGATTCTCTCAGAAAGTGTTTGTAGCTGAACCACTGCAGAGGGTTCTACCACAGCCAGAGCTGATTTCCTCACTGAGGAAAGACTTGAGGAGCTCAGAGAACAGGAGGGAGAAGGATGCTCACTAATGCCTAAAGGTACCACCAGGACTTGAAAATTCCTTCAAGACTTGTTCTTTGCCTTTGAGGCTATTGTACTTTCCACATCATAAGCAGGGGGCTCAGAACATAGTATTTGCTCAATAAATCCTTGTTGGCTAGCAGACTGGGGCATGCGCTTGAAAATTATCTTTCCTTTCTTCTACCTGACTGGGCAGAACATTCTAAAAGGAAACTTGTTCTAATCTTTCACATTTTTGGTCTTAGATCTCTCTTTTCAGGAGTCTTAATCTGAGAGACTTTCCATTTTGTTTGCTTCCTGGTCCTCAGAGTCATCATCCCCGAAGGTCAGCAATGAGAGTACTAAAATGCTAGTCCTCATCCTAATGAGAGATAAGTAGGTCAGCAACTCTGTGCCTCTCTGAATATTTTAGGTTGGACCAATGACTGCATTAAACTAAAAAAGGCGTCCCTCAAACAGCAGACATTCTGAAACCTGAAAAACACTTACACTGAAGAGATGTCAGTTTAAAAGCGTATTCATCTCTCAAAACTCCAACTGCCTGCAGCATATTTCTACAAATTGCCCTTGTTCCAGAAGTCAGCATGTCTTAGGTTACTTCGTTTTACTGCAGTTAAGACAGAAGCAAAACCTGTATCCACAGCTTCTATTTGAGCACTTCTAAACAGTCTTAAATTAATAAAGATGCTGACATATATGGTATTTTTTTTAGACTCAAGAACACATTTTAGTCTCTTGGGCCAGCCCTTCTGCATAGACAAATTTCATCTACATATACAGTATATTATGAAAAAGGAAAATATTGAAAATTCTAGGGAGAGGATATTTCTGTTCAAGGATTAAGATGAGATTCAAAGGCAGGACATAGGCCAGGCACAGTGGCTCGAGCCTATAATTCCAGCACTTTGGGAGGCCAAAGCAGGAGGATTGCTTGAGGCCAGGAGCTCAAGGACAGCTTGGGCAACACAGTGAGCCACTGTCTCTACAAAAAATTTAAAAATTAGTCGGGTGTGGTGGCACATGCCTGTAGTCCCAGCTACTCGGGAGGCTGAGGTGGGAGAATAGCTTGAGCCCAGGAATTGGAAGATGCTGTGAACCATGATTGTGCCACTGCACTGAAGTTTGGGTGACAGACTCTCTAAAAAAATTAAAAAAGTAAAACCACAAACAACCAAAGGCAGGATATGCAAAAATAATATAGCGTTACATACGAAATAACTATATTAGTAATACAAAATATTTGCCAACAAAAGCTCACTTTCTGAGATTGAATTTCCAGTAAACCCTCTAACCAGACATAAAAGCTGAGTGTCTAGTAAATAGTGGCTCAAGGTCATGAAATTCACTCCCCTTAATTTCCTCTCTACCTATTTATCTCAAAGGTTGCACTTGCCAATTCTTTTAACCCTTAAACCAAATACTACCCATTTCAAAAGACCTGTCATTTTCTTCCAGAGAAAATACTAAATTAAACTCATGGATGGACTTTTTCAGACATGCCAACTAACAGGTCAGGCTGAAGGTCTAAAATGTAAAAGTATAAGAAATAATGTTGGGACTAAGTATGATATTATGCCAGCCTTTGCCTCAAGCCTTTTAAGATAACATTCACAGAATAGCCTCTCAAACAGACATTCTAAGCAGGAAGTCTTTTCTCAAGAAACCAAAAAGGAAAAGCATCACTGTTCCTGTCTTCATCATTAGTAGCAGCATCAAAAGCATTTGCCAGTTGCTGACCCGCCAGCATAAACTTTTAGTACCTGTACAAATCAAGCTAAAGCTGTCTTTGGGAATTTACAATCTAAGACATATTTGATATAAACCAAGCAGTGTCATTTTTCATGGAGTGGTGAAAGAAGGAGAAAGTTCTGATAATGTTATTGCACCAGGATTTCAGGGCTTCAAGATGTCATTTTCAAAGCTTCCTAGGGCCTTGCTATATTACCCCGTTGAGTTATCATCATTGAATAGGCCAAATTCTTACCAATCAGCACTAGGAGAGGTAGTGAGTAACTGCTGCTCAGAAAAGGCCAAGTAAACAGATCATTCCTGACACACAAAATAACTATCCAACCTCTTTCTAGAGTAGTCAATGGTCAGAAATTGAAAGGATAGAATTCAACCCAAGGACAGACTAAAGAAAAGGTCAGAGAATAAGATGTTAATTCTCACTGAGACTATCTAACCCATTTATATTTAGTGTCTTATAACAACTTCCTTCCATTTGTATTTAAATTTGAAGTAGAAATCAGGAAGCCGTGCACGTCAGCATTAAAATGATGATGCAAGAAAAATATTCAAGATGTGAGTGTGATGCTTATTTTTGACAGATACAATGGAATTTCTAGTGGAGGATTTAATCGACATAGAATTTTCCAGGAAAATAAAGGCAGGAATTGGAAAAATGTTCTCAGGGAATACTGGTAAGGGACAGTCATCTAAACAAACCTTGTCAGTGATGGTATCCTAGATTCCACGATCCAAAGTAGAGTTATGGTGGGTAGCTAAATGGGATTATATAGAAAAGGATAGAAAGAAAAGGGAGGCTGCCAGGAAAAGAATGAGTTAAAAGAATGAGTTAATGAGGGCAAATGGGATGTGGTGTTCTGTACCTAGCCCAGAACAGGCCAGATTACCTCACCTAGACGACTTTTCGTTAGTGTAGATGGCCCTGCCCAACTCAGCCCTAAGGGAATCCATATTTACCCTAAGGGAGAAGGGAGGTGGAGTTCATTTTAATTGATCCTTCATTGTTATATGAACCTAAGTTGGAAAGGGAAGGAAATGCAATGTGTATCACAAAGAATTTAATCAAGTACTTTCTATCTCTAGTTAAGGGTGAGGTAGTCAAAGCCTTCTGACTCACCCCTGCTCTTTTGTTTCTTGGAGCTGAAGGGCAGGTACCAGTTCTGCCAAAGATGAAATCAAGTGGAAATTTGAGAGGAAAGGTCACGTGGAGCTGGGAAGCAGTGGACCCAGCACAATACCTCCTCCCACCCCCTGGGAAAGGAACCCTCAACACAAGTTGTCAGGCAACAACTCTTAACTACATTCTAAAAATATTGATGTAAAATTTAATCTCCATTTTTAGAAGAAAACAATGAAAAAAGGCATAGATGTGCATACTGCTACAAGAACAACCTCTCACACCCTAAGGGGCTAGCCTAATCTTTGGATGGCTGGAATTCTAAGTGCTCTAAAATTAACTCTTTAAAAGTCTTTGAATCTAAAGCTGTCTCTGTTCCATAAATTAAAGCTGGTGATTTCCCGGGAAAGCGAAGGGGCCTGGTGGAAGGCATCAGTTGCTCCATGGGGTTGGATTACAGGTCGGAACGAATTTGGGGTTCACAGAATGCTTTGGATCTGACAGGCATTTAGTGAGACGAACCGTCCTCCACACTCCCAGCTTTTTATCTACTTTGTCAGCGGCATGCAGCTTTCAACGCCGGGCAAGTATTTTCAGAATACATACACCAACCAGAAAGAGCCCTGCAAACCCTCAAAAGTCACCATCTCCCTGCTCTAATAAGCCCGAACTGTAGTACGAGCTAGGGCAGAGGATAAAAGAGGAGGCTAAAGGAAGGAAAGTAGTTTTAGGAAAATGACCAAACATGTTTTTAAAGAAAAAGAGGAAGCCGATCTTTTCAAAATTACTACAGTCCTGCTTTCAGATTGCTCAGTATCTTTTTTTCTCAGTGCAAAATGACTTTGAAAGCTATCCTGCATGACGCGGGTGACTGAGGACGGCAGAGGTCCGCGACTCCCGGGAGAGCTCCGCGGGCAGGGCCTGGGAGCCGCGCCACGTCCAGGTTCTGCAGCTCAGCGGCCCTGTTGCTGACAGCTCTGCGCCGCGCCGACCCACTGCACCCGCTCCAGGCCGGCTGCCAGCCCCGCAGCGCCCGTCCGGAAATGGACTCTGGGCAGGCTTCCCGCACGCTCCGGCCACCGGACCTTGCCCGGGCGGGAGGGTTCCCAGGGCACAGCCCGAGCCACGACTTACTACGAGACGGCGACTCGCTTCGCGGGAACAGCGCGCGCTCCGGAGTGGCCTCGGCCTCACCCCTCGGGCCTGGGCCTCGCTGCGCCCCCAGCCAGGGCCGAGGTGCCCTAGCTCACGACATCAGGCAGCGGGCAGGCGACCCAGGACTTCGCACCCGCTCCTCTCCGCCTCCTCCTTCCTCCCCCGCAGCCGCCCTTCTGCAGCCTCAGGCGATCTGAAGGTGAAACTGCTTTATCCAAGGCCGTTTTCTGAGCGAGCGGCTCAAGTAGTAAAAACAGACCCGAGGAGGAAAGTCGGCCTCCTGGCTGGACTCTGAATGGCTTTCACCGGGTGTCCTCGGCTCCAAATGGCTCTCTGGTCGGTCATTTCCATTCTGTGCTCAGGCCCAGAGCAGTGAGACATCTGTTTTCCATCAACCGCGAGGCAGAGGCAAATCCTGGATTAGATGTCGCCCGGCGCTCGCAGCATTTTCAGGCCCGGCACGACAGCTAATCCCCGCACAAAGAGCATGAAAACAAACACGCAAGTTGGTGCCCGGTTCCAGAAAGATTTCCCTGTGCGATGACTAAAGGCTCCTGCAGCCAGCCTCCAAGATGGGCCAATCGCAGCACAGGGGGGCAGGAAAAGGGGGTTGGCTCGGTTTTCAGGTCTCCTGAAAACGCATCCTCTTCCCCAGTCCCGTAAACACAAATGCAAACACTGTCCTTTCAGGGGAAGTGAGTTCAGCTTGACGGGGCTGAGAGAGCTGAAATGGGCCGGCCTCCATCATGACAGTTCATTATAAGCAAGCACAGCTCCCGAATGTGAGCGAAGAAAAAAATCTCTGCGTTTCCTTCAAGTGAATGTTAATAAATGAGTCAAGTATGATACAATCAGTCCTGAAAATGATAAGCCATGACTGTCTCTATAGGTCTTTTTACTCCGTAAAAGAAGTTGGAGTAGGGACCCTTCCTTCTCTCTCTCTTTCCTTCCTTCCTTCCTTCCTTCCTCCCTCCCTCCCTCGCTTTCCTTCTTTTCTCCCTCCCTTCCTTCCTCTCTCGCTCCCTCCCTCCTTCCCTTCCTTCCTCCCTCCTTTCCTTCCTTGCTCTTTCTTTCCTTCCTTCCTCCTTCCTTCCTCCCTCGCTCCCTCCTTCCTTCTTTCCTCCCTCCCTTCCTCGCTCTTTCCTTCCTTCCTTCCTTGCTCTTTCCTTCCTTTCTTCCTTCCTTCCTCTCTCCCTCCCTTCCTTCCTCCCTTTCTCCCTCTTTCCTTCCTTCCTCGCTCTTTCGTTCTTTCTTTTCTCCCTCTCTCCCTCCCTTCCTTCCTCCCTTGCTCCCTCCCTCCTTCCTTCCTCCTTCCTTTCCTTCCTCTCTCCCTTCTTTCCTCGAGCTTTCCTTCCTTCCTTATTTCCTCCCTCCCTCCCTTCCTCGCTCTTTCCTTCCTTCTTTTCTTCTTTCCTTCCTCCCTCCATCCTTCCTTCCTTCCTCCTTCCTTACCTTCCTCCCTTCCTTCATCTGTCACAAGGCTGAGAATACAAAGCTTGAAAAAGCATGAGTCTACTTTCAAGGGCCTTATCTTCTTTGGGGGGCAGGGGGGAAGGTGGGGAGGGACGACCTACAATTTCAAAACACTATAAAATGATAGAAGTGTATGGCCAGAGGGTTATAGGAACATAGAAGCAGGAAACGAAGAAAGGCCTCCCAGAGGAGGCTGCATTTGTTCGGTTTTTTTGTTTGTTTGTTTTGAGACAGGGTCTCGTTCTGTTGTCCAGACTGGAGTGCAGTGTCACGAACATGGCTCACTGCAGCCTTGACTTCCTGGGCTCAAGCGATCTTCACATCTCAGCCTCCCGAGTAATTGGGATTATAGGCACACCACCACACTCGGACATTTCATATAAATGAGATCATATAATATGTGTGGGCTTTTGTGTCTGGCTTCTTTCACTCAGCAAAATTTTTTCAGTTTACTCAGGAATCCACGTAGCATGTGTCAGTAGTTCATGACTTTTTATTGCCAAAGAATGTTATATTATATAAATACACCACATTTTGCTTATCTGTTCAACATTTGATAGACATTTGGATCGTTTCCACTTGTGGCTAGTATAAATAATGCTGCTATGAACATTTGAATGCAAGTTTTTGAGTGGACATATATTTTCATTTCTCTTGGGTATTTACCTAGGAGTGAAATCGCTGGGTCATACACTAATTCTATGTTTAACATTTTGAGGAACTGCCAGACTGTTTTCCAAAGCAGTTACACCATTTTACACTACCACAAGTAATGTATGAGGGTTTCAATTTCTTGGTGGGTGTGAAGTGGTATTTCATTGTGGTTTTGCTTTGCATTTCCCTAATGACAAATAATGTTAAGTATATTTTCATGTGCTTGTTGACCATTTGGGTATCTTCCTTGTAGAAATGCCTACTGAAATGTTTGCCCATTTAAAAAAATGTATTTTTAAAATTAGGGTTAAATATATATAACGAAACTTACTATTTTGTTATATCAAAATGTATATATACTGTGAACAGTACATTTACATTGTGGTACAACCAACACTATTTGCCCATTTTAAATTGTCCTTTTAAACTTGTCTTTTATTGTTGAATTCTCACATTCTGGATGTGAGTTCCTTATCAGATGTGTGCTTTGAAAATATTTGTTCTTATTCTATGGGCTGTCCTTTCACTTTCTTGATGGTGTCCTAATAGTCTTTAATAAATTTCTTTTACTTTCAGACTAACTAGAGTTAGTCTGTTGTCAGAAGCTAAGAACACTCACAGATGCACTGTGTCCTGTTAAATGCCATCCTTTTCTATAACAACCTGTCTCTTATCATATCTTCTATCCAATATTGCCTTAGAACTTTGATTTTTTTTTTCCTAAAGCTTTTCTCATTCTATCTGAATCCCACCTACGTCTTATATTTACTGGGCACAGACTCAAAGCATCAGCAGTCACCACCAACACAATTATGAGCAGTTACCAGTGGCCTTCCTATTTATTTCCCACTTCTAACCCAATTCTGGCTCAAAACCCTGCAGTCAAGGGCAATGACCTCCCCATCTCTTGACTCCTTTTACACTGTTCCTCCCTTTCCTCAATTACATTGCCATAGCCACATGGGATCTTATGGGATCAACGTCCTATTTAATCTCTGGATCATCATTAGTGCCCAGGACAAGGCTTTGCAAAATCCTGGATTACAATAAATGTGTATTAAATGGAAATGAATCTTGTGCTCTATTTCCTTCATTTTATTTTATTTTACTCATTTTATTTATTTTTATTTTTTCGAGACAGGATCTGGCTCTGTCACCGAAGCTAGGGTGCAGTGGCACAACCTCGGCTCACTGCAACCTCTGCCTCCCAAGCTCAAGCCATCCTCCCACCTCAGCCTGCCGAGTAGCTGGGACCAGAGGCATGTGCCACCTCACCTGGCTAATTTTTATATTTTTCAGGGAGACAGGGTCTTACTTTGTTTCCCAGGCTGGTCTTGAACTCCTGAGCTCAAGTGATCCACCCATCTTGGCCTCCTAAAGTGTTGAGTTACAGGCGTAAGCTACCGTTCTAGGCCCATTTTTAAAATTCTAAAATAATATTTATGCAGTCCTTGATTTTAAACTTTTCTCTCAATGGCCACATGTGGAAGATGAGGGCCTGAAACTGGGTTTCAGGGCAAATCTGTGGTGTTCAATTTAGGAATGAAAAGGTGGAATTCTTTTGGGAAATAATTTTTAGAAGTTTGTGAGATGGTGAAAGAAGGTAGGGCTTCACAGATAAAGTTCTCAGGACCCATAAAGGCACTAAGTAGCAGTATTTGGGGCATCAGAAGTCTAAGGTGAATTCATTTCCTGGTAGATTTTTTTCTGGCGGATCGGGCTTTATGACTGCCACTCCTCAACAGTTGGGTCTACTTCTTGCATGGCACTCTGAAACTTTGGATTCCAGACTAACTGAAATGCACCTCTTTGAAATAGCTGGAAAGAGCCAGTTTCATTCTGTCATAAGATCAACCAATGTTTACTGAGCACACACCTTATGTAAAACACTACCCTGGGCACACAGAGATATGAGATTCGTTTCCTATAGTAAGGAGTTGGATGACTAATGGGTGCTATGGTTAAGATAAACACAATTAACTATAATCCAAAGCAGAATGGGGGGTCAGGACAAGGACAATCATCTGTAATCCAAAGCAAAGCAGGGTGTTTTACTCTGCATAATAGAGGCATAAAGAACTGTTTTGAGAATTCAGGGAAGAAGTAATCACCTTTTTTTTTTCTTTGAGTAGTAGAAAAGGCTTCATGGAGAAGGTAGGGAAGGAGAACTAGTCTTTTGCCTAAAAATTTACGATTTCTACACCACAATCCTTACTCTTCAGTAACTCCCTTACTAGTTGGGAAGAAAGTCATACACACAAGTGGCTACAACTCAAGACCATACATGAAAAGACTCATTTGGAAGGGTCACAGAAAAATGAGAGAGCACTTCCTAAAGTCCAGGAAATACTATATGGAAAGGGTAGACTTGGAGACTTGACTTGGGACCTAAAAGATGGAAAGGATTTATTAAAATGCATGTTTTTGATAAAAGGCAATTAAATATTCTAGAAAATTTGGAAAACCCATAAAAGTATAAAGAATAAAATAGGTCGGGCACAGTGGCTCACACCTGAATCCCAGCACTTTGGGAGACCAAGGTGGGAGGATCACTTGAGCTCAAGAATTGGAGGCCACCCTGGGCAACGTAGAGAGACCCTGTCTCTACAAAAAGAATAAAATAATTAGCTGAGTGTGGTGGTGCATGCCTGTAGTCCCTGCTACTCGGGAGGCTGAGGTGGGTAGATTGCTTGAGCCCAGGCGCAAAAGTCTGCAGTGAGCTGTGATTGCACCACTGCACTCCAGCCTGGGTGACAGAGCAAGACATAAAATAGAAATCATTTACAGATCCACTGCCTACAGATAAATCCATTGCCAGACATACAATATGCTTGATAAATATTTGCAATTGAATAGGTGAATAAATTATATTACCATTTATAGTCTCTATTTTTTCTTGTACACAACTGCTTTTTACAAAGGTGGTACCAATTTACATTCTCATTAGCAATGCATGAAATTAAGATACACATATTCACCAGCAGTGTTATTTTTAAATATTTGTGAATGATAGGAAGAAAATAATAACTTCCTTCTGAAATTTAGATTTCTGGGATCATTGGTGATGTTGAACATTTTACATATGATCATTAACCATTACTATTTCCTTTAAATTGCCTATTCATGATCTTTGTACATTTTTCTTTGGAGAACTTGGAGAAAATCTGAAATTTTCTCAATCTTGGTTCCCCTGTGGCTATGACTGTGTGAACATCCTGCCATGGTAAGTGTGATTTACTTTCTAAAAATACATTCTTATCCTTATTCTCTGTCTCTCCCTGCTCTCCGACATAGCCTCTAAACACAGCCAACTGCTTCATCTGGTGATCAATCAAAGAAATCATGATTTGTTGCAACACTGGAAGGACATCTTGGTGGTGTGAGAATTACTGAGAGGCAGTATGTTCAGATTGTCAAGCATCACTGAGTCACCATGACTCTCTTTTTTAAGTGCTGGTTTTAGAACTTAACTTCCTCCTATGCTGTAAAATTAAACTTCACAGCAATTCTTGCACTGACTCCCTCAGTTTCAACTGACCTGCACCTTCTTGCCTTTGAAGTGTCTGTTCCTGCTGAGTCTGGGGTGGCCTTTTCTTCATCTTCCCCTGTCCAAATCTTGCCCGTTCCTGATGAAGTTCAACTGGTACCCATGGATGAGAATGACCTCTGCCTCTGAATCCCATATATTTTGTATTTCAGTGACAGCACTTCCAGCCTCCTGGATACTTGGGTTATCTGTACATGTACAGATATCTCATCTGCTTATTACCCTGTATATTCCTTGGAGAGTTGATGTCTTCTTTATGTCTAGGGTCCCATAATTCAATTGGCAGAAACCCCAAAACATTTTACAAATTAAAAAATAAAATCATGTCATTTAACAGAAACATGAGCAGAAAAAAAGAGCCACTTTGAAAGGAAAATCAAAGCTTAATTTTCAGTTGTATTGACTGTGCTCATGGTAAGATGTTGGGGAGAAATAAAAGTTCATCTAAACAAAGTTCATCTAAATCAAAGAACTCACAGAATCTCATTGCTGTGGCCTGAATGTGTGCCCCCAACTTCGTATGTTGAAACTTAACTGCCAATGTGATAGTATTAAGAGGTTGGTGCCTTTAGGAAGTGTTTAGATCATGAGGGCTCCCCTTTCATGAATGGATTAATGCCTTTATAAAACGACTTGAGGGAACTAGCAAGCCCTTTTGTCCTTCCATCCCCTTCGCAATGTAAAGACGCTCACGGCACCACCTTGGAATCAGAGAGCAGCCCTCAGCAGACATCAAACCTCCTGGTGCCTTGCTCTTGAACTTTCCAGCCTCCAGAACTAAAAATAAATTTCTATTGTCTATAAATTCGCCAGCCTCAGGCATTTTGTTATAGTAGCACAAATGGACTTGGACATTCATCTTGAGAACTTCTGGGGATAGAAACTAAGGGAAGAATTGAGAGACATGCCTCCTTTTGTCAAAAGAATGTACAAGCTGCCCTCTTATTCTGTAGCCCTTTAAACCCTCTGCAGGAGAGGAACAGAATATCATGAAAGTTGCAACTGGAGTCTAGGGACTAAGAAAGTGAACTGGGACAAACAATTAATTTTAGATTGAACACAGAGTCAGCACAGGAAAGTAAGTACTAAAATAATATTTAAAAATAGCTGGGAAATTGACAAGGAAATTGCTACTGGCTTCCATTAGAGTAAGAGCATACTTTCTTGTAATATTTTCTTGAAATGATGATACATTGATCTTCTTTGACTAATCCATTAGCATAGAAAGATGTTTCTTAGTCTCCAGGGATGCTTACTCAATAGAGGCTCCAGGTCACATTACAGAACCATACACTGCTTCAAACCAAATATTAAGAAAGAGCACATGACAAAGCCAAGACAGAAAGAGAACAACTCTCTTTGGAGTCTTGGTGATTTTTCTCAATTGCTTGCCAAAAATCCCACTCATCATAAATCTGCTTATTTTTAATATGTGTCAGGCTTTTGAAGTTTCCAGCTAAAAACCTCATTTGCATAAACCAGCAACAAAAAAATAAAAACAGGCAAAAAAGTTTTTTGAACTGTATTGCTTGGGACTAGTGTGACTGAATGTTTAATTCTCAAATTACAGATGAAAAAACAAATAAAAGGAACCATGAAAGAGTTTCTTTTGAAATCTTCTATCCAAAGTGTGAAAAAAATATGATAATTGATTTATTTTCTTATTCTTTATATTAATCATATATTTCAATGCCTGTTTTTAATTTCCAAAAGGCTATATTCCATATGGAGGGGTGTTATTTAAGAAACCTTTTTTCTTGCAAACCCCCATATGTTGAAATTTTTAATAAATATAATTTAAAAACAGAGAAGTTCACAAATCCTAAGGCAACAGCTCAACGGAATATCACAAAGGGATGGTAACAGGGTAAAAACACCATCCAGAACAAGAATTGGGATATTTCAAACACTCCAGATGCACCCCTCCCTAATGTAGTTTTGAGCTTGATTTTTTTTTATAGAAATATTATAAATGGCAGCAAGTGCCCAGATCAGCTCACAAAAACCAGAAAATGTACTTGGACTCTAGCAAAATGGCACCACATCAACATCAATGTTTCCATGGGGAAATGCATTTTCAGCTCTGAACAGTGATCCCAGGGGGCGTGCCCCAGACTCATGATCCTTGAACCCCAAGGGTTTCCAATGTAGGGATTCTTGGTGGGTGGGCCTATGTGGAGGAGAGGAGGAGGTATGTCTAGATCTCAGTAATCAGTTCCCAGTCTACATCGGCTTCAGGGTCTAAACAAGAGAAAGTGGCACTTTAGCCAGGCATATGCCAGGTATACTGACTTAGGAAAAAGATGCCAGTTAGGGGTTCTAGTGAGGCACTGAAGTGTATGTTTGAGTTAGTGTGATTTGCAAGTTGCATCTGCCTGTATAATAGACATTCAAGAGAATTAAGAAATGTACATTTAGGGAACCAGTGTGGGTGAAGAATGCTAAGTGAGTCTAGTATACAATCGTTGCTTCTGTTGCAATGACTGATCGTTGTAGATTTTCTCTTTAACACCTGATTCCAATTAAAAGCAAGCATTCTAATGTTAATAGCTTAACGTTGAAAAAAGAACCTACTACAGCAATTTTATTGTGTTCTCTAGTAGTTTCCAAAATCCTCAGAAAATAAAAAACACCTAGTATGCTTGTCAAAACACAGATTTAAGGCTCCAACCCAGACCTCCTAAATCAGAACTTACCTAGGGGAAGCCTGATTATTTATGATGATCTAGCTAACAACACCTCTTGGTATTTCTTATCATCAGGAAAGTACAAGAAACACTGGCTTGGTCTAAGAAATATGAAAGAGGCATGTGTTCAGTCAAAAGTGCAATATAAACCTTAGTTGCTGTTGTCGTTATTCATAATGATGAAAATGATGTGGAACGCTGAGAGGCTGCTTTGGACAAAAGTTTTCCGTAGGGTAAACAGTTCTGGTTCCAAATTTTCTTTATTGTTTCTTTTGTTCCAAGATTCTGAGTTACAAAAAGCAATTTTACAGATACCTGATACTGTCTTCAGCGTATTAGATAGTTCCTCTTAAATAAAACTTGTATTTTAAAATGGACAGAAAAGAGTTTGACCCTCTTAATCTCTTAAATCCAAGCTCTCCTCAACACTATGCAGGTTATTGGAGGCTATGCTGGTCAGGTTTTACTGCCCAGGGACTTAGAGGGGCATCTCCATTTATCAGTGGCTTATCTAACTTTTAGAGTCCTTGATCAATTACACAGTGCTCATGGAAATGCAAATGAGCATGATCAACCAGTGTTATTGAAAAGCACTTTTGTAAGATGTATCAAAAACCTTTTAAATGTTTATATCTTATGCTCTAGTAATTTCACTTTAAAAATCTTTCTTGAGGCACAATCAGAGGTGTGGTCACAGATATTGTCTAGACACTATCATAAGAGTACCAGCTCTGGGTTTCAATGCCAGCCCATCCACTTTTTTTTTTTCTTTTTTCCTCACTATGTCTTATGGTGCTAAGCTGCCACTTTCTAATTGTGCAATCTGGAACAAAATATGTAGCCAACTGTCCTGTGCCTCATTTCCCTCTTCTGTTAAATGGTAATAATAGTAGGTTTGTTACAAAGATTAAATTCGTTAAATAGTAATAATAGTAGGATTTGCCAGGCACAGTGGTTCACACCTGTAATCCCAGCACTTTGGGAGGCCGAGGCGGGTGGATCACCTGAGGTCAGGAGTTCGAGACCAGCTGGCTAACATGGTGAAACCCGTCTCTACTAAAAATACAAAAGACAGCCAGGCATGGTGGCATGCACCTGTAATCCCAGCTACTTGGGAGGCTGAGGCAGGAGAATTGCTTGAACTTGGGAGGCAGAGGTTGCAGTGAGCCAAAATCGTGCCACTGCACTCCAGCCTGGGTGACAGAGCGAGACTCTGTCTCAAAAAATAAATAAATAAATAAAAAATAATAGTGGGATTGCTACAAAGATTAAATTAATTAAGATGCATAAAGAACTTGAAACAGAGCCCATCACATTGTTAGCGATTCAACAAATGTTAACTATTATAAGCTATTATTGCAAAAACATTCATTGCTGTATTATTTGTGATAGAAAAAAATTGAAACAAGTTAAAAGAACAGAAATAGAAGCATGAGGACATATTTTTGCACATTCATGCGAAAGAATATAATGTACCCTGGAGGCATCACATAATGGTTAAAAACACAGGCTCTGGAACCTGAATGCTGGCCTGCCCCTGACCAGCTGTGCGGCTTGGGACAATTTTCTCAACAATCTGAGCCTCAGTTTCCTCACCTGAAAATGGAGAAGTAATAGTGGGCTGACTGGCTCATACACATAAAGCACTTAGAACAGTTCCTGGCACACAGTCATTGCTTCATCAGTTAGTCTCTCCACTTACAGTCAAGTTGGTAGCCTGGCAGACCGGTGATATCTCATGCACACAAAGCTTCCCAGGCAGTAGCTGTGAAAGTACATGCCCTGGTAGGAGATGAACTGAACAAAGCCTAAATTTCCCTTTGTATGAATAGACAAAATGACTGATGCAAGCCCAGGCCTGGGGGCTACGTGCACAACCACTATGCAAAGGAACTGGAAAGAGTTGTTTCACTGCAGTACCAGAACAGACTGCTTTGATTAACAGAAAAAAGAAAAGGGAATAAAGAAGACAGGCCCCCAAACAAAACCACCCACCAAAGCCACAAACAAGACTTGGCAAGAGAAAGGAGCTGAAAAGGCTTTCCTAAATCTCCAGTCTGCATCCACCTCTTTTCTTTTTCTTTCTTTTTCTTTTTTTCCTAGAGACAGAGTCTCACTTCGTTGCCCAGGCTGGAGTGCAGTGGTGCAATCACAGCTCACTGCCTTGAACTCTCAGGCTCAAGTAATTCTCTCTCCTCAGCCTCCTGAATAGCTGGGACCACAGGCATACACCACCACAAGTGCAGCTTTCTTACATGGAAATATTGCGTAATGGTGAAGTCTGGGCTTTTAGTGTACTCATCATCTGAGTAATGTACATTATACCCAATAGGCAATATTTCATCCTTTATCCCCTTCCATCTTCCCACCTTTTGGAGCCTCCAGTGCCTATTATTCCACTCTCTACGTCCACATATACCCACTGTGTACCTCCCACTTATAACTGAGAACATGCAGTTTTTGGCTTTCTGTTTCTGACTCATTTCACTTAGGATAATGGCCTCCAGGTTCATCCATGCTGCTGCCAAAGGCATGATTTCATTCTTTTTATGGCTGAGTAGTATTCCATGGTGTATATGTACCACACTTTAATCATCATCTGTTGACAGACACTTAGCTTGATGACTTTGCTAAAGGACAGCTTTATTTCTCATAAGGGTTGAAGCCTGCAGAGAGGCCATTCTGACAGGCTGGGAAATGTAGCCTACTGCCAGAAGCTAGAAGCAAGCACTTCCTCCTCACTCTGAGTTTTTGAAAGACTAAGGGAAAGAGAATAGAGAAGGGATATTTCCATCTACCGGGGAAAAGATGTGCAGTAACAAACCATCTTGGGAGACAGCCTTCTCACAGATTTAGAAAAGTATATTTAAATTTTGATGAACCTTTTCAAGTATTAAAGTTTGAGTTACAAGCACAAGAGAGGATAAAACAAATCCAAGCAGAGATTCAAACTGTCATACAAGAATTTGTAGGCTGGGTGAGGTGGTTCATGCCTGTAATCCAGCACTTTGGGAGGCCCAGGTGGGCAGATTATTTGGGCCCAGGAGTTCAGAGACTAGTCCAGGCAACATGGTAAAATCCCATATCTACAAAAAAACAAAAAATAATTAGCCAGGCATGGTGGTGCATGCCTGTAGTCCCAGGTACTTGGGAGGCTAAGGTGGGAGAATCACCTGTCTGGGAGGTGAAGGCTGCAGTGAGCCATGATTGCACCACTGCACTCCAACCTGGGCAACAGTGTGCAACCCTGTCTCAAAAAAAAGGAAAAAGAAAAAACAAAAAAGCAAGCAGGCAAGCAAAAACAAACAAACAAATGAACTAAGATCTGCTCCCATGTTGCCCCACCTTGCTCCTAAAGGTTGGATGTGGTTTCTTTTATCAAGGAGCAGGTTTACAACCAGCCTCGGAAGCCTGGAAGGTATTGAGATGTTTCTCTGACCCAGTAACCCCAATTCCTAGAAAGGACAGGGATCAGCAGTCACTACACTCTTCTTCCACCCAGCCCTGTCCAGAGCTGACCTCAGGTTACCTCACTGTCAGCAGCACCCCCTTCCCCAAGGAACCTGCCCCCAAAACCACACCTGGAAGCTTGAGACACCACCAGGTCGGTGTGCAGATGGCCACTATGGATTCCTGGTGAGCATGGCTTGTGAGAAAAAAAGGCAGCCTCATATTGGAAGCCTGTGTTTCCTGAATGCCCCTGGACAGTGATGAGGAGGGGTGGGTAGGCTGCCATTGCCCCATCCCCTGTCTCCTCCCAGCCCTCCAGTAACAGCTCAGACAATGGTGCCCTGCATGTCTGGGTTTACTGCATGTGTTGAGTGTGGGAAGAGAGCTGCTTTTTTCAGATCTTGTCACTATCTTTCCTTGTCACAGTTCCAACAAGGCTTCTGGGGCTTCTAGGGTCACTGCTGCCTTATGGGGTCTTTTCATTTTCTTTTTGTAATGGCCAGCATTAATATTTATGCTGTGCCTCCAGTATGTCCAGAACACACAGAGTGTCCAGGAAACACAAGAGCTAGCTTCACTGAAGGTGTATTTAAATGGGCCACATTTCTAAGAAATCACTGATTGCTGCTGTTTCGTTAAAAATGCTCTCAAGAAAATAGAATCATCCAGTGAAGAGCACAAATCAAGAATCAAATATTTTGAGAGCTCTAGTTCCTTCCTTTTGGTCCCCAGTGGAATAACCTGCATGTCAGTGAGCTATTAAAAGGATTTGCCTCCATTTGGCATTCCTGGAAATGCAATTATTGCCCGGTTGCCTGTGAAACATTTGGGGACCCATGAAAAAGATGGCCTTGCAGATTTCACAGGACTTTTGCTGCGAAAGAGACTCCTCAGCAACATTTTGCTTGATGTCCCTACATTTAAAATTAAGTCACCCAGGCCAGGCACGATGGATCACACCTGAAACCCATTACTTTGGGAGGTCAAGGCAGGCAGATCACCTGAGGTCAGGAGTTTGAGACCGGCCTGGCCAACGTGGCAAAACCCTGTCTCTACTAAAAATACAAAAATTAGCCATGCGTGGTGGCAGGTGTCTGTAATCCCAGCTACTTGGGAGGCTGAGGCAGAAGAATCGCTTGAACCTGGGAGGTGAAAGTTGCAGTGAGCAGAGATCTTGCCACTGCTCTCCAGCCTGGGTGACAGAGTGAGACTCCATCTCAAAAAAATATATATATATATATATATTAAATCACCCAATGTGGCAACTAGGAATATCTTGGAAAACTATATGGATTTGGAAGTATCTTGAAAAGCACAAATGCTCTTTATGGTGCATGATTCTGAGATCAGGTTACAGCTTCAAAGTTCAGTTGAAACTCTATTTTATTCTCCTGCAAAGAGTGAGAGAAGTCATATGGAGGAAAAAAACCCATCCTTGGAAGGTCTCTGGTGGGATATACTTAACTACTTACCATATGAAAGAACACACATTGAAAAGTGCCAGACCAGGTTTAGAGTGAGGCTTTGAGGGTGCTACAGATTTAAATGTCTTCCTCCCACACACTAAGGAATAAATCTCATTTTTCAAGTTGGTAACGTTCGTGAAGTCAGACACTGACCCTTTGTCTCCCACGGTTTCTAGAGTCAATAGTTTGAGGAATTTCATTGAAGTTCTATTTGCATAACAGTTGCAAAATGTGAAGTGTGCCATTCCCTCAGTTCCAACTTGTTAAGTACGGTACTCGAAGGCACAGGTGGACAGTGGGCAAATACACCTGGTAGTTGAAGACCTATATATCAGGAAATGCTCCCTTAAAAAGCTGAGCAGGACTGGAGGTGTGATAAGGGATCTTGTTCCCAGCAGGTGTCTTGAGGTGAGACTATGCATATCTAAACAACTCCCAGGGCCCCTCTAGGGAGTGCAATTCCAGTTGAGTTTTCTGATTCATCTTCCATCTTTTATGGGGGTGGGTCCCTTGAACATATCGGAGTGATTAAACAGCATGCTAATAAGTGTGGGAGGTGGTGTGAGTGTCCCTTGTTTGAAAATTTAAGTAGATTTAAAAATTCTCAAATGCAAGGGATTATGAATGTAAACCACATTGGTGTTCCATTACTCTAGTTAGGGAGGCATTGGGTGCACCAAGGTCACCAGGCTCCCTGCTCCTTACGTGCCTTCAGGGGCCTGTCCACCATTTTTCCTGATTCCGCTGTGTTAGATCTTTGGCTGCTGGACCTCAGTTTTCCCAGGGTTTTTCATAAAATGGGCCTGGTGAAGAAATGACTCCAGTCTTGTCAAATCTTAGGAAGAAGGAATTGATGCTGGATCTTCTAAACGAACACATTTCTTTGTGTGTGTGGATATGGTTCTCAGTACCCACCCACCGCTCCAGATGTGCTCCCAGTTCCAGACCTTGCTTTGCAGGCTCACACTTTTGTAATGTACGGAAATTGTAAATGTTCTCTGCTTGGAATCCTCTGGAGCATCATCTAGAAACCTCCATCAGGATGGATACGGTGTTCCATCTGGGAGGGAAAAGGAACGACCCCATGCCAAGCACTATGGAGGGCAGTCTACATGTTCTAGCTTTCCATTCTCATCATAGCCCGATAAGGCAGACAATATCGTTCCCATTTTCAGGTGAGGAAAACAAGAACTGGAGAGGGTAAGTGACTTGCCCAAGGTCACTAGCAGTCAACCAGCAGACCTGGGACTCAAGTTCAGCTCTGTTTGACCTATGTTCTGGTCTTGACACATCTATGGGATATTATATTTTCCATACAATTTACTATGAAAATTTTAGATAATGACAAATTTTACATAAATGAGTTTTAGATTTATTTATTAAATAATAAAATTATTTATTACAATTTTAGATAAAGATAAATTTATCTAAAATTGTGTAATTTCTTTGTGTAAGAAATTACACAAATTTCTTCTTGTGTAAAGTAACCAACTTGAATGTATCATTACCTCCTGTGAAAATAAAAAGTGTACTTTCCTTTTGAGACGAGGTCTTGCCCAGGCTGGAGTGGACTGGCACAATCATAGCTCACTGCAGCTTCCACCTCCCAGGCTCAAGTGATCCTACCGCCTCAGCCTCCTGAGTAGCTGAGACCACAGGTGTGTACCACCATGCCCAGCTAATTTTTATTTTTATTTTTTAGAGACAAAGTCTCACTGTGTTGCCCAGGCTGGTCTTGAACTTTCGGCCTCAAGCGATCCTTCCACCTTGGCCTCCCAAAGTGCTGGCATTACAGGGTGCACCACTGCACCTGGCCAGAAGTGAACTTTTCAAACCACACACAAGACCCATCTATTATTCCTGGATGAGCCTTCAACATGGATAAGCATGATCAGCAAGGAGCTCAAGGGTGATTTCAAACCATGTTTAACTTACGACTCATGAGTTCCTCCGGGGAGATTTCTGTCAGATCTAAAGTCATAGATAGAAGCTAGAATGGACTTTGAAGATCATGCCTCAGGACAGATAGAAAACCGTGACCCTGAGGGACTCCCTTTTCCAGAGCCACCTGCTGGCCAGTCCCGGATGGAGACCAGAACGCTGATGTCCAGCCCGCCCTTCTTTCCACTGCACTGCATTCTCTTAGCATTTCCTTTATCCAATGTCACCACTAAATCAGAGAGACATTTGGTAAACTTAGACGGTATTTAGGACTGTTGTTAGATGCTGGTAGCAGTCATAATAAAGTAATTAATGTTCACGGAATATTTGCTGTGCACTGAGTGCTGTATAAGGAACTGTGATGCATGACCACATTTAAACCTCACAATCATCCAGTGAAACAGATTGTCATCCCATTCTTTGGCTGAAGGAATACAGACTTAGGGAGATTTGGTAACTTGCCCAATAACATATAAGTAAAACAATGAAAGTGAGGCTGGACTCCAGGTTCGTCTGAATCAAAGCTCTTGCTCTTAACCCCTTGTTTTTAAACCTGTGTTCTTTGGCTTCTGCCTCTGTGTGTCGTCTGTCCCCCATCGGCCACTGCACCGCATAGGCCTACCAGTGTGGCTGGCCCTTCCTGGGATTTAGCGAATTTTACAGATAAGGGAACTGGGGCACAGAGAGGTTAGGGAACTTGCACAGAGTTCCACAGTGAGTAAGTGACCTGAAGTGTGAATCATGAGGAAGGTGTGATATTGTGATTTATAATAAGAAATATATATTTGGTCTTGTCTCTGCTTCCTGGCATATAGTTCTTAAAATCCTTGCAATTGGCTGGGCATGGGGGCATGCACCTGTAATCCCAGCACTTTGGTAGGCTGAGGCGGGAGGATCTGGAGGATCGCTTGAGCCCAAGGGGTCAAGGCTGCAGTGAACCGTGATCATGCCACTGCACTCCAGCCTGGGTGACAGAGCAAGACCCTGTCTCAAATTTAAAAAAGAAAGACAGAAAGAAAACCCCTTGGAATGTACAAAGTGAAAAAGAGCCTTTTTGTATGCTAATGAGATGATTGACAACTGAGGGCTCCCGGATTGCCTCTGGAGGGGGCAGGTTGCCAGGGGAACCAAGCAAGTGATTAGAGAGTTGGAACTTTCAGCCCCTTTCTCCCTACTCCACCCATACACACCCCCGACCCTGTTTCCAGGGAGCAAAGAGGGGCAGGAGGTTGACTCAACCACCGATGGCCAATGGTTTGATCAATCATGCCTTTGTAATGAGGCCTCCATAAAAACCCAAAGGAGCGGGTCTGGAGGGCTTCTGGATAGCTGAACACATGGAGACGCTGGGAGAGTGGCACCCGGAGAGGACATGAAAGCTCCAAGACCCTCCCTAGCCATCTCTTCACCTGGCTTTATGTATTCATTCAACTGTATCCTTTGTAATATCCTTTATAATAAACTGGTAAATGGAATTAAGTGTCTCCCTGAGTTCCGTGAGCTATGCTAACAAAACAGTGACCCCAAGAAGTCAATCTCTGACTTACAGCACAAAGTCAGACAAAGTTACACAGCTTGTAATCTACCTGAGGAAGGATCGTGAGAACTTCTCATGGATAGCCAGCTAGTCAGAAGCACAAGTGACAACCTTCAGCCTGCAACTGGCCTCTGAGGTCGGGGCAGCCTGGTAGGACTGAGCCCTTAAACCTCAGGGTCTGTACTCACTGCAGTTAGTGTCAGAATTGAGTTAAACTGTGGGACACCTAGTTAGGTGGGAAGGTGAGAATGCATTGACCTGACCAAATGGGATTTGTGAGGCCTGCGGTGGGCCTGGAGGGTGAATGATGCACACCTGTCCTTTCCCTTTGGGGCCTCCACCCCACCTGGGAGAGTCAAAAGTTCACTGGCAGAGTCAGAATTTCCATTCCTTGTCAGGACCTCCTCGTGGGGTGACTCATCCCTCTCCAGGGCTCTAGGACCGCTCCAGGAGAACCTGGCCTCACTTAGAGACTGCCTGTTTTCACACAATGGGTTCAAGCATTTATGTTGCTTGGCATCAAGTTCATTTGAAAAACACCCTTTGTATTCTGACTTAATACCTCCAGGATCCGCAAACAGCATGGTGGCTTTAAACAAGGTGTACCTAGATAATAGATACAAGTTGTGGGAATTTGGAGAGGTGGGGAGACTTTCAAAGCATTAAATGTATTAAAGTCCCATGGTTCACCTCTAGCTTTATCTAAAAATTAAACCTCACCTTTTCATTTTATCAGGCTCCTGTCGATAACAAACACAAACCGCAAGTTCACTGACTCCACACCACGGGGCTCACCAGAAACTTATCTGATCAAAGCTGCCATAGGTGATTCTTTTCTTCAGCAGGAGGAGGAGGAGGAGGACTTTCTAAAGCAACTCCCAGGACTCGAGATGTTGTAGCCCCCTCCCCACCTTACAGGTCGTAATGACAGCACAACCCTTTCCTTGCCCTTTGCGCACCCTGTGAGCTACGACAGGTGCCTCACTGAGCACCGAATGGGCCAGCCAAGAGATAAAGCAGGCACCAAAGACCGGTGCCTGAGTGGTTTTCCACCCTCACCCATTCACACCCCGGAAACCAGCAAGCACCCCGAGGTGTGGCTGGCTGAGCCCACATCAGGCTTCACCCCCGACTCACATGGCGTCCCCAGGCTCTGCTGACTTCTCACTTGGGTAGTCAAGGACAAACGCTCTGTTCACCTGGGGCTATTTCTTCATTCCACAGCCCCACGGCAGAGGGACATAGTACCCTTTGAGCACTTTTATGGGGCAGTAAAACTTTAGTCTCCTGTCTGCTCTAAACTGTTCCCACATTTCTGAATAGACCTATTTATAACATGCAAGACTACTACAGTTTGCCCTTTGAAAATACTAGCAGATACTAGGTCCTTTCAAATGGGGTCGACTGAGTTACATCGGCTAGCAGCTGGCTTACAGAAACCCCGGAGAGGCCCAGCTAAGCTCCTGACTGTGACTACCTATGTTAGGAAATAAAACAGCATTTGAGTCTCACAACATCACTGGAACTGGCCTTATGCTTTGCCACATTCATGTTGCTTTGGTGTCAAATCCAGCTGTGTCTCTCCCTCGATTTTTTGCTTCCTTACTCCCTTCCTGCCTGGATTAACAGAGCTCACTGTGAGCTTTGTCAGCAAATCCCAGTCTTTTCCTTCCCTCTTCTGCAGGGAAAAAATTAAAACCAGGAAAAAGTAGCAACTCAATCACAACTTGTTTCTCCCAGCCCCGGATTAACCAGCTGGCCCAGAAAAAGAATTATAACACATTGAGAAGCGTCCTTACCTGCGTTCCATAACGGCCACTCCTGTGTATCGAAGACCAGAGCCAGCCTCCTCCAATCTGGGGACTCAGCTCCCCGCAGCCCGCAGACAATTGGGCCCATTATAGTCATCAAGCTGCCGAGTTAAAGGGTAGCCCTTACTAAAATATAAACAGCTAGTCAGCACAAGCCAAAGGGGCGGGGCTGCAGTATCAGGGGACAATGAGAGCCAATGATCAGCCTCTTTGGGCTCTGTTTGCTTAAGATATTGTGTTTCATTCCGAAGTAGGGGAGACGGGAGTGAGAAACACTGAAGAGTAAGGGCTGAGTTATCATCTTTACAGCCCCCAGTAGGAAAAGCGTCCAAGTTGAAAAGTTTAAATCACTGCCCAAAAAAGACCAATTTCAGGAAAGTGTTTGTAGACTGCACACATAATAATATGTATTTTTAAAGCCACAGATATTTATGTTGCATTAGCTATCTGTTGTCTTCCGGGGTTAATAAATGTGGTATTCATGAGGTCAACGGGAGTTTTTCAACCAAAGAACAAAGGCCAAGAAAGTTAGTTTGATGACATGCTTATTTTATTGAATATACTATCTGATCAGGAGCACTCACCTCATCTACAGAGCAAACACTTGTTTGATTGGCACATCTTTATTTTATTTATTTATTTATTTATTTATTGAGATGGAGTCTCGCTCTGTTGCCCAGGCCGGAGTGCAGTGGCACAATCTCGGCTCACTGCAACTGTAGCCTCCTGGGTTCAAGTGATTCTCCTGCCTCAGCCTCCTGAGTAGCTGGAATTACAGGAATGCACCACCACGCCTGGTGAATTTTTGTATTTTTAGTAGAGACGGGGTTTCGCCATGTTGGCCAGGTGGGTCTTGAACTCCTGGCTTCAAGTGATCCGCCCGCCTTGGCCTCCCAAAGTGCTGGGATTACAGGAGTGTGCCACTGCGCCTTGTCTACTATTTTTTTTTTTTTTTTTTTTTTGAGACAGAGTCTTGCTGTGTTTACCAGGCTGGAGTGCAGTGGTGTGATCTCAGCTCACTGCAAGATTGGTACATCTTTAGAACCCAGAGATATGGACTTATTGTATGCCCAAGTCAGCAAAATGGCTCACATTTGATGTGTTTATGTTCTTCTTCGTGTGTGTGTGTGTGTGTGTGTGTGTGTGTGTGTGTAGAGAGATGTGGGTCTCACTATATCACCCAAGGTGGAGTGCAGTGGCTATTCACAAGCACAATCATTGTGCACTGTAGCCTCAAACTCCTGGGCTCAGGTCATCCTCCTGCCTCGCCTCCCTAGTAGCTGGGATTACAGGCTTGCACCTATAATCATGCCAGACCATGAGCATTTCATTTGATCAAACATATCAGAAGTTCAGTATATTTGGAAGAAGGCAGGAGAGCCGTGGCTTCTTTCTGTCTCCCAAACTTAACTAAATTCCACTCTTTTTTTTTTTTTTTTTTTTTTGAGACGGAGTCTCGCTCTGTCGCCAGGCTTGAGTGCAGTGGCACAATCTTGGCTCACTGCAACCTCCACCTCCCAGGTTCAAGTGATTGTTGTGCCTCAGCTTCCTGAGTAGCTGGGACTACAGATGCGCACCACCACGACCAGCTAATTTTTGTATTTTTAGTAGAGACAGGGTTTCATCATGTTGGCCAGGCTGGTCTCAGTCTCTTGACCTCGTGATCTGCCCACCTCGGCCTCCCAAAGTGCTGGGATTACAGGTGTGAGCCACCGCGCCCGGCCTTAAATTCCCCTTTTAAAGCTACTACAGCAGCTTAACCTTCCAATGCCCTTTGATAATAACCAAGAACCAGAAAGTAAACTGTAGGGCTTTTTTTCCTTATATAATTTCTTTTTTTTTTTTTTTTTTTTGAGACAGAGTCTCGCTCTGTCACCCAGGCTGGAGTGCAGTGGCGTGATCTCGGCTCACTGCAAGCTCCGCCTCTCGGGTTCAGGCCATTCTCCTGCCTCAGACTCCCGAGTAGTTGGGACTACAGGCGCATGCCGCCATGCCCGGCTAATTTTATTTATTTATTTATTTATTTTTTAGTAGAGTTGGGTTTCAGCCAGCATGGCTGGATCTCCTGACCTCGTGATCTGCCCGCCTTGGCCTCCCAAAGTGCTGGGATTACAGGCATGAGCCACCGCGGCTGGCCTCCTTATATCATTTCTAAATAATACACTGAAGTAAAAATAAAGTTAAGAGTTGTTTGGTTGATTGTGTGGCATTGCATAAATTATAGGCATACAAACTGTGAAAAGTACAGTCATTACATTTGAAATAGTTTCATCATTTATAAAGTGATATAGTAGTTATCAAAATGAACACAGTAGTTGTCAAAATGAATTATCAGAGAAAAATGTTGAAATGTATTTATTTTCTGCAAACTTTTTCTCAAGCCCTTCTGATATGATTATAAAAATAATAATCCCCAAATGCCATCCTTTCTAATCTATCTTAGTTTCAAAATGTTTATGATTCTGTCACTGGTGTTTAATTTGTATTAAAGTAAAATTCCTCCATAACCTTTTCTAAATGATGTATGAGGCTCCTTCTGGCCCTTGTATCCTTCTAATTATTTCAAAAGAGCTGTTACATCCATACTTTCACAATTTTGACTTTAAGGTACAGGTTACCTTCCTGAAATAATCTAGTTTTCTTCTAAGGTGTGTGAACCCAGAAAACCTGAGACAGCTCTCAATTAACCTAGAAAGTTTATTTTTCCAAGGTTGAGGACACGCCCGTGACATAGGCTTCACAAGTGTTAGGATCCTGTCATTTTAAAAAGCTTCAGGACACCATGAGCAGCCAAAGGAAAAAAATCGATAAATTGGACTTCGTTAAAATTTTAAATTTTTTCTTTCTTTTTTTCTTTCTTTAGAGACAAAGTCCTACTCTGTCACCCAGGCTGGAGTGCAGTGGCCAGATCATAGCTTCATAGCTCACTGCAGCTTTTACCTCCCATCCTCAAGCTATCTTCCTGCTTCGGCCTCCCTAGTGCTCAGAAACCACAGCACATAACCAAAATTAAAACCTTTTGTGCTTCAAAAGACATTATCAAGAAAGTGAAAAGACAACCTATAGAATGGGAGAAAATATTTGCAAATAATATATCTGATAAGGTTCTAGTATCCAGGATATATTTTTAAAACTCCTTCAATTCAACAACAAAAAGACAAACAACCCAACCTAAAGATGGGCAAGGTCTTAAATAGATATTTCTCTAAGAATAATACATAAATGTCCAACAAACACATGAAAAGATGCTCAACATTAGTCATTAGGGAAGTGCAAATCAAAAACACATTGAGGCTGGGCACGGTGGCTCACGCCTGTAATCCCAGCACTTTGGGAGGCCGAGTTGGGTGGATCATCTGAGGTCAAAAGTTCGAGACCAGTCTGGCCAACATGGCAAAATTCTGTCTCTACTAAAAATACAAAAATTAGCCAGGCGTGGTGGTGCATGCCTGTAATCCCAGCTACTTGGTAGGTTGAGGAAGGAGAATTGCTTGAACCCAGGAGGTGGAGGTTGCAGTGAGCTGACATCATGCCACTGCACTCCAGCCTGGGCAATGGAGCAAGACTATGTCTCAGAAGAAAAAAAACCCAAAAAACCAAATGAGACCAGGTGTGGTGGCTCATACCTGTAATCCCAGGAATTTGGGAGGCTAAGGCAGGAGGATCACTTGAGCCCAGGAGTTAGAGATTAGCCTGGGGAACATGGTGAGACCCGGTCTCTAATAAAAAATAATAACAATAATAAGGAAAAGAATAAGAAAAAAAACACAATGAGGTGCCACTTTACACCTACTAGGATAGCCATATATATACATATTTTTTTCTTAATAAAAAGGAAGAAAACAAGTGTTGAGGAGGATGTGGAGAAACGAGAACCCTTGTATATTGCTGGTGGAATGTAAAATGGTTCAGCTGCTGTGGGAAACAGCTCTACAGTTCTTCAAAAAGCTAAACATAGAATTACCATATGAGCAAGCAATTCTACTTCTGGATAGATACCCAAAACAATTGAAAATGGGGGCTCAAACAAATACGTGTACATCCCATATTCGTAGCAGCACTATTCACAATAGCTAAAGGATGGAAACAGCCCAAATGTCCATCAAAAGATGAATGGATAAACACATTGTGGTATATATATACAGTGGAATATTTTTCAGCCATAAAAAGAAATGAAGTTCTACAACAAAGATGAATCCCTAAAACATTATGCTAAGTGAAAGAAGCCAGACACAAAAGGTTGCATATTGTATGATTATGGGCAACACAGGGAGACTCCCTTTTCTAAAACGATTTTAAAAATTAGCTGGCCGGCTGAGCACAGTGGCTCACGCCTGTAATCCCAGCACTTTGGGAGCCCGATCACTTGAGGTAAGGAGTTCGAGACCAACCTGGCCAACATGGAGAAATCCCATCTTTACTAAAAATTCAAAAATTAGGTGGGTGTGGTGGCGGTGCCTGTAATCCCAGCTACTCAGGAGGCTGAGGCAGGAGAATCGCTTGAACCCAGGAGGCGGCGGTTACAGTGAGCCAAGATCATACCACTGCACTCCAGCCTGGGCGACAAAGTGAGACTCCATCTCAAAAAAAAAAAAAAAAAAAAAATTAGCTGGCCATGGTGGTGCCTGCCTGTAGTCCCAGCTACTCCAGAGGCTGAGGCGGGAGGATTACTTGAGAACAGGAATTTTAGGCTTCAATGAGCTATGATGGTACCACTACACTTCAGCCTGGGCAACAGAGCAAGACCCTGTCTCTAAAAAATATGATAAAAATAAAAAATAAATAAATAAAAAGAGGATTTATTAAATGAAGTCATCCATTATATTTGTGCATCACTCAGCATGTATTAAGCTCCAGGCACTGTGAGGCAGGTGGGTGCCAGTAGACCTGCTTGCACCCTTTCTATGGAAGGTAAGGAAGAATGCTGTTTTTCAATGCAAATGAAAATAATAATAATAATAACTGACTAAGATTTATTAAAAAGCATTTTAAATGTCAAAAAGTGTAAGTGT
Source organism: Gorilla gorilla gorilla (assembly GCF_029281585.2). Lineage (NCBI taxonomy): Eukaryota > Metazoa > Chordata > Mammalia > Primates > Hominidae > Gorilla > Gorilla gorilla. The sequence continues at coordinate 174,232,478 of NC_073227.2, read as the reverse complement.
GGAACAGGCACAGGCTGGCAGCAAGTCAGAAAGCCACTCTGCAAGCAAACAGATTCGTTATAGTATTAATAGATATCATTCCTACCCTCTGTAAACTCTGAGTATATAATGACCTGCAGATTATGTTTGACATTCTCTGTGAGTTTCCTACTTCTTTCAGCATATATTTCATTAAAATCAATCAAGAAAAGAGATAGTCACGAGTTTTTATCTGGGAAGGACTATATTTGAACTCAGTTCATTTTAACATAGGTAAACCCCTTGGAAGGTTGAAACAGGAAATGAACTGACAACGAGGAGGAAGAGGAGACTTTGAAAACATGGAAAGAAGACTTTGCCAGAAATTTCATCAAGAAAACACAATTCTGTAGAGCTGAAACTGTCTGACAAAGCTGTTTCACATATCCCTGGGGCCTATTTCTTTCCTGATCATCATATCACTTAGCATTGGCCTATTGCTGTTATTAAAAATAATAAACAAAATGATTACAGAGGCAGATGTGTGTTCTTTTAAAAGATGGAGAGATGACATCACTACTTTCTAAATTTCGAACCATTAGATTATGCAGTTCAGAAAATTGCTACATGCCCTTTGAGAATGCTCATCATCTAATTAAAATTTTACCCTTGATCCAAAACAGCTACCTCTTAGTCACCCAATTCCTGGCAACCTGAAGCCTCAATTACCCATAAGCAGAGCTTCACCAAACCCTTCTAAAGAGCCAAAGCCCAATTAACTGACTTAGCTCAATATCCAGTACCGCACTCATTATCAAGTCCCTGATTTGCCAACATACAAAACACTTTACCAGGGGAAAATATTAAATTGCTTACTGATTTTTTAAAAAATGATATACACATAAAACCGTATTCTCATGTCAAGAGACCATATAAATATGGTGAATGGAACTGGGTGAAGTCACAACAGAGGCCCTTTGGATAATACATAGATGAATGCTGTACTAGTCCGTTTTTACGCTGCTGATAAAGACATACCTGAGACTGAGAAGAAAAGGAAATTTAATTTGACTTACAGTTCCACATGGCTGGGGAGGTCTTGTAATCATGGTGGAGGGCGAAAGGCATGTCTTACATGGTGGCAGCAAGAGAGAATGAGGGGGAAGCAAAAGCAGAAACCCCTGATAAACCCATGAGATCTCATGAGACTTATTCACTATCATGAGAATAGCACACTAAAGACCAACCTCCATGATTGAATTACCTCCCCCTGGGTCCCTCCCACAACATGCGGGAATTCTGGGAGATACAATTCAAGTTGAGATTTGGGTGGGGTCACAGCCAAACCATATCAAATGCTCAGACCTCCTAAGTCTCAGATGATTCTGGAAATCACAAATCTCTAAGCTTAAATTATGTGTTTTAGAATCCTTTAATTTCTTTTTTAAAATAATAAAAATAATATTATCTTAGTCTATTTGGGCTGTTATAACAAAATGCCATAAGCTGGGTGGCTTATAAGCAACCGGAATCTATGTCTTACAGTTCTGGAGGCTGGAAGTCCAAGATTAAAGTGCTGGCAGATTCCACATTGGTGAGGGCCTGTTTTCTCATTAAGAGACAGCTGTCTTTTTGCCGCCCTCACAGGGTAGAAGGGGCAAAAGAGCTCTCGGGTCTCTCATTTATTTATTTATTTATTTTGAGACAGAGTTTCGCTCTTGTTGCCCAGGCTGGAGTACAGTGGTGCAATCTTGGCTCACTAGAACCTCTGCCTTCTGGGTTCAAGCAATTCTCCTGCCTCAGCCTCCTGAGTAGCTGGGATTACAGGCGCCCGTCACCACGCCTGGCTAACTTTTTGTATTTTTAGTAGAGATGGGGTTTCTCCATATTGGCCAGGCTGGTCTCGAAATCCTGACCTCAGGTAATCCACCCGCCTCGGCCTCCCATAGTGCTGGGGTTACAGGCATGAGCCACTCGGTCTCTTTTATAAGAGCACTAATCCCATTCATGAGGGTTCTGCACTCATGACCTAATCACCTCCCAAACGCCCCACCTCCTAAGACCATCACCTTGGGGGCTGGGATTTCAGTGATGGATTAAGGGAGAACACAAACATTGAGTCCACAGCAAATGCACAGGCAGCATGGCTTGATAAAGAGGGGAGCTAGAGACTTAGCCTTCAGTGACACTGAAGGGCTTTGTAAATAGAAGGAATGAAAGCTGCAATCTTTCTTGGCTTTGATGAAGCTTTTGATTTTGTTTTGCTTACCTGTTCCTCAGTGCATTGTAAATTATGGATAAAAAATACTCTTAGGTTAACTCACAACCCATTAAGGAGGTGAAAAGTTCTAAACTCATTCCATTAAACTTACTACCTGGAAGCTCCATATTTATTATTCTACATAATTTCTTCGTATTTCTTTGAGAAAGAAAGTGGTGGCAAGGCCTAACGTCAGTTTCATATGTAGTCAGACAGTGAAGAAGATGCTGCTAACCACACATCAACACAGTGTGGACTTCTGTCTTTCCAAACATGCCAATGGGTTTTTAATAAGCCTCCTACATTTTTTTGCTCGGTCTGCATATGACCAGTGGCCCATACATGGAAAAGGATGCCTAAAGTTAGGCTGAAGCTGTGGAACAAAGAACAGTAAATTGGCTTCGATGGTGGACCAAGCAATGGCCTGGGAGCCCTTTGCTCATCTCCAACCATTGAGGTAAACCATGACTAATTTTAACACCACTGAGGTTTTCCGTTTGTTGGGAGAGATCATAAGGGGATTTGCTGAAAACCTAGTTCAGAATTAATCCCAGGACCCATGCAAAGACTTTCTCACACCATCACCCAAGATCCAAGACTAATGCAACATTTCATCAATAACCCTGATGGAAGAAAATGTACCATTAATTTTGAAGAAGCTACCAGCAGAGCCACCCCTTGGAAAGTGTGAGCAGTACCTAGTAATAATGGTAATGACATGAATACAGCATTTGTTATGTTCTGGGTACTGTTCTAAAGCATTTACATGTATGGACTCATTTAATCCTCACAACCAACCCCAGGCATAGGAACTCACACTCATTCTGCAGACAACGAAATGGAAACTTTGTTTACTTTTTTATTTTTATTTTTTTAAGAGACAGGGTCTTGCCCTGTCCCACAGGCTGGAGTACAGTGGTGTGATCATAGCTCACTGCAGCCTTGACCTCCTGGGCTCAAGCAATCCTCCCGCCTCAACTTCCTGAGTACCTGGAACTACAGGCATGCACCACTGCACCCAGTTTGTGTGTGTGTGTGTGTGTGTGTGTGTGTGTGTGTGTGTGTGTGTGTGGTAGGAATTGGGTCTTGCCATGTTGCCCAAGCTGGTCTCAAACTCCTGGGCTCAAGCCATCCTTCTGCTCAGCCTCCCGATGTGCTGGGATTACAGGTGTGAGCCACCCTGCCCGGCCAATGTTCATTAACTTCTCAAAGTTTCCCTTTTCTGGCCAGGCACAGTGGCTCACGCCTGTAATCCCAGCATTTTAAGAGGCCGAGACAGGTGTATCACTTGAGGCCAGGTGTTCAAGACTAGCCTGGCCTACATGGCAAACCCCCATCTTTACTAAAAACACAAAAATTAGCCAGGCATGATGGTGCACGCCAGTAATCCCTGCTACCTGGGAGACAGGCATCAGAATTGCTTGAATCTTGGAGGCGGAGTTTGCAGTGAGCTGAAATTGCCCCACTGCACTCCAGCCTGGGCGACAAAGCAAGAATCCATCTCAAAAAATAGTAAAAAAAAGAAGTTAATGAACATGTTCAGCTAGGTAGAAATGGTCAAATACTAAGAGAATAAAATTCTAACAGGATTAGTTCAGAGAATGAAGAACAAACAGCGGAAACAAAATACAGTGGTAGAACTAAGGACAGTAGCAACAAAAGTACCTAGTGGCCTGATTTCCTGAGCTGCCATAACATATTACTATGAGCTTAAAACAACACAAATGTAGGGCTCCTGCTGGAGGCTCTGAAGGAGAATCCGCCTCTCTCCTAGCTTTGGTGGCTGCCAGCAATTCTTTCTTTTTCTTTTTTTCTTTTGAGACTGGGTCTCACTTTTTCTCCCAGGCTGGAGCGTAGTGGTGTGATCTCAGCTCACTGCAACCTCAACCTCCTATGCTCAGATGATCCTCCCACATCAGCCTCCTGAGTAGCTGGGACCACCACAGGCACATGCCACCACACCCAGCTAATGTTTGTATTTTTCGTAGAGATGGGGTTTTGCCAGTTTTCCCAGGCTGTTCTCCTGGGCTCAAGTAATCCACCAGCCTCAGCCTCCCAAAGTGCTGGGATTACAGGCCTGAGCCACCGTGCCTAGCTGCCAGCAATTCTTAGTGTTCCTTGGCTTGCAGGAACTCCCGTCTCTGTCTCTGTCTTCACATGGCCTTCCCTCTATGGTGTCTCTGTCGTTTTCTATCTCTCATGAGGACAATCACCATTGGATTTAAGGCCCACCCTAATCCAGGATGATTTTTATCTTGACATCCTTACCTTAATTACAATGGCAAAGACCCTTATGCTAAATAAGGTCTGGCAAAGACCTTTATTCTAAATAAGGTCACATTTTGTGGTTCTACGTAGACATATCTTCTGGGGACCAGAATTCAATCCACTTAGAAGCCCCAAGAAGTTGCTCCAGGGCTGGAGAGGTTTCCTCACACAGGCAAGGGAGACAGAAATAAGTGCAATCAATCCCTAAAGGGAAAATAAGCTAAGCAGGAGTTTTTAACCACCAGCCCTCATCTCCAACTTAAGAAGAAAACCTAGAAGAAAAGAAATTATTTATCAAATCTTAGGAGAAGATGAGAGTTCCCAACTTAAAAACCTTGGGAAAACAGTGTAAATTTGGATGCATTTTGACACTAGTGAACACCTGTGAAACCATCACCACAATGAAGATAGGAATATACTTATCACCCCAAAAATTTCCTTGGACCCCTTTGTAATCCCTCCCTTCCAGTCCTTCCTGCATCCCCCAGCTCCATCCCCAAGCATCCACTGACCCGTTTTCTGTCACTATCAATTGGTTTGCATTGCCTAAAATTTTATGTAAATGGAATCATACAGATTATACTTTTTGTTTGGTTTCTTTCATTCCACTTAATCATTTTGAGGTTGATCCATGTTGCATCAACCAAAATGATTAAGTGGAATGAAAATGATTTCATTTTGATTAAGTGGAATAAAAGAAACCAAAATGTTGTTCATTCTCTTTATTTCTAAGCAGTGTTTCTTTATATGCACATACCACAATTGGTTTATCCACTCACTTCTTAAAGAAGTTTTAATCGATGAATATATTTGATAATCTAAGATTAGGGGAGAGATGAGAGATTATGAATGCAAATTTCTGAGAATCTGTGTTTCCTCTCTCTTTCCTTCTTCACTCTTTCCCCATCTCACTCTTAAATTACATATACTTAGGCTCATGCCCACACTTGCGTCCCCAACCCTTGTTTTGCATAAGCCACTGGCTGGATGCTGGCTCCTGAATTCCAGGCCGTAGTGAAGGGTCCCTGGGGGCCACCAGTGGACGCCTCATTCAGTTTGTCCAGGCTTCTCAGTCAGTCTCTCCTAGTGCCTGTGCTTCTCTCTGTATATCCTGGGGGCCCCGCATCCCTGTTCTCACTTGCACATCCTTCTCTCCATTTCTTTTGCCACTTCTGAGTCTCCCAGTTCGTCTCTCCCACACTTGGATTTGATTCACTGCCTCCTCTGCAGCATCTGTGCTCAATTCACCTTGCCCAGAAAGCTCTCCGTGGCTCGCCCCAGCCCAAATCTGTCCAATTTTGTGTTTCTGCTATATTTCAGTTATTTAATTAATAAAGGCAGCATGGTAGTGTTTGAGAGCAGACTCAGAATAGGCCACACGCCCACTGTGATTCATGACTGTGCCTATGTTTCCTTATCCACAAAATGGGGAAGATAATAGTCCTACCCCACATGATTGTTGTGAGGATTAAATGAGATATAGTTGTCAATCATTTAGAATAGTGTTTAGCACATAGCAAGCATTATATACATTCTCCATAAAATAAATAAATAAAAATGTTCAAGTGCTCTTCCTCACCACAAAGAATTCTACTTGCATTCATAGATTTCTTCACTTAAAGATAATTCATGGGCCAGGCGCGGTGGCTCATGCCTGTAATCCCAGCACTTTGGGAGGACAAGGCGGGTGGATCACGAGGTCAGGAGATCGAGACCATCCTAGCTAACACAGTGAAACCCTGTCTCTACTAAAAATACAAAAAATTAGCCTGGCATGGTGGCAGGCACCTGTAATCCCAGCTACTCAGGAGGCTGAGGCAGGAGAATGTCATGAACCTGGGAGGCAGAGCTTGCAGGGAGCTGAGATCGCGACACTTCATTCCAGCCTGGGCGACAGAGTAAGACTCTGCCTCAAAAAAAAAAAAAAAAAAAAAAAAAAAAAAAAAAAAGATTATTCACTAAGGGTCCCTCTGTGGTAGGCAGGCATGCTCCTAAGAGATGAGGAATAAAGCAGTGAACAAAACATACAGAAGTTACATTCTACTAGGGTAGACAGACAATTACAGATAGACAACTAAAACTATAGACCATGTCCAGTAAGTGCTGCCAGGAAAAATAAAACAGCTTTAAAAGAGGATTGGGAACGACTGATGGTGGACTTGGGTGGGCTGGTCTGAACCAGAAAGCCACAGTTTTAAATAGGATGGTCAAGGAAGGCCTCACTGAGAAACACTTTCTGTGAGAAGATCTCGATGGGCCCATCAAGTGTGCCATGGGCTGTCTGGGAAAACAGCATCCTTGGTAGTGTTTGGAACAGTGGGTGCAAAGGCCCGGGGACTCCTGGATCTAGTGCTTAGTGGCTGTTTCGGATCTGCTGACTGTGATGGGCACAATATATCGAACTGTCATCATTAATTCCATTTGTTCTACTTGCTGTTAGAATCTTTTAACTTTCTTTTTTTTTTTTTTGAGATAGGGTCTCTGTCACTCTGGCTGGGATGCAATGGCATGATCATGGCTCACCGTAAACTTGACCTTCCAGGCTCAGGTGGTCCTCCCACCTCAGCCTCCTGAGTAACTGGGACTACTGGCGCCCACCACTATGCCCAGCTAATTTTTGTATTTTTTGTAGAGATGGGGTTTTGCCATGTTTCCCAGGCTGGTCTCAAACTCCTGAGCTCAAATGATCCACCTGCCTTGGCCTCCCAAAGTGTTGGGATTACAGGTGTGAGCCACCACTCCCAGCCTAGATTCTCTTAACCTTGATGTACATTTTCTCCCCCACTGTTTAGAGATTGATGCTTTGATTGTAATGTAGAGACTTGACACTTTTTAGAATACAGATACAATGCTGGTTATAGTGGAATTCAAATGCAACAAGTTGGCCTGTGGCCCTGTGCTTAAACAATCACTGTGGTGCGGGATGCCTGGGGAAGGGTGTGGGGTGAGGAATTGTCTTTGTTGCTCTGGGGTTTCACTAAAAGACTGACCAATTAGATCTGGGCTTGGCAACAAAAAGGGGTACGTGGAGATGGCAGAGGAGTTTCACAGAGAGTAACTGAGATAATAAAAGGGCTGACTGGACAATAAACCCAGAGGGGACATGCTAGGAACTGAGGATGCAACTACGTGGTTTGATGAAGGGAAGCTTCTATGCTCATACCCATTTCTTCTGAGAACAAACTCAAAGAAAACAGGCTTAACTTGCGGCACGATGACTTTAGGGATGTTTATGAAAAGGAGCTTCTATATACTATAGGAAGGCTTGTTAAATATTGCAGACTGTGTGACTCCCAGTCTCTGAAATTACTGAAATGAAGAAGCTTATGAAAACAAAAATCCTTTCAACCTTGTCATCAGGCTCACTTATTTTCAGAACTATATCATCATGAAGGAAATCCACTGTTTAAAAAATAAATAAGAATTACCAAACAATAGCTTAGAATGCCTCTCCAGAATTGTGCCTAAGAACAAAAAATCTGGGTACATTTTCTGAAAGCACAGCCTGTCTGATTTCTGGTGAATCCCCATACATCTCAGTTACACAGCTATGCATTTCTCACTTAAATATTTTACGTTTAAAGTAACCTGTGTTCCTCATTATTGTATTTTTAAGCATCCACTGGGGGATGGCTGTTCAATTTAAAGTGTTATCTCTTTCTCCGGGATTGTCCGGGACACAGGGATGGCCCCCAAGGCCGTGTTTGTGCTATATGCTCTTGCTCATGATTAATCCAAGCTAAGCCAATAATTTTTCTCAGACTGTTTAGCCATAGATGACTGATCTGGTAAAGGGGGGCTGGGGAAAACAAGGGAGGCCCCAACTCAAACTAAACCCATCATTGGACTTTTTGAACTAAAACTAAGGGAAAAGAAGCAATCCTTCTCTGCTGCTTGACTCCATAAGATAGGAGGTCACCAGCTTTAATCATCTGTATTCCTGCCAAGTGAAAAAAGCTAAGCTTCAGGAGAAGAGAATAAAGCTAAAAGGCATAGAGAAGGAGAAATAAGAGACAGAGAAAAAGAATAGCATTCCAGGCTGGGCGTGGTGGCTCACGCCTGTAATCTCAGCACTTTGGGAAGCTGAGGTGGTGGATCGCTTGGGGTCAGGAGTTCGAGACCAGCCTGGCCAACATGGTAAAACCCTGTCTCTACTAAAATACAAAAATCGGCTGGGCATGATGGCGGCCACTTGTAACCCCAGCTACCCGGGGTGCTGAGGCAGGAGAATTGCGTGAAACCAGGAGGCAGAGGTTGCAGTGAGCTGAAATCGTGCCACTGCATTCTGTTGCCTGGGCAACAGAGTGAGACCCCATCTCAAAAAATACAAAATAAAAAAAAAGAATAGCATTCCAGACCCTGGTTGCAGCTGTCCCTAATGTCCAAATGCATCTCTGAGTCTTGTCAGATGCCCTAGTATTCCCCCCAATGACATCCATCTTTTTTCTGAGTTAGTTTGAGTTTTGTTTCTATTTCTTGTCATGAAAAGATGGTTAACAGTAGATTCTGGAGTCAGGCCCCATAACTTATATTCTTTGAGATTTTGGGCCGCTTTAAAAAAAAATCTTTAAGCCTCAACTTCTTCATATGTAAACTGGTGATAATATTAGCATCCTCCCCTAAGTCCTGTGAAGAATACAGAGATAAATCATAAAATGCACTTAGCACAGTGCCAGGCACAATGTAGGTGCTCAGTAAATGTTACTTACTGTAATGAATGGCACTAAAAATCAAGTCATACCCACCACTATCTGCTATTCTGTTTGTTTCCATCTGGCTATTATTTAAGGTACAGCCTCTTTTTCCTGCTGTCATTCCCACATCTTCTCTTACATGTCTTTGGATACAGAATTCATCTTCTCTACAGTACTTCCTTTCTAGCAGAAAAACACCCTTCATTCTTGAATCACTAGTTTTCCTGAGAAAGTAACTGTAACTCACCAATGTCAACTGTTTTTCCCAACTCCATCTGCAAGCCGAAAGGAATTTGCTGAGCTTTAAACTTAGATTTTATTACAGGGTTCTATTATATGCCCATCTGTTATAAACATTTCTCCCTTCCAAGATGGATTTGATTTAAATCAAATCTACATAAATATTAATTTAAATCACTAGTTAGGATAAGTTGAACCCCCACCAAGATATTCATATTGCCTCATACCATCATTCTCTACACCCCACTTCAATTCAAAACTACATTCTTTTGAATCTTGAAATGTCACTTCTAAAGAAATGTCTGTTGTGTATACTTTAGAGGAAACAATAGAAATGATAAATCTTCAATTTGCATATGCTATTGTTACTGATTCATTAAATAAACCGCAGGTGGCTACAGTGTTCCAGGCATTGTTCTGGGTGCTGGACATACAAGGATTAATCAATGATTAAACAAGACACAGCGTGAGTGCCATCACAGGGAGGCGTGAGCTTGAGAGTTACAGCAGCAGAGGAAGGGGCCTCCCTCAGTCGAGCTGGCGTGTAGGGTGGAATAGTGGACAGGGGATATTAGGCAGGAGAATTTCCCAGACACCATAATCCCCATTCGAGTGCCTCACAGCCACATCACAGACAAGTACACACCGTGATCCAGATGCGGCCACAGCAGGTCACCTTCAGCCAGCTCTGTGGTTTCCTAATCAACAAGCCCAGATATCAGTCACCAATTAGAACATGCCAAGACTTTGCTCTCCTAAAATAGGATAGAGACAGTTCAATACGTTTTGGCTTTTAAAGACCTACCCCATTTCCTCTCCCTTGAATCTCATCCACCAGGGAAACTAGACTCTGTTTTGGATTAGATTTCCTGCTTGGCAGCGAAACTTTTCCCCTCTTCTCTCAATCATTGGTCTCTCAGTCTTCATTTTATTCTTTACCGAAGTACAAGAAGCCAACAGCATTCGAGTTAGAAATGGCCTCTCCAGGCCGGTGTGGTGACTCATGCCTGTGATTACAGCATTTTGGGAGGCTGAGGTGGGAGAGTTGCTTGAGCCCAGGAGTTCGAGAACAGTCTGGACAACAGCCCCATCTCTATTTGATAAAATTAATTGTTTTTTTTTAAAGAAAGAAATGGCCTGTGCAAAGCCATGGAGATGTAAATGATTATCCACAAATGAAGGGAGTATGGGGAGTGGTAAGCAGGGGCCAGGTTATGAAAGACTTTGGATTTTCTGGGTATAAAATGTACAGTTTGAGAAATAAAATTAAACTTCTTCTGAAGGTAAAATGTTTTAATGTAAAACAAGATTCCTTATGTGAACACAGGACAGGACAGAAAATGATTTGGATGACTGTTTCCTCATCCTTCCTTTTTTTTTTTTTTTTTTTTTTTCAGGGAAAGGCTGGTCTCAAACTCCTGGCCTCAAGTGATCCTCTCACCTCAGCCTCCCAAAGCACTGGGATTATAGGAATAAGCCACTGTGCCAGCCCCTCATCCCTTCCAAGGATGCTCAGAGAACCATTCTAACTGCAAAAGAGAGGAGTGAATTCAGAAATGGGTGCCTTGGGGCATGGGTTTATATCCCTCAGGGAACCCCACGGAAGAACAAGGCTAATAGACTGACTGAGGAGCCATCAGTTTTTTGCTTTTGTTTTTTATGGGGTTGTTGTTGTTTTGAGACAGAGTCTCACTTTGTCACCTAGGCTAAAGTGCAGTGGTATGGTCTCAGCTCACTGCAGCCTCTACCTCTCGAGCTCAGATGATCCTCCCACCTCAGCCTCCTGAGTAGCTGGGACTACAGGTGTGCGCCACCATGCCCCGCTAACTTCCGTATTTTTTGTAGAGAAGGCGTTTCACCATGTTGCCCAGGCTGGTCTCAAACTCCAGGGTTCAAGCAATCCACCCACTGAAGACTCCCAAGGTGTTAGGATTACAGGCGTGAGCCACCGCGCCTGGCCCTCGCTTTTACAAGTATTCTGTGCACTTTAAAAATGTTCCTTCCAGTGTTAGAATAACAACTCCAGCTTCTTATGATTTAGAGCTTCTGTGCTTTCGTCCTAGGAACCTGAAGGGCAGATATGGGAAAGCTTGGCTGCTTCTTTCTCTTTCTTCTAGATTCTACTTCCTCCTCCTGTAGCCTGTGAGGTCCTCCCAGAGTTGGCCTATGAAGGGGACTTAGGAAAAAATAGTCATAGTCTTTGGGTTATATAATAGGACCAGATATAATAGGACGTTGTGCACTCAGGACTTGGCGGATGTCTGAAGCTGGCATTTGTCTCCAGGAAAGCTTGTGTGGGGCCTTGGAGATGGCTCTGCTGTGAATCCCCCATTGAAACACCTATGATGCGGCCGCCATTTTTCTGCCTGTTACTGAACCTCAGTGCCGGATCATCCAGGGGTCTACCTCACACAGACGTCCCCTTTGTCAGGGCCCAGTCACTCCTCCATGCAGCCCACCTGGGCGAGGCTCTGTGACAGGCTCCCCACTGGACCCTCAGGAGAGGTCTGGTCGGCCTACTGAAAAACTGCATTCTTGCCCCAACAGCTGGGGTACAGCAGTGGCTCTCAACGCAGCCTTCTTCCTCTCTCTCTGCTCTTATCCATTCCTGCACTCTTCTAACCTGCGGATGAGCATCAAGCTCTCTCAGTATTCCTCTTGATCTCTCCCTTGTCACTTGGTGAGAAGGAAGCACCTCTTCCCTCTGCCATGGCCCTGGTGGGTCAGAGAAGCTGACACATTGACAAAACCTTTCCAAAGATGCAGAGTAACCCTCCAGGTTGGTAAATGGGCTTAGGGTTGCAAAACAGCTACCGGCTGGCCCCTTAGTAAGTCCTTGACGGTGGACTTACCTTGCTTTGTAATATGAGAGTAATGGGCATCTACAAATTTTTTTTCATCCTTTGGGGCCCCAGTTTACATTGATAGAAAAAATGTGCTGTTTTAGCATTCTAATTACACATACATGGTTCGTGACTGTAACGAAATTCCTGACACTTCATGAAAACATTGCCAAACATTCTGAAATTTAAAATTATCATACGTATGACCTGGTGATAGATCCTTCATCAGGGTTGTCTTCCTGTGGAATTTTCTCTTCATAAACAGCATGCTTTACAAGGATGATTTGAATTTTTAACATTGGATTTTTAAAATAGTTCATTAAACAGCCTTTACTATTTTGTGGCAAGGGGATTCTATTGGAAGCAATTGCTTTTTCTGGAAAGTCCCAGTACATGTAATAGCATCCCTCTGTCCTGGCAATTCTGGCAATCTGTGCTCCCTTTAGGCTGGCTTCCCCACACAGGTAGAGCTTGTTTTTTTTCTCATATTCTCCCTCTGGTCATTTCTTAAGGTCTAGAGGAGCAGGCTTTTTTTCGATATGAACAGAGACAGGTATCAGGTGAGGGTGTGGCTCAAATTCAGCCAGAGGAGGTGGAATAATGGTGCAGGCGTGGGAAAGGCTTCCCCTTTCAGGGACTTGGCAGTGGGGACAAGACTTGAAAAGGGGCCCTCAGGTGCCCTTGGCTGGCATCTTAGTCCTGTGTAACTCGAGGAGAAGATTCTGCTCTGGGCTGTCCCTTGAGCGCCAACAAAAATTCCTTCCTTAGAGACAAAGCACCAGAACGAGGCCCTTTCAGCTCCTTTTACAGCTCCTTAAGAGGGTGAAATGGTTCAAAGTTTTAAGTATTTACCTGAGGTTAAGCGCTATTTCCTAGAAAGTCTCTTAAATGCCCTCCATATTTCTTCTGATTTTTTTAAAGCGCGATATTCTAAAGACATTCACATCCCACCTTTAATCTCTAGTTAAAATTAGCTTCACCAAATCACAGAATGTTAGGGCTGAATGTAACCTAAGAGATCATTACGTCACAGATAAGTAAACTGAGACCCAAGGAGGAAAAGTGACCCAGTTCCCAGCACTCAGACCACACCCCGACGCTCCCTCAGGCTGCCATGAGGTTTTTCAGCCTGGGCACTGCTGATGTTGTGGGACAGATGATTCTCTGTGGCGGGGGTCTGTGCTGTGCATTGCAGGATGTGTACCAGCCTCCCTGGCCTCTACCCACTCGATACCAGTAGCATTTCCCCCACCTTAGTTGTGAGAACCAACAATGTCTCTAGACATTGCCAAATTTTCCCTTGGGGGCAAAATCACCCCTGGTCTAGCAATTTCCTCAGCCCCCTGCCCACAGGAGCAGTCAGCAATAGTTGTCTGGAAAGTGCACTTTACCTAATTAGCTGCTAATTGAACTCAGTCTTTCTTATCAAACTCCTCCTCAGGGAGAGAGAAGCCCTGGCAGGTTAACTGGCCCCCAGGAATCATGAAACCATCTTCTGGTTTCTCATGGAACCTCTCATGTGTATGTCCTGTCTCCCCAACTCCTTCCTAAGCTCCCCAGAAGTAGAGGCATCTCCTCCCTGATGGGCACAATTTATCCCAGGGTTCCTACTGCTTACGTGGAGGGACAAAGCAGAAACTCAATAAATGCTACTGGCTACACAGCTCCTCAGTGAGACCTGGCTCTTTTCAAACACAAAGGCACAGCTGCTGAGATCACACATGAAAATATCAGAGCCAATAAAAAAGGAGTATTCCTCAGAAAATGACAGATTGGCAGTCCCTGCTGTGGCTCAAGATCCACTCATCACACCGAGACATGCAGTAGGCTGTGCAGAGTATGATCAAGCCTCTGCTTTATTGAAGTAAGGTTGGAACTGAGTAAACATGGTGTAAAAAGGCCAATGCAGTGAAAATCAAAATATTCCTGAGATTTCCAAATTTATGAACTGAGTGAATAGCTCTCTGACAGGGAGCCTGTCATGTAAGAAGCTAACACTTATTGGGTGATCTACTGGCCAGTAGGGTTTCTTTGTGTGCATGGAAAGAAAGAATAAACTCTGCTCTTGGGGAACCACAATCACAATGAAAACAACTCATTCATTCATTCATTCACTCACTCATTTGTTTTGGAATTCATTCAATACATACACAGGAAGAATGTGTTAAAAAGAATACAAAGGGCAAATCACTGTGGAATGATGCTGCTGAAAGAATGTCGAGATTCCTGTCTGGGGAACTTGTCCTAGAAAACGGTATTTGGAAATGGAATAGGACACAATTTGACTCTAAAAAGAAGAAATGGCATTCCCCATAGGGAAAACGTTGTTGTCGTTTTGAGACAGAGTCTCACTCTGTCACCCAGGCTGGAGTGCAGTGGTATGGTCTCAGTGGTATGGTCTCAGTGGTATGGTCTGTGGCTGCTCTGGATGGAAATGTGTCACCAGGCATGAAGGTGGCAGCAGGATATGTGCTTTCCTTCTGATGAGGTTTCTCGTATCTGAGAGACCCTACTCCACTTCCCAAAGACAGGATAAAAGCAGCAGTATTGATGGTGATTTCCCAATGAACTCTGAAGACTGAGTTTTCCAATACGCACAGTGGAATATCACTTTAAGGACAATTCCAGGTGAGCAAAACTGAATTCAACCATTCTCACATCTGGTATGAAAAGCCAGGCCACACTGGGGAGACTGGACTGGGGCTCTGTTCAGAGTGCTCAGAGGACTTCTTGTCACTTAAGCTACCCTTTACCCTACTTGTTATGAACCGAATGTTTGTGTCAACTCTAAATGCATCCATTGAAACCCTAGCCCCCAATGTGGCTGTATTTGGATATGAGGCCTCTAAGGAAGTAATTAAGTTAAACGAGGTCATAAGGCTGGACCCTGGTTCGACAGAATTAGTGTCCTTATAAGAAGAGCCATCAGAGCATGTGTTCTCTCTCTCTCCACGTGTGCACATCAAGGAAAGGCCATGTAAGCACATAGTCAGAAGACAGCTGTCTGCAAGCCAGGAAATGAGCCCTCATCAGGAACCAACCACACTGACACCCTGACCTTAGACTTCCAGCCTCCAAAACTGTGAGAAAATTAATTTCTGTTGTTGAAGACACCCAGTCCATGGTATTTTGCTATGGCAGCCCGAGCAGACTAAGACACCCTGTCTCCCCCATGAGCTAGAATCCCTGCCCAAGGTAAAGACCCTTGGTTCACCCATGCCCTTCAGGAAGCTCATCCCCATGCAGCTTAGCCTTCCACTGCTGCAGACATTACATTCTTGGGTAGTGCTACATGCTTCACCTTTGTCCTCCCATTTAATCCCTATAAGGTAGGCAATATTACCTTAATTTCTCAGAGGAGGAAGCCAAAGCTCAGAAAAGTTAAGACACTTACCCAGTTTAAGACTGACTAAGTAGAGGAGCTAGAACTGGAACACAGGTCTGCAAGGAGATTGTCTCCCTTACACCTACAAGGGATCCTAATCTCTGTTCAGTGTGGTCTAGCTTTTCCTTCGGTGGGTCCCCTGGGCTCTTTCTAACCCTTAGCAAAGCCCCTGCACTCCAGGCATCCTCCTTTGGCCAAACTTCTTACACACTGGTACAAACTCAGATACACTGATCTGATGTCTTGAACCCAGCCCGTCCTCTCATATGAGTTTCAGCCTCTGCTCATCCCTGCACAACCATGCCTGGGGATATTATCTGCTTGCTTCTCAGGTTCAGCTGTGCTCCAGAACCTGGTCCCATAGCACCCTTCCCCCTTTGTCTATGGCCCTCTGGACAATCATGCCCCACTCCGTGGGTGTCGCTCAGGTTCCCACACCTGTGCTCAGAGCTGGAGCCTCAGACATGCTCCACATCGCTGCTCCAACCCTTGTCACTCTCTTAAAGCAGCTGTTCTCCGCCCCTCAGCAGAGGACTTTTTCTTCTACTTCACAATACATGCCTTCAAGGAACATTTATCATTCAGCTGGGCACTGGGCCTTATCACGGGGAATGTGAAATAATGCAACTGTCAAATCATCAAGGCAGGTACAAGGAGGAGAAGCAGCCCATGCATCACTGCCCAGTGGTGGTGCAGACCATGACAGCTGTGTGTTCAGAGGAGAAAGGCAGCTCTGCACTGGCAAGACAGGAGAGGCCCTGGAGGAAGTGGACTATGGCAGGGTCAGTCAGTGGATCACAGGCTTTGAGGCTAAACACACCAGCCCACACTTCCTATTCAGCCACTCATTCATTCATTCATTTATTCATTCTTTCATTCATCAAATCTTTAGTATGTTCCAAGTGCTATGCTAGGTGATACAGCAGTGAACAAGCACCCGGGGGAAATTAGACAATAAACAAATAAGGTCATGGCCTGGGACAGTGGCTCTGAAGGAATAACTGGGGTATTGGGATAGAGGGTCCCAGGGAAAAGGCATTTGAGAAGGTGGGTAGAGCATCTTAGACAGGGGAAAGGAACAAGTGCAATAGCCCCCAGGTAGGGAAGCACTTTTAGAGACTAAGGAACAAAAAGGGGAATGACGGGGCTGGGAGAATCTAAGTAACATTTTAAATAATTTAACCCAAGTATTAGGTTATTCTGAAACACCTAACAGATTTTAGGAGAAATCCATAAGATCATAAAATGAGCCATTCCATATTTGTGTGCACCCTAAATACTGAAATGAACTCTTGTTTATGGTTCGAATACTGAGTGGTTCCTGCTGCAGGGCAGGCACTGTGCTCACAGCTTTTATTCATATGAATCAGCTCACTTAGCCCTAATAACAATCCCATGGGGTGTGTACTATTTATAAATGAGGAAACTGAGTCACGGGCAACATGTTGCCCAAGGTCACAGAGCTGAGAAGTGGGGTCAGTGGGCGTGAGCTGTGCAGGTGGACTCTACCTACGGTGGTGTTCAGCCGAGACACCACACACCTCTCAGGACTCTTTTTCCCAAGGTCCCATTTGTGGGCAATTACATCAAGGAGCCTGGCTGGACCCCAGTCTCTTCACTTGCCATTTCCAGGCACTACAGTAACAAAAATACCTAGCATCTGCGGATCCAATGGTATCTGGCTACAGCCTTAGGAGGTGCCCCTCCTTGGCGCTCTTACCCCTTCTGGCTTCACTTCTGGTTCTGATTCTGAACCAAAGAGCTTCTTCCTCACCTCCCTCTACCACATCTTATCTCTCTGAGGGCCTCAGTTTCCTCATCTGTAAAATGGGCTGCTTGGGCACTCGGTAGACTGAGATGGGTGGGGAGCCTCATGCATCCTGTTCCCTTAAAATATGAAGAAAGCATCAGAGTTGAGGGTGGAGTAAAGCTGTTCATTAGGACCCAGTCACATCTTTTTCTAGAACACACCCATTTCTAAAAGCAAAGTGCTCCATTGCCAGGCCCTCAGGGTAGGAACCTCTGTCTTCTGACTCCTGTGAGGCACCCGCCCCGGCACGCAGCCCCCTCCTGAGTCATCTGGGGAGACATGAGCTGGGCCAAGAAAGGGGCAAGGCAGGGAACGGGCACCCAACGATCCTGAGTAGAGGGGATGCCTTTCACCTGCCCACCTCCAGCCCAGGTGTACAAGGCTGCTGGGATGAGTCCACATGAGACAAGAAGGGCCCTGGGGACTCATCGCTGCCACATCCCACCTCCTGTGCTCTGAGCGTGTCTAGCCCTATGCCCTGTACATACATCTCATCCCTGGTGCATGAGGGAAGGTTGAACGCCAGAGCTGTCTTCAGCCTGGGAGGTGGCAGCATGTGTGGTCATGAGCCTCTCATGGCCTAGAAGGTCTCTGTGTGTCTCCCTGGCCTGTCCCCTGGGGCAAGGAGGGCAAGTGAGCCTTCATTCTGCTCAAATGATGACTCAGCCTGACACAGAACCTGGCCATCACATGGTCGCTGCCTTGTTTATTGGAACCATTCCCCTCTCCTGAAACTGTGACCAGGGCCCACAGGGCCTCCAGAACTGTCTTCGTTTCCTGCCTGCCTTTGAAAGGCTTTCTAGAGAGCAGGAGAGCACAGTTAAATGCTAAATGCCTGCACTGAATCCCACCTGTTCTGTGAGACCTGGACAAGTCATGGAGCTGCTATGGGCCTCAATTTCATCATCTGAAAAGATGGATTCAATAATGGTATCCACATCAAAGAGGTGTTAGGAGAATACATAAGTTCGTACTTAGAATCATGCCAGCTCATCCTGTGAGAGTTCGCTCTTTTTATCATTATTATTGGAATTACAAACACCCACCCTGAGGTCCCACTCCTCAGCCCTTCTCACTTTTCTATATGCAAGGTGGGCTCACCAACCCCTGCTGGGGCTCTTTGTGACACTTGGGACAAGTGTATAGGCAATCTCTTTGAGGGCAGGGGCTTCCCCAGCACTCAGGACAATGCCTGGCACAAGCAGGCACTTAATAGATATTTATAGTATGAATGGATGGGTGGATGGAGTGCTCTGTGGGATGCCCACAGGAGTTGGCAGAGGAGTGTTAGTACTTTTCCCAAGGGACTCTAAAAAATATTTCTAGGTGGCCGGGCGCTGTGGCTCAGGCCTGTAATCCCAGCACTTTGGGAGGCTGAGGCGGGCAGATCACTTGAGCTCAGGAGTAAGAGACCAACCCGGCCAACATGGCGAAACACCCTCTCTACCCAAAATACAAAAATTAGCTGAGCGTGGTGGCACACGCCTGTGATCCCAGCTACTCGGGAGGCTGAGGCAGGAGAATCACTTGAACCCGGGAGGTGGAGGTTGTAGTGAGCTAAGATTGCGCAGCAAGACTCCGTCTCAAAAAACAAACAAATAAACAAACAAAAATATTTGTAGGTAAGATGGCAACTGGGAAAACGTGCCTTTCACAGGCTGTGTGCCCTGACAGCTAAGCCTCAGGACCAGGGGGTTCAAGGCTCTGTCTCTGGCAGGTCCTAATTAGCTGCATGACCCCAGGCTGTCGAGAACCTTGTTCTTCCTGGCAAAAATACTAACACCTTTATCCTAGGAGTATTGTAAAAATTAATGAGACAGCATGTGAAATGTGCCATGAGCGTCACAAAAGAGAGCCTGACATTACTACACAGCAAAATAATGAAAAATCTACCCAAAATGAGTAGAGTTAATGGGGCTGTTGATCTCTTGAAGACAAATCATTCTGCCTGTGCAGTTAGCATCAGAGGCCAGGCTGCAGTGTTATCACTTGACTCTCCCAAGAGAAAGCAAATACATTTCATTCACTGCGGGTTGCATATGGAAAGTGAAAATATCTGTCCTCATCTTCTCACCAGCTCACATAAAACTCACTTGAGTACTGAATTCTGATAACTTGACATGGTTTAGACGAAAACTCCAGGCCTCCAATGCTTGGCCAATTAACCGTATAGATTTAGCAATAAAAATCTCACCATTAAAGATTGTCCTCCATCTGGAGGGGCATCTTCAACACAGTGGCTGGATATCTAAATAGAGGCTGCCGTTGTGAGCCTCAGGAGGGCCACGATGGCCCAAGGGTCACACACACAGTGACTGCAGTCTAGCCTTGCCACAAATAAGGTGCTGATTTTCTAAACACCCCTTTAAAAACTCTCAGGTGTCAATACACCTCCCCCCTTGAGAGTGCGGCTTCCATTTGCTTTCACATTCAGCCACGTGAAAAAAATCTTGTCATTATGCGTAAACAGTGACTTAAGTGCCTGTTCTGTGAAATACCCAGAATCCCTGCTCCAGAATAAAAGCTAAAGTCTGTGCAGTGCGGGCTTCAAGATCCAAAAGCATGTCTTGGTACAGCATTTTCCAAGGGAGGCTCCTACTTGCAGGAGTGAAGCAGGTAGGTGGCAACAGAGGAAAAAAGTTGGGGAAATAAGTCTGGGAGGCTGTGAATTAAATAGACATCTTTTTGCAGGACTTCTCAGAGCTTTTATTTTATTAATAATAAAATAATAATATTTAACATTAAATATTAATTTTAATATCAATAAAGTAATTTATTAAA
Organism: Gorilla gorilla gorilla; assembly: GCF_029281585.2. Lineage (NCBI taxonomy): Eukaryota > Metazoa > Chordata > Mammalia > Primates > Hominidae > Gorilla > Gorilla gorilla. The sequence goes on along the minus strand of NC_073227.2, from coordinate 174,212,239 downwards.
TACTTTAATTAAAATTTAATTTATTTTAACATAAATTTATTTTAAGTATTAATATTAATAAATTAATTTTATTATTAAATAAGTACTTAACATTATTTATTTTAAAAATAAATTAATGTATTAATATCAAAATTGCTATTAATAAATTACTGTTAATATTTAATTGATATTAATTAAAAATTAATTAATGGCTGGAGTGCAGTGGTGAGATCATGGCTCACTGCAGCTTTGACCTTCACCCGCCTCAGTCTCCCAAGTAGCTGGGACCACAGGTAAGTGCCACCATACCCGGGCTAATTTTTAAATTTTTTGTAGAGATGAGGTCTCACTGTGTTTGTTGCCCAGGCTAGTCTCAAACTCCTGAGCTCAAGCAATCCTCCTACCTTGGCCTCCCAAAGTGTTGGAGCTTGAGACCTGACAACTTTCAGAAAACTTCTGGCAGATTCCTTTTACTTGAAGAGAAGTAAATTTTACTCTTGATTAAGCTACTGTCATGTGTTTTCTGTGACAGCTGCATTAAGTCTTAACTAATATAATAAATAGCACATAAAATTTTTCTTATTGGGAAATAATTTTAAACTTACAGAAAAGTTGCAGGAACAGAGGGCCTCTCAGAGCCTTTAAAGTATTAATGTGCATTGTGAATCTCTAAGAGAAGGCTACAGGATGCATGAGTCTCAAATTTTTTTGACCAGGAGTCATTCTGTATTATCCCCTGCCTTAAAGCCAACATCTCAAGGAACCAAAAACACTGTTTATTAGCTAGCATAGTGAGCTTTTCAACAAAATAGGCATTTTTACCCTCTCTCAACTGCAAAATAAGTGTGACTTCTGTTTCACTATAAGCACAGGAGGCAGCCAGAAGGCACTAGAGCCTTCATTCTGACTCAAGGTGTTCTCTTCAGTTTTGTTTTCTTTTTTAATCGTTTGTTCTCTTACACAAAAGCCACGTGAGGGATTAATCTTCAAGTACAGTAACTGGTCATCGACGAGTGGATCTCCTACAGTCCACAGAGTTCGGCGTGGGGTTGGGGCGCTGGGGGTGCATGCTTGAGATGGCAGGAGGTTACGGAACCTACAGCCTGCACATCACCCCCTGTGCTAACCGAGCTGCATTACGAGACAGGGCCAGCCTGACCTCTCAGTGGGGCTCTTGGGTCCCAGATTTTATGGAGGCTGCCAGGAGCCAAACTGTCTTCTGAAGAGAACTTGATTTGATAGAAACTGCTAATCATGGCCAGGTGTGGTGGCTCCCAGCTGTAATCCCAGCACTTTGGGAGGCCGAGGTGTGCAGATTGCTTGAGCCCAGGAGTTTGAGAGTGGTCTGGGCAAACTGGTGAAATCCTATCTCTACAAAAAATACAAAAATTAGCTAGGCATGGTGGTGTGCACCTGTAGTCCCACCTACTCGTTAGGCTGAGGTGGAAGGATCACTGGAGTCCTGGAGGTGGAGGTTGCAGTGAGCCAAGACCACCCCACTGCACTTCAGCCTGGGTGACAAGATCGAGACTCCATCAAGGAAGAGAGGAAAGAGAGAAAGAAAGTAGAGGAAGGAAGGAGGGAGGATGGGAGGCAAGGAAGGAAGGAAGGAAGGAGCGAGCCACCATCCATTCTCCCTTTCTTCCATATTCTAGGACTCCTATTTTTTTTTTTTTTTTTTTTTGGAGAAGGAGTCTTGCTCTGTTGCCCAGGCTGGAGTGAAGTGGCATGATCTCAGCTCACTGCAGCCTCTGTCTCCTAGGTTCAAGTGATTCTCCTGCCTCAGCCTCCCAAGTAGCTGGGATTACAGGCATGTGCCACCATGCCTGGCTAATTTTTGTATTTTTAGTAGAGACAGGGTTTCACCATGTTGACCAGGCTGGTCTCAAACTCCTGATCCACCCACCTTGGCCTCCCAGAGTGCTGGGATTACAGGCATGAGCCACTGCGCCCAGCCAGACTCCTGTTTTTTAAGTGGGCCTAGGAATACCCAGAATAAAGACTTCATTTCCTGGTTGCTGTGCAGCTATCTGTGGTCATGAGACTATATTTTTGCCAATGGGGTGTACGTGAAAATACTGAGTGACAACTTTCAGGGAACCTCGTCTTATGACAAGAGCCAGCAGAAGCCCTTTTGTTCCCTTCCCCATTTTCTTCAAGCCTTTCCCTTCCTGCCAGCTGGAATGTAGGAAATGGCTGTTACTTAGCCATGCTAGCTCCTGAGGCGGAAGCCAGTTGCTGGGGATTCTCCAACAACAAAAGAGATGCAGCTGAGACCTGGCAACTTTATGAACTAGACTGCTCATCTGGAAGATTCCTTCTACTTGAAGAGAAGTAAACCTCACTCTTGATTAAGCTATTTTCATGGGTTTTCTGTCACAGCTGAATTAAGTGTTAACTAATACAATAAATAGCATGTAGGCTAGGTGCGGTGGCTCACGCCTGTAATCACAGCAATTAGGGAAGCCGAGGCGGGTGGATCTCCCGAGGTCAGGAGTTCGAGACCAGCCTGGCCAACATGGCAAAACCCTGTCTCTACTAAAAATTCAAAAATTAGCCGGGTGTGGTGGCACACACCTGTGGTCCCAGCTACTTGGGAGGCTGAGGCTCGAGAATCTCTTGAATCTGGGAGGTGGAGGTTGTGGTGAGCCGAAATTGTGCCACTGCACTCCAGCCTGGGCAACAGAGTGAGACTGTCACAAAAATAAAATAAAATAAAAATAAGCAATAAGTAGCACATGAAATTTTTCTTATTGGGAAATAATTTTAAACCTATAGAAAAATTGCAAGAATAATACAGAGAACTCTGGTATACTCTTGACTTAGATTTACCTGTTGTTAACATTTTGCCACATTTGCTGTATCATTCCTTTTTTTTTTTTTGAGACAGGATCTCACTCTGTCGCCCAGTCTGGAGTGCAGTAGTTTAACCAGAGCTCAGTGCAGCCTCAACATTTTGGACTCAAACAATCCTCCCACCTCAGCCTCCCTAGTAGCTGGAAATACAAGTGCACACCACCGCACTTGGCTAATTTATTATTTTTTGTAGACATGAGGTCGCACTATGTTGCTCAGGCTGGTCTCAAACTCCTGGGCTCAAGTAACCTGCCTGCCTCCGCCTCCCAAAGTGCCAAAATTATAGGTGGAAGCCACTGTGCCTGGCCCTGCTTTATCATTCTTAATATATTTCTCTTCACACACACATATAAAAATTTTAACCATCTTAGGGTGAAGTGCATATATCGTGCCCCTTTACTCTTAAAAAAAAGTTTTTTTTTTTAGAGGTGGAATCTCACTATGTTGCCCAGGCTGGAGTGCAATGGCTATTCACAGGCACGATCAGGGTGCACTATAGCCTCAAACTCCTGGGCCCCACTGATTCTCTCGCCTCAGCCTCCTAAGTATGAGACTACAGGTGCATACCAGAGCACTCAGCGGCCCCTTTACTCTGAAATACCTTAATGTGTATTTCCTAAGAGTTCCCACATAACCAGTTATCAAATTCAGGAATTTTCACAATACAGCACTGTTACCTAATCTATAGTCCATATACCAACTTCACCAATTATCCCAATAATGTCCTTTCCAGTCCAGGATCCAATCAGGATCACACACTTAATTGTCATGTCTCAGATATCACTTTTTAAGAGAGTATTTTGTAAAAAGAAAGAGGAGAAAACTCCAAATTAAAAAGACATCATGTTGCATATGTAGCCTATTGCCACTTTGACCTCCTTACTCTTCTAAATTCACCATCCGCCTTCCTCCTGCTATTCAACTCCACCCAGGCCCTGTCCATGGAAGCTTCCTGAGTGTGTTTTCCTAGATCTGCCATGCACCCCCTCCCCCCGCTGTTTCCCAATCCAGTTCTGAGAGTCCAGTCTCGGTGAAGGCCACCGTCACAGCAGTGTGAGAGTTCTTGCATTGCTCAAGGATAGGGAATATCCGGCTGTGCACATCACTTCCGATAACTGCCCAAGGAAATCAATACGCCGGAAAAAAACTGCACCAGTTGGGGCCGGGCTCGGTGGCTCAGGCCTGTAATCCCAGCACGTTGGGAAGCCGAGGCGGGTGGATCACGAGATCAGCAGTTCGAGACCAGCCTGACCAATATGGTGAAACCCCGTCTCTACTAAAAATACAAAAAAAATTAGCTGGGCATTGTGGCAGACGCCTGTAATTCCAGTGACTTGGGAGGCTGAGGCAGGAGAATCGCTTGAAACCGGAAGGCAGAAGGCGGAGGTTGCGGCGAGCCGAGATTGCACCACTGCACCCTAGCCTGGGCAATAAGAGCAAAACTGTCTCAAAACAAAAACAAAAACAAAACAAAACAACAACAACAACAAAAACTGCACCAGTTGACAAAGATGTGGGAACTTGGATCATCTAAGCCTCCCGAATGGAAGCAGCCATTAAACGGTTACTTGTGTTCTGTTCACATACAGTGGCAATCTTGCCATGTATTTGATAAAGATGGCTGAGGAGATGTGATTTACTCATCCTTGAGAGTTTATTTTCCTCTCACCTGTCTTTATGGCAAGAACTAGGCTTGTTAATGGCCTTTTATTCATACTGCAGAGCTCTCTCTAGCGTCACTGAGTTTGTTCTTCAGGCAGTAGTCAATTGCCTGCCTTTATAATAAAGAGAAACATAATTTTTTAAACTAATGAAATTCAGTGAGATGAATAATTGGTGAGTATATTGCTGCTGAAATCACCGCCCTGCTCTCAGGAAACTGTTCTGGAAGAATCCTGGTGCTGGCAGGTTGGCCGCAGCCCTGGGAAAGGGCAGCCTGTCTGATCTGTGGGCAACAAGGCCCTGCTCCTTTGCACACCCGGTGGGGGCAGGGGGCCTGACCAGGAGCCAGAGAAGCCCACACACTAACAGCGGGTACTGGGAGGCCTGGGAGGTGCTTATGTCCTTCTCTCTCTGTTCACCCTGAGTCTCAGGACTGATTCCTGGATCTTATACCACGAGAGGAAAGAAAGAGGGAAGGGATGGAAAGGTCTGGCTTTCCTGGCAAATGGAATGCATCAGCCACACTTTCAGGGAGGGCCACCGTTCTTACACTTCTGGTGACTCTAAGTCAATGGCACTGCCACATCTTCAAACTGCAGTGCCATTGACTTAGAATCACCAGAAGTGTAAGGAGAAGGAGAAATAAAACCCATAGGCAATGCAAGGGTTTCCACTGAAAACGGTGCTGTCATTAAGATGACAGCCCTTGGATGCTAGACCTCAGACCTTCGCTGCTGGGTGGTGCTCTGCCATCGGGCACTTCAGGCACCCACGAGGGCTACTCCCACCTGGGGGCCTGGGGCTTCTGCTGCTGTCCCTCCTGTGGCCACCTTGAGAATGTGTTGCTTGCATTTCCTTTTGTTTTTATGTATTTATTAATTATTATTCTTATATTTTGAGACACAGTCTCACTTTGTCACCCAGGATAGACTGCAGTGGCGCGATCTTGGCTCTGCAACCTCTGCCTCCCAGGTTCAAGCGATTCTTCTGCCTCAGCCTTCTGAGTAGCTGGGACCACAGGCGTGTGCCACCACACCTGGCTGATTTTTGTATTTTTAGTAGCGATGGGGTTTTTCCATGTTGGTCCGGCTGGTCTTGAACTCCTGACCTCAGGGATCCACCCGCCTTGGCCTCCCAAAGTGCAGGGATTGCAGGTGTGAGCCACCACATCTGGCCTTATTATTATTATTATTATTATTTTGAGACAGAGTTTTGCTCTTGTCGTCCAGGCTGGAGTGCAATGGCGCGATCTCAGCTCACTGCAACCTCCGCCTCCCGGGTTCAAGCGATTCTGCTTGCCTCAGCCTCCCAAGTAGCTGGGACCACAGGCGCCCACCACCACGCCCAGCTAATTGTTTGTACTTTTAGTAGAGATGGGGTTTTACCATATTGCCAGGCTGGTCTCAAACTCCTGACCTCGTAATCCACCCCCCTCGGCCTCCCAAAGTGCTGGGATTACAGGTGTGAGCCACTGTGTCTGGTCTATTTTTTAATTTAAGAAAATTTAAATAGAGGTAGGGGCTCACCATGTTGGCCAGGCTGGTCTCAAACTCTTGGCCTCAGGCAATCCTCCAGACCCCAAAGCATTGGAATTACAGGCGTGCGCCACTCCATGCCTGGCCTTTCTGGGCTTTGAACCTGATAGTGCAGACACCAGTGCTCTGCCTTCTGGGCCCTTCCAGCACTCCCTCCTCAACACCTAAGCCTTGAGTGTGCGATGGCACAAGTGCAGGTGAGGGCGATTAGAGACACCTAAACCCAGGCCGAAGGGTGTCACTTTGCACTCCAGCCACATCCCCATGCCATTAGCTGGTAAGGAAATTTTTGAAACCTGGTTAAATCAGGGGTGATAACATGACATCAATCATTTTGCACTGTGCGCAGGTTAAAATCCATTCTCTTCCCAAGCCCCTGGGGATGTGGCCCCAAGGAGCCCTTCTACCTCCCACATTCATGCAGTATGCTTGTTTCTCTGGCTGTAACTCACTGAGCTCTTTGCTGTCTCTGTCTTGAGCCCTTGTTCCTTCTGCCTGGAACACTGCTCTCCAGATCTTCATTACTGAGGTCTCAAAATGTTACTGCTTCAGTCCTTCTCGAACTACCCCCTCTAAAGCCACCACCTCCCTCCCCTGATCCTGGTTATTCTCTATGTTCCTATCCTGTTTTATGGCCTCTCATCACTTTCCAGCAGACAGGGCACTGGGATACCACTGTATCTCTGGCATCGGGCACAGGGTGGGCACACAGTGGGCATTCAGTACACATTTGCGCTGAATGAACAATTATGATCTAACCGAGAATTCCCAAATCTCCTGAAAACTGAGCATCAACTCCCTTCCAGGAAGTGTTTCCAGAGTCAGTTAAAAATCACTGTAATAGGCTGGGTGTAGTGGCTCATGCCTGTAATCCCAGCACTTTGGGAGGCCAAGGCGGGCGGATCACGGGGTCAGGAGATCGAGACCATCCTGGCTAACATGGTGAAACCCGTCTCTACTAAAAATACAAAAAATTAGCCGGGCACGGTGGCGGGCGCCTGTAGTCCCAGCTACTCGGGAGGCTGAGGCAGGAGAATGGCGTGAACCCAGGAGGTGGAGCTTGCAGTGAGCTGAGATAGCACCACAGCACTCCGGCATGGGTGAAAGAGCAAGACTCTGTCTCAAAAAAAAAAAAAAAAAAAAAGAAAAAATCACTGTAATAAATGCCGTGGTTTCTAAAAAAAAAAAAAATTACTATCATAAAAGGGGAGGTGAAACTATGAGAGAAAATACAAGAGACATAACCAAATACACTGTGCACATAATTTCCATTCTGATTCCACAAACTAACTGCAGAAAGACACCTTTGAGGTAATCAATTTGAATATGGTCTAGGTATTACATTATATTTAAAAATTATTGTTAATATTAGGTATAATAATTCCATGGTGGTTACTTTTTAAAAACCCTTATCTGTTAGTTATCCATAGTGACATATGAATCAAAGTATCTGAGATTTGCTTTAAAATACATTAGCAAAAAAAAAAAAAAAAGCCCCAAAACGAAAATATGGCAAAAAGCTGGGATGCGGGGAGGGACAAGGCTGGCAAAATGTTGGTAACTGTTGACACTGAATTTGGATTCATGGAGGTTTCATGCTCTTTCTACTTTTGTGTAATTTTCCAATTTTCCAAAAGAAACATATTTTAAATGTCACTGAAGCCCTTAAACCAGGACGTACTATCTTTTTTTTCCATTAACCAATCCAATTCATATATATATATATATATTTTGTTTTGTTTTATTTTGTGTTTTTGAGATGGAGTCTCGCTCTGTTGCCTAGGCTAGAGTGAAATTATGTGATCTCAGCTCACTGCAAACTCTGCCTCCTGGGTTCAAGTGATTCTTCTGCCTCAGCCTCCCAAGTAGCTGGGATTACAGGCACCCGCCACCATGCCTGGCTAATTTTTGTATTTTTAGTGGAGACGGGGTTTCACCATGTTGGTCAGGCTGGTCTGGAACTCCCAGCCTCAGGTGATCTGCCTGCCTCAGCCTCCCAGATTGCTGGGATTACAGGCGTGAGTCACCACGCCTAGCCTCAATTCATACTGATTGAAACTTTGCTGTGTTAAAGTGTGCTGGTAGGATTTGTGAGGGGTGCAGAGCTACATCAGACATGATCAAATATCAAATATATACAGGATAAGTATCTATAGTAGTTTACATTTGGCCACCTGGGCATGGAAAACGCTGACCCTTCCCAGGTGCTGGATATGCTGATTCAACAAACTCTTGGGACCTGCTGTCCCACAGCCTTGGTCCTAAGGCTAACAACCCATCCTTACTAAAAAAGGGAAGGTGGGACTATGAAAGCTATCTTGGGAAAGCCACTTACTTTTTCTAGATCTCCATTTCCTCATTTATAAAAAGCAGCTAATGGTAGTTATGAGTGTAAAGTAAGATAATAATAGTCTTAGCCTGGTGCCTGCCAAGTCTACTGATCAGGTGTCAGTGGCTATAGCTAACATCACATCTAGTTGGGCAGCCCACCAGTAGCCCTTTGTGTGATTAGAAAAAGGTGTCCTTTTCTCAGGGCTGGCATAGCCCTCAACAGGGTGAAGGGCTTGATGAGCAAAGGGACAGCTGTTTTTACCCCCTGGCTGAGCTCCCTGGCATAGGGTTCAATCTGGACATCATATACAGGGCCTCTGAGTAGGTTTCCCAGGCTCACCTCATCCCCACCAAATTTCCCAAGAGGAGTAAAAGCTCCAGGGCTTGCCTACAATTTAGCTTGTGGGTGAATGTGCTCAGCATTCAAAAAGCAGTTGTGTGGTACTAACTAGCTTGTGTTTGGGGGTTGCTGTGGCATAACTGCAGAGTTTTTTTAAAAAGCAACCATGCGGCAGATGCTTTGCAACTAATCTGCTCCCTGCCGCCACCCCCAATACCACCCCTTTTATAGCCACAATGCCCTGCACCATCAGCCTGAAGCTCACTAGGCTGGGGTCCGGTTAAATATGCCATTCCTAGTGTTCAAGGGATACCAGACAATTATATTGATTAGTTTAAAAACATATTCTAATGAACATATTCATACTCACTGAAAAGTGGTGATAGAGATGGTAACGAATTTGTCAATGTAGATTAACTTGTTTGTTACAATCAGAATGAAAGTTACTGTATAACTGAGGTTGATTAAACCTTGTCTTGTCTCTTAGCCTTCATTCTCCTTCTCCTCCACCTCCCTTTTCCCCCTCTTCCTCCTCCTTCTCCTTCTTCTTCAGTAAAAAGGCTAACACTGTTATCCTCGACAATCAGGCCATTCACTTCAGCATGTATTTTGCTATGCAGTGGATTGAAATGTACCATCCACATCCCAGCTGCAGGCGCCATGAATACATCCATGGATGGCCACACAAGTGCACATCTGTTCTTTAGATGCAGATGAAGTTAGAATGTGCCTGATCGTGTAGACGGCCATTGTGGAGAGACACGCGTCTCACTCACACGAAGTGCTGTGCTATAGAGGAAAATGAACATGGTTCACGTATCCCATATTTAGGCATGGAAAGATGCCACACGTAGACATTTGGAAATCTTGAAAATTCAAGTACATTCCAATTATAGACTATGTGCAAGTCTGGAGGAATATTTCACAAGGTTGATTCTTTTGTCAATGTTAGAGTGAAGAATCACAGAGAGCTTTCATCAATATTAAAATCTTTACAAATTCTATGGCTTAATTTTTTTGTTTTTTAGTAAAACATCATATAAATACATATACATTCATATATACAATATACACACACATACAGTTTTATATATTTACAAAACTTGAAATATGCCAGAAAAATGATAGGTCAAAAAAATGCTACCTGAAATAGGCAAGTGAAATTAAATCAAAAGTCACATACCCAGGTAGATCATAATAAGAAGAGCATATTACACAGTTTATCTTGGAATAATCTGATAACTAAGCCTGCTGTCTCCCAGAAAACAAACGCAGGGAACTGTTAAATAAAGCAAACTGGATAGGTTCAATGTGTACATTAAAGCATCGTGTGGGAGTCTAAGTTTTCTGAGGCGGGTCAGTCACAGCAAAGTTTCTTTCAAGACTCTGCCTGAAATATTGGCCCCAAGTGTGTCGTAAGTAACAGCCTCTCCACTCTTCAATATGTATCAAGTTCTTGAAGAGAACAAGATGCCTCCACTGTGGAAGGATTTTTTAATCAAATGAAACTCTTAAAGAATTTTGAATAAGTGTTAGGTTAGAGCTGAGAAGAATCAACACTATGAGAATGTATTTTAAAGACTTTTTTTTTTTGAGATAAGTCTCGCTCTGTCATCCAGGTGGGAGTGCAGTGGTACAATCAGCTCACTGCAGCCTCAGCCTCTTAAGCTCAAGTGATCCCCGCACCTCAGCCTCCTGAGTATCTGGGACTACAGGCATGTGCCACCATGCCCAGCTATTGATTGATTGATTGATTGATTGATTGATTGATTAGTAGAGACGGGGTCTTGCTATATTGCTCAGGCTGGTCTTGAACTCCTAACCTCAAGTAGTCCCTCCCAAAGTGCTGGGATTACAGGTGAGTGCCAATACACCCAGCCTTAGAGAACTTCTAAAAATGCAATTAAACCAACTGCTATATACAAATATACTTCCTAATTTAAGAAACACTATTTTATACCTTTAAGCCTACTCAATTGATTTTCTTTGATTTTTTTTTTTTTCAGAAAAACTTCTTTGACACTCCCTTGCTTCCCCACCCAACTGGTTTTATTTGAGAAAATGAAAAAAATGTTTCGAGTTATTTCCCATAAAGTCTCTACAGTGTTAATCCCAGGCAATCATGATTATCTAATTTGTTGTTATTAAGATCATTTTCATCTAACTCTGTGGTTCCCAGTGCCTGCCTTTGGTCACTGCCTGTCTTTGGTCACTTTTTTCTCTAGTTCCAAAGCAATAAATGCTCTTTGCAAAAATTCATATAACATCCTACCACAGAGAAATCATTACTTAACAATTTAGTATCATGCAAGATGGTTTCCTAGGAAAACATATTATCAAAACAGTGCCTATTAAAACAAAACAATTTATGTAATTTATTATTTATTTTGCCTTCTTACCAAGAATATATCATGGATAACTTTCCTTATAGAAATATTTAGTTCTATATGCTCATTTGTGTGTGTGTGGTTGCGTAGCATGCTATTTTATGAATGTAGCACAATTTATTTAACCAATTCCCTAATGTAGGTAAATGAATATAAACAAATGCAAAAAAAAAAATCCTTGTACACACACCTTTGTAAATTTTTCCTATTTAAAATGTTTACTTATAAGTAGCTGGCTACATTTTCTCTATTTTTAAAAATCACAAATAAACCAAGAATTAATTAATGGCAAATAAACTGGCAAATGAGCCTCAGAAAGTACATGTTTTTATATTTCATGTTATCCAACACTTATGTGTTTTACCATTTCCTGTGCTTCCAAGTCAGAAAGTCTGCAGAAGAGAAATTCTGGACAGAGGGATTCAGGATCACTTTCAGCAACCCCTGGAAGCCTAGGACCACTGGTGGACAGAACCTCATGCCTGTGTCCTTTAAATTAGGCGCTGTTTGTGAAGGTTTGACCTAAGTCTGCGCTCTTTTCTCCTGCACTTTTCTCCAGGCAATTGTTCTTCTCCTTCCAGTTACTGTGGAGGGTGTAGGATTCACTGCACTCCCATAGTTTTATACTTGTCCCAGGGGCAAAGGGAATTAAGAGCTGAGAAAGATCCCATGCTATTTGTAAGTATGGTGGTAAACTGAAAATAAATAACTTGGTAAGACTGCGAGAGTAAAGTCAAACATGAAAACTGAGTAAGACTTCAAAATAAACATTGTCTCTTTGCCATTTTGTTGGACAGTTTTTGATCTTTTTGTAATATAAAATTTTCATTCAGGACTTCTTTCCATGTTGCAATTTGCCATTGCATCATCTTCAAATCATGGTATGTTTTTCAATGGGTTATTTGTTTAGAGACTTTGTTCCTTTTCTTATTGCCAAATTCTGTGAACAATGAATTACTTCAGTGGGAAACACCATACCATCTTCGCGGCAAGATCATGTGTGCAATTGTATTCCTTTGTGCTTTCATTGGTTTGGTTATGTGTTATAAAAGAAAGCATTCTTACCGTACAAAACTGATAGACCGTGAAGAAAAGAAATAAAATCCAAATGTGTTCTTTACCTCCCTGGACACTGTGGTATTCACCTTTAGTGTGGAGTCACCAACTGCAGGGCTTAGGGAACTTGACCAAGGTCATGCAACTAGTAACTACCAGAGCCAGGATTTAAACTCAAACATTCTGGCTATAGGGTCCATACTCTTGAGATCATTATGTGGCTAATTTTACCACACACACCCTGCCAGCCCTGTGGTTAAGTAAAATGCTGAAAAATTAACAGCCTCTATTCAAGAGGAGAAATTTAATCTGAGGTCTCCAGACAGACCCCTGGGAGGTGGAAGCATACCAAACTGAAAGCTGGAGATTAAAGTGAAGTCTATATACTGAATGGTAGGCATTCCAGATTCTGTTCCATTTCATGCTCCTAGAATGGTGGAAGTCACTTTTATCTACCCAAAGCAGAAGTATTCTTAGGAGGCTTCTTAGTCTTAGAAGAAACTAAATGGTCCCATTAAAGAAAAATACATCTGGGCATGGTGGCTTAAGCCTCTGTAGTCCCACCTACTAGGGAGGCAGATGCAGGAGGATCACATGAGCCCAGGTTGAGGGTAAGGTTGCAATGAGCTATGATTGTGCCACTGCACTCCAGCCTGGGTGGCGGAGTGAGACCTCATCTCCAAAAAAAAAGAAAGAGAGAGAGAGAAAAGGAAGGAAGGAAAGAAGGAAGGAAGGAAGGAAAAGAAAAGAGGGAGGGAGGGAAGGAAGGGAGGGAGGGAGGGAAAAATCCTTCCAGCGCTGCCTTTTGGGATCACCCAAAGAAAAACCTAGATTACTGCCAGATCACCCTACAAAGGTCTTGTCCCAATTACCAAACCCATCAATCACACAAAGACTCCAATCAAGTGTTATAGAACCTCACTCTTAAATACGAATGGACAGTCAGAGATCACTAGACATTTGTGAAAATAAGAAGTCTGAAACAAATAAACAAAAAAAACAAATGGAAAAAAGGAACTCAAAGGACAAAGAAACAATACAAGGGGTAGAAGAAAAGTTTTTTAAAATTCACTATATTTAGTATCTTCAGAGCAAAAAAAAAGATATTGCATCCATGAAATAAGAACAGGATATTTTTTTAAAAAAGAACAAGGAGTGAGCCCTTGGAAATTGAAAGTTTGAAAAGAAAAGATTTCAATGGCATTAAAGATAAGAAAATTAGAGGATCAATCTAAGTGGTGCAGTTTCCAGCCAACTGGAGTTCCAGAAGAGAGAACAGAGAAAATAAAAGGAAGAAGATTAGCAAAGATAAAAATAGAAGACATCTTCCCATAAATGAGAGGCATACATTTCCATATTTAAAAGAGCCAAGTGATAAAAATAATTAATAGAAAAACCCCTCAAATCATGGCAAGTCACCAGGAAATATGAGAATACACAGTAAGAAAAAATAGTTCACAAGGAAGGAAAAGGAGAGTGAGGGTGGCTATGGAGGACCCAGCAGCAATGGTAGAGACTAGAAGGAACACAGGGCATAGTGGAGAGTGGTACAGAATCATGGAGTCACCCACAAAATTCTGAAGAGAAACAATTTTTTACCTGAGGATTCTATATCTAGCCAAACTAAGAAGCGTCAGGGTAGAATAAATAAATTTTGAGACTTTGGGAGGCTTAGATGGGAGGATGGCTTGAGCCCGGGAGTTCAAGACCAGCCTGGGCAACACAGTGAGACTCCATCTTTATAAACAAACAAACAAAAATAGCCAGGCATGGTGGCATGTGTTTGCAGTCCCAGTTACTTGGGAGGCTGAGGCAGGAGGATCACTTGAGCCCAGGAGGTTGAGGCTGCAGTGAGCCATGATCATGCCACTACACTCCAGCCTGCGCAACAGAGTGAGACCCTGTCTCAAAATAAGTAAAAATTTAAAAACTAAAAAGCAAGGGGCTCAAAAATTACCTTCAACGTATCCTTTCTTAAGAAACTACTGGAGGATTTATTTAAGAAAAACAGAATTAAACCAAGCAAGGAAAAGATATGGGGTTCTAGGAAAAGAGAATCTAATATAGAAGAATTACAAAAGCAAGCCCCAAACAATAGCATCTTGGGGCAGAAATAAAACCAGTCCAAATTGGGGTGGGATTGAGAACTAAGAGAGGAAAATCCCAGAGGGAGTGGAGAAGTGGAAACCATAAAGTGTCGGGAACGTTTTGAATTAAACAAAAAACTTTAATAATCGTGACATATCTGTTGGAGCATTTGAAGAAGACTAACAATAAACCCATAGAAAATCTAGTAGAAAAAAATGAAGTAATAATGAGCTCTGGATAAAACAAAACAAAACAAAATCCAGCCTATAAAAGGAAACACAACTATAGTAAACTACTTGACTCAGCAGTGACAATATTTACATGGTCCTAGTAATATAAATACAGATGTAATCAAGACTTGTACTATAAGTAAGTTATAGGAAAGGAAAGACAGAAAGTAGAGTGTAGAAGAGAAAGCTAAGTTCTCATCTACTATAAGTGAGAGTCAACAGATAATACAAAAAATTGATCAATAATCAGTAGTATATGTATATCCAAGGACATTTCAGGAAGGATATGGGAGAGGCTGGTAATACTGGTTGCCTGCCAAGAGAAAATTCGGGAGGCTGGGGACCAGGGTAGGAAAGAGACTTTGATTGTTTTTATCTTTTTTTTTCTTGAATGTTGAACTATGTAAATATATTACTTACTTGAATAAAAGAAGGAAAAATGTAAGAGAAATAGCAGAAAGAAGACAATTTTTAGAAACATGGAAGCAACTAGCAGAAGAATGGCTAAGAATGTTGAAAGGGGCTGTCTTTAGGGAGGAAGCCTCTTTTAGTAAGGAGAAAAGAGACTGCTGTATTTAGATATAAGCTTTTAAAAGTACCATCTTATTTTTAAAAATTAAGTGCATGTGAGCTGAGCATGGTGGTATATGTCTGTAAATGTAATCCCAGCACTTTGGGAGACTGAGTTAGGAAGATTGCTTGAGGCCAGGAGTTAAAGGTTACAGTGAGCTATGACTGCACAACTGTACTTCAGCTTGGGTGACAGAGGGAGACCCTGTCTCAAAACAAAACAAAACAAAACAATAAGTACATGTGTTTATATAAGTAAAAAGTTATTAAAACAAAGTTAGAATATGAGAACTGCTTCTTTTCGGGGAGAAGTTAGCTTAATTGTACAGATAAACTAAATTAGATAAACAAAAACTTGCCACAATAAGAAATCTGTGCAGTCCCAAGCCAAGTGAGCAAAATGCTAATATCACTAATAACAGTTTTTTTGTTTTCCCACAACATTGTCTTAAAAGGTACAGTCTAAAATGGATTTGTATGTGAATAACAAAAATACAGCTTAAATCACAAAGCAGGGATATGTTTCCTAGGCTTCTTTAGTTTGCAGCACGTTTTAAGATGTAAATCGGCTGAGCACGGTGGCTCATGCCTGTAATCCCAACACTCTGGGAGGCCGAGGCGGGCAGATCACCTGAGGTCAGGAGTTCGAGACCAGCCTGGCCAATCTGGTGAAACCCCGTCTCTACTAAAAATACAAAAATTAGCCAGGCATGGTGGCACGTGCCTGTAATCCCAGCTACTCCGGAGGCTGAGGCAGGAAAATTGCTTAAACCTGGGAGGCGGAGGTTGCAGTGAGCTGAGGTCACTCCATTGCACTCCAGCCTAGGTGACAGAACAAGACTTTGCCTCAAAAAAAAAAAAAAAAAAAAAAAAAAAAAGAAAATGTAAATCTAGGTTTACACTGGGTGCAGTGGTTCATGCCTATAATTCCAGCACTTCGGGAGGCTGAGGCAGGAAGATAGCTTGAGGCCAGGAGTTTAAGACCAGCCTGGACAACATAGTGAGACCTCATCTCTACAAAAAATAATAAATTAGCCAGGCATGGTGGCTCATGCCTGTAGTCCCAGATACTCAGGAGGCTGAGATGAGAGGATTGCCTGAGCCCAGGAGTTGGAGGCTGTAGTGGGCCAAGATTGCACCCTTGCACTCCAGCCTGGGCAACAGAGCAAGACCCTGTCTCAAAGAAAAAAAAATGATGTAAATCTAGAAATGGATCCCATTATAATTTTAGAGAAGCAATAATCTACAAGTTTCAGATATTTACAGTAACCACTGAGTTGCATTAAATCAACTAAACAAAGTAGTCAAATGTGGCTACATACACTCAGGTAAAGGTTATCTTTTTCCCACAAATTCTTAGAAAAACTAGGGTCTTACATGATAGGATTCCACTTCCAAAAAATCTTACCTCTTAGAAAGACACCCTTTTCACCCTCAGTTCTGGAGAGCATGGTACATGTCCCAACCTGTTTCTTTAATTCACATAATTCAGTGGTAACTGATCACTTGGGCACAAGTGGCCACATGAGAATTCCCCTCAGGTGGCATCTTGGGTTCAAGCCCTATAGTCTGTTGGTGCTGCCTCACTGGAAAGAAGAGCTCTTCCTATTACTGAGGTGTGGTGTAACTCAAGGCTACAACAGAGGCCAATGCCTGAAGTCCACTTGCTCTGCCACAGTTCAGAAACTACTGTTTCTCATTTACTCATTCACTCATTGTAATGGCTAATTTTATGTGTCTATGTGCCTGAGCCATGCAGTGCCCAGATATTTGGTCAAACATTATTCTGGGTATTTCTATGGGGGTCTTTTTGCCTGAGATTAGTGTTTTCATCAGTAAAGCAGATTGCCCTCCATAATGTGGGTGGGTCTTATTTAACTAATGCAGGTGTCACTAGAACAAAAGGATGAATGCTTTCCTGTGTAAGAGAGAACTTTCCAGCAGATGGTCTGTGGACTTCAGCTGAAGCATCAGCTCTTCCTGACTGAAGGCCTTGGAATTGGAACTCTGGCTTTCCTTGGGTCTCTAGCATGCTGCCCCATCCTACAGATTGGACTTGTCTATCTCCATAATCATATGAGCCAATTCCTTGTAATAAATCTCTGTATATATCAATATCCATATCATCTATATCTATATCATCTATATATCTATATGTATATATCTCCCACTGGTTCTGTTTTTCTGGAGAACCCTGATACACTCAATCCAAACAAGTATTTCTTGAAGATGTACTATATGCCAAGCAGTAAGCTAAATGACTAAATGCCAGAATAAAGAGTTAAAACTACAGTCCTTACCCTTGAAAGTTTAGAAATTTGGCAAGAATGCAGACAACAAAAAGCTTTTCCTTAAAGTAAGCTGGCCAAATTGGTCCCACGCAGACAGAATGTACACACGAATTTCATTTAGGAGGTTTATGCTTAATCATAATCAGAGTCTGGCCAAATTTGCTTAAGCACTCATTTTTTTCTAGTGGATGGAAGTTTCCAGTGAAATATTGCAACTTTTTGTTCCCTAATAAGTTAGCTGCAGAGGACAATTGTACATTGATTTGCTCTTGATCCATGGAGCAATCCTTGCTAATGCTTTTGTGTGAGTCTTAGACATAATTGACCACCTTGGAATACTGCCCAATATTCAGTCATCTAGGAAATCTGTTGGACCTGCCTTGTAGCAGTTGGCCTGTGAGAACCAAAGGATACAAAGAAAACTAATAAGTGTACTAGCATTGTCTGTGAGAGTTCTTTGAGCATGAAGCACTCACTAAGCAGGGAACTCCAAGGGGAGCAGAATATTCCCAAGGATTCTGCTGTGCATCACGTCATATGCAGAGTATATCAGGAAAAGCAATGGCTTTAAAGTCAGACAGACATGACTCCAACTCCTGCACCTGCTTTTTAATAGCTAGCGACTTTGCAAAATGTACTCAATCTCTCTAAGTCTCAGTTTTCTCATCTCTAAAACGAGGATAATAACTTTTCATAGGATAACTGTTAAGGCTGAATGGGATCATGCATGCACAGTGACAAGAATGATGCCTACCATATAGCACGTACGTTCAATTCATGGAGGTTCTTTCTAGCACAAAGCTTTTGTGTATATTTGATTCATCTCTGTGCTTGTAAAAGCAGTAGGGGCTGGTTATAAACATTTGCTTGCAAAGTGTTTCTGTATAAATACAGTCTCCATCTCAAAATTTAGTATTGCGTTCTTAGAACAAACAAGCTATTTTAGTTTAAAGTACAACAAAATCTTTGTTCCTCGGAATACTAGAGAATGAGCAGTAAATGGATGTCCGAAGAGGCTGGCCAATGAAGAGTTAATCACATTGGCAAGAGGAGCATGCCTGGTCTTCCTCTCCCTCCCAGGGAAACATAAAAATGCAATTGAAAGAACAGAAATTGAAGTCATTATTGTTTGTGAGCCGGAGAGCTAGCTCCCAACCCTCCCCTCCCCTTTTTAAAAATGAAGCCTGGCCAGGCATGGTGGCTCACTCCTGTAACTGCAGCACTTCGGGAGGCTAAAGCAGGAGGATCAGATCACTTCGGCCCAGGAGTTTGAGATCAGCCCCGGGCAACATACAGAGACCCTTGTCTGTATGAAAAAAATAAATTTTAAAAATTAGCCAGGTGTGGTGGTGCATGCCTATAGTCCCAGCTACTTGGGAGGCTGAGGTATAAGGATTGCTTGAGCCTGAGAGGTTGAGGCTGCAGTGAGCCATGATCACACTACTGTACTCCAGCTTGGGCAACAGGGTGGGAACCTTGTCTCCAAACAAACAAACAAACAAACATCCCTTGAAGCCTAGATGGCCAGCATGGTGGCTCATGCCTATAATCCCAGCACTTTGGGAGGCTGAAGTGGGAGGATGCCTTGAGGCTAGGAGTTCAAGATCAGCCTGGACAACACAGTGAGTCCCCATCTCTTTAAAATGAGGCCTGGAAAACTCTAAAAATCCCAGTAGTAGCTCACAAGACTTATTTGTTTCCTTTGGAGAAGCTAATGAGATTGGTGATTTTTGCTTGCCTGTCTCAAAAGCGCTTATTTCTAGAACCTTGAAGCTTTGTTGAATCTCCGATTCATGTTTGTGCTTGTAAAAGCAGTAGAAAAGTGTTAGATAACACAGCTTACTCTACTCAATTATAATGCTTAACAAAGACTAACTCAAGGGAATTAAGGAAAGGGGAGAGGGAAAGCAGGGGAAATTTTCAGAGAAATATTTCACTTAGAAGGTCATAAAAAGATGGTTCAAAACTGCAGTGTAAAGATTGTAACTGACTCATATTCTAAAAATTGCACTAAACAGTTCAGGGAAGTTGTAAAATAGAGATATAACAATGGAAACATTACTCATCACCAAACCACAAGCATAGCAAAGTTGTAACTCTTACTTAAAATAGCTAAAAATAATGGGTTGTGGGAAAATATTCAAGAATAATATACTAATGGAAATAGACGATCCTACGTATTTGATAAATATTTTCAAGTACTGAATTTTTTCAAAGTTTATTTCTCATGGCATCAAATAGTAGGCATAGCTTATTACATAATTAAACTCGGAGCTACTGTTAGCTCTTCAGAAAGGCTGGAGATAACACAATGCTGACCATAAACCACATGGTTTACTGACAAACCATCTTGGGAGACAGTCTTCTTACAGATTTAGAAAAGTATATTCAAATTTTCATGAATCTTTTCAAGTATTAAAGTTTGAGTTACAAGCACAAGAGAGAAGAAAAAAAAATCTAAGCAGAGATTCAAAAGGTCATATAAGAATTTTTAGGCTGGTGTGGCTCATGCCTGTAATCCTAGCACTTTGGGAGGCTGAAGCTGGAGGATCGCTTGAGCCCAGGAGTTCAAGACCAGCATGAACAACATGGAAAGACCCTGTCTCTTCAAAAAATAATTTAAAAAAATTAGCCGGGTGTGGTAGTGCACACTTGTGGTCCCAGCTACTTGGGAGGTTGACGCGAGAGGATCACTTGAGCCCAGAACCAAGCAGTAGTGACCCATGATCATGTCACTGCACTCCAGCCTCAGCGAGAGAGTAAGATACTGTCTCTCCAAAAAAAAAAAAAAAAAAAGATTTTGTAAAAATTCAATGAACTTCTAATGTAAAGTGGTATAAAAAAGCTTTCACTTCCTAAAGCCACCATAGGGTGGCTTCATATGGTCTTGAGAACAAGTTCAAAGTCCTCATTCTGATATTGAAGTAAAATAGAGTTCCATTTTATGTCTTTGTCCTGAAAAAAATACTCATCACAGATTAATCATCTGTATGCAATGAACAGTGCCAGACACTTTATATCAATTTTCTTTAATCCTTAGAACAACCTGCAATGGCTCAGTTGTTCATTTACAGATAAGAAAACTGAGACACTGCATCTTAAGCAAATTGCTCAAGGTCACACACCTTTGAAATACAAACCCCAACCACTGGTCTCCAAGAAGAAAGCCTGTCTTCTTTCTCCCCATATCAAATGAGTTGCCAAATCCATGCTCCTGCAGCCTTTTGAGCCACTGCTCAAACTGTTTGCCTTTAGGTGAAAAGTATTTCCACCTTCTCTGCTTACCTTTCCAGTTCTAGATCACCGCTCAAAGCCCTAGAGCCAGCACTCATAACCTAATTGCGTCCAAGAATATCAGTTTCCCCTCTTCTAGCCTTGGTGTAGAACAGGCTATCCGCACCACTTGTCCCAGCATTTGATTAGCCAGTCTAGCACTCCACCTGACACTGTCTTTGTTTTATTTTTTATCTGTTTTTTTTTTAATTGTGCAAATCTTTCTTCTAAACATGATGGCAAGAGCTAATGTTTTAAAATTGTCACATGCTTCCTTTTCTTTTTTTCATTCTCAGTAGGAACAAGAGTGATTATTTAACAGACTTAAAGTTTCCTGCATTTTTGTTGCCCATTACATATCACTATACCTTAGGAGGAGAATTTACTTTTTGATTTGCCACTATACAATGATCAAAATAATCTACTTTAAATAAAATTTCCAATGAAATTGTTTTTACAAACTAATTATAGTTCATAGGATTGCATAATTGAGCTTTCCTAATATTCTTACTAATTTCATATAACAAGAATTATTGATCAGGACGGGGATGAATTGAATAGTTGCATTTTAGCCAACAGTATGAAATTTCCCCTTCGTTGATTTTTCTGCTACCACCACAACAAGGTTCGAAGCAATAGACTGGGGTTTTACCTTCTCTCTCTGTCCCTGGACACACTTAAGTAGATCTTCCATTAAGTAGTCAATTTGTCAAAAAGAAAGAGCCAACAGGAAAGCTCTAGAATAGAGAGGCAACCGGGTAAACTACCTCAAGAAAAAACACAAACTGACTGTGTAAACCCTGGCTGACAAGCTCATCGGCCAAAATTCTCCATAGGGAACCTGTCATTATCAAGCCAGAAATAGTCAGAGCCTGGCATTCCAGGTGCCAGTGCAAAGCAGTGGATGGTATTTAACCACTGCCCTGGAAAAGAGGACAGGAATACTGATCCCCAAGGTTGGTCTCATGCCTGAAAGGAGCATGTAGGAAGAACTTTGTGTGCAGCCCATTTTGGGGCACAGCTGTGAGGCTGCTTAGTGGCTCGAAGCAAGGCACTATGAGACTGTTAAATGGGTGTCAGAGCACCCCACTATTCATCCCCTGCTCCTCAGGATCTGGTCTAGCTGGGGGCAGAGGGTAATGCAGTGGAATGTGCTAATCTATGATTCCAGGAAAAGAATCAACCACATTTTTTACGCAGTCACGAAGAGAGAGGGAGAGAGATTATTCCAGGGTAGAGCATCTCAGCCCAAGCCTATGGTTTTGGCAACTCAAAATTGGGGCTGATGTGGCTTCTGCTCCTCCAAGAAACATATTTCTGTGTTTGACAACCAGAATCCAACCAAACAGCTGGATCTTACTTCCTTTCCTTTTCCCTGGGCCATTTACACATTCTAACTTCAAAACTCCCCTTACCTTCTCATTGATAGTGAAATCTTTGGACCACAAGCCAAAGATTTGACTTTGGAGAACCAAGAGGCTGGCAAAAGGACTGGAGACAGCATGGCCATGGCTTTGGGGTTTTTTTTTTTTTTTGTGACCTTTGGAGGGGAACCTGACACCTGCTCATAGTCACTCTGGTTTTGCCTGCTTAGCCTGTGGGAACTGAAAACAGGCAGCTGCTTAAGGATGTTGATTTAATTTATATACAGTGCAACCTTGCTAAACAACGCTGTTTTGAACAAAGCTGGCTTCTGTGTATCAGCACTGGAGTAAGTGCCCATCTCTTCTGCACCACATCTCTGCCACCTTGCACACACAGGTCTCTCTGCCACCCTGGAAGGCTGTCAATGCCTCATGATTGGGAAGGAAGAGAGGTGTCACCCTGGTCTTAGCACTACAGCAGGGTGGGCAGGCAGGGGCGGGGAATGCTAGAGAGGCAGGTGATCTGCCTTCCTGTTACTTCACCACCTGGCCCCACCATCCAAAGTACAACAGCCCTAACCCACAGGGGAGAGGCAGGGAGAATCCAGTCAACTCTCAGTGCTAGTCCGCCTGGATTTGTTGTACCTCTGGTTAAGATATTCTTGTCTGTGCAGAGAGGTGTCGATTGCTCCTCTTTGGTGATGGAGACATACTATACTCCATGGCTTGTGTGGCTTAGAGAAGGCTAGAGGGAAATTCAAGAGATGAGCGAACTGGGAATTTTAGAGTCTCATTTGTAAGAATCATACTTCAACAATGGTGCTGCTTATAAGCTCATATATATGATCAATCCATACTCCTCCCCTCCCCTGCAAGAGATGGGGCACCAGGAGGCAGCTTCAGGACACTTCCCAGGCCTCCTGAACCCCATTCACCCCATCTCCATCACCAGTGGAGGGAGCAAGGGAGCTGTGAGTGGCGGATGTCAGGGAGGTGGCAGGCGTGGTTAAGAATGGTTAGAATTCTCACTGTCTCAGAATCTCCAGGGGGCAGCCTCCTTAATGTACAGCCAGGGTAAGATTAGGGAACTAGAAACGTTCCTTTATTCAAACAATCCAGAGAGATCTATGGAGGGGTAGACACTCGGCCAGGAAGACATGACATGCCTTTAAAAAGACTGAGGCCAAGAGATGTTTCTTCAGGTTAAAAAGAAAGCATCAAATAATAAAACTGAAGCTAGAAGAGGCCCCGGGAGAGCTCCCATTCACACCCGTTACCCACAAAGAAGGCAAAAGTCTGGTTGCAGTTGCCTATCTGGACGGGGGGCCAGCTTCGGCTGGGGTGTTTTGTTCAGCAAGCACGAAACATTTTAAAATGCTTTACCCTTAATTAGTTGCCAACCTCTAAAGATCTGGAGATGTCATATTCACAAATTTAAAAACCAAAAATTCCAGCTTCCCTTGGCAAATCAGAAGATCTGGCAAACATTGAGTGTGGCTCACAGCTGCCTCCTCAGCAAGTGAACCCCAGCAGGTCCTGGCCCTCCTCGGATATCTATGCTCCCTGCCTGGCCCTGCAGTGGTAGACTTTGTCCTCTTAGGCATGGACCAATGTTTCTCTACCTAGTGTTTTGCCTAGGGAGCTCCTAGAACATATCCATACCTGGGCTTATACCAGTTAAGTCAGAATCTTGGAGTCTGGGGAAGGATCCAGGCTCAGAGGAGTTTTTAAGTCCGCAGGTGATTCTAGCCTGCAGCTAGGGTAAAGAATGGCTGGGCTGGGGCCATGAAAGGCAGATGATAAATTGTTCACTTCTAGACGCCTCTTGGTGGTTAATTTTACTTTTTCGCCATTTTGTAAGTTTTTCATTATATCCAATCAAAATCTGGTTTTCTCTTACTCCATCCTTCTCAGCCCCTCACACATTTGACAGTAACGAAGTCGCCACTCCACCTTCTCTCCCTAAAACAGCCTCAGTTCTTTTAGTCTCTCCTCTTTCCACCTCATTATTTGATTTCCCCATTCTGAACCCCTTCCCTCCAATTTCTGCGTATTCTTTTTAAAGTACAGTGGACAAAATTAAGAACAATACCCTAACCATTATTTTACTAGAGTAGAATTCAGTAGAAGTATTTATTTCTAGTTTTGATGTCATATGTAATATTTCAGAATCACATTTCTTTCTTTTAACAACACTTCTACTTAATCATCATCTGGTTTTTATTAACAAGAAACTCATGTGCAAAACTCTGAGAAACCCCACTCCGAGATGGAAAACCAAAATTTGGGACAAATTTTTTCTTTCTTTCTTTTTTGAGACGGGAGTCTCACCCTGTTGCCCAGGCTGGAGTGCAATGGTGCGATCTCGGCTCACTGCAACCTCTGCCTCCTGGGTTCAAACAGTTCCCCTGCCTCAGCCTCTCTAGTAGCTGGGATTACAGGTGCCCACCATTACGCCTGACTATTTTTTGTATTTTCAGTAGAGACGGAGTTTCACCATTTTGGCTAGGCTGGTCTTGAACTCCTGACCTCACGTGATCCGCCTGCCTCGGCCTCCCAAAGTGCTGGGATTACAGGCGTGAGCCACTGTGCCTGGCCAATTTAGGGCAAATTTAAGCACCAAATGTCAAGCATTATTTTTGAGGCAGACAGACATCAATCTTTCCCCAGGGCCATAACCTGATAAATAAAATTAAAGAGACCATATGTGTCCATATGTACACCATATGTGTACAAGCAATTGGTTAGTGTGTTTTTAGGCAAATTCTAAGCTATACTGATTACTACTTTTCTGAGGATTATTATATTTTAATTTTTCCACTTTCTAGTCTTTCTGTCTTTTCTACTTGCTCTCATTAAGCCAATCCTCCAATGTCAGGTTAAAAGAAAAGCTGCTTGGTGGGAGATGGAAGACACGCAGAAATCGTAGCCTATCTCTTAGGCTAGGAGTTAGATATTACTTTGATGGATATCTGATATTATCCTGTTACACCCATTATATGGATGAGGAAACGGAGACCTGGAAAGTTTAAGTAGTTGTTCACTGTTCATTGCTCACACTCCCAACACAGGGTCCTGGCTCTGGTAAGCCCCTCTGGGGAAGGTGAGGTCTTCCATTGGCTATCAGCCCCTGACCGTGGAGGCCAGACATCACATCAAGAAACCTGAGCCTCAGAGACTGCAGTAGTTAGACTTCAGGTCCCCTAAGAGAAGAGCCTGCCTCTGTATCACATATTTGGGCCTCAGCCAAATCAACACAGAAATGCACTTGAAACATTAAACAGGACGTTCTGAAACCACGTGACTCTGTGAAACGCTCCTCGGAACCTTTAGGGAAGGGCCAAGTTTCTTTAAGAAATGTGTAAACGACAGAGACACACACCCTTGCATGATGCCAGTTCTGTAAAATTAAAACCTTGTCTGGAATTAAATATAAAACTGAGTTGAACTTCAAGATTCCTTTTAGCAATCTATAGTAAGGAAAAAAAAAAAAAAACCCACACCCCCTCACACTCGTATTTTGGGGAGAAAGGAGGGAATTGAGGTCTTTTCACTTCATGTCTGCCCTGTTAAACCCCTTGTGCGAAGAGAAGGAAGAAACGAGTTCTGGGCGCGGCGAGAGACTGAGGCCTGCAGTGCTCTGAAATCCCAAAGGCGCTGAGATCTCAAAGAAACCCGGACGCGCCCCCTCCGGGGCCCGGACTCAGCGACGCGCGCTGCTCCCTGAGACGCCGCCACGCCCGTGTCCCTGCAGGACCGGCCGCAGCCGCCACTGCGCAGCGCACAAAGGTCCCCACGGGCTGGAACGCTGGCCTCATCTCGTTTCGAGCCAACCGTAAAACGCGCCTTCTCTCCATCTTCAAAAAGGGCCGGAAAGATCGGGGGCGGGACGGGGCTGCCTGCCCTGGCTGCCTAGGCCAAGGTTATTTCCTTTGTGTGTGGATCCCCAAAGCATAGGGCGGTTCCAAGCCCGGCGCTGGCAACCCTGCACTCAACGCCCCCGTCTGCAGCCTTCCGGGCTGTCGCCTCCTCGCCAGCGCGCACCACCTCCAGACGAGGCGTGGCGACGCGCGTCTCGGGGCCCTCCTGCAGCCCCGCAGCACGCGCGCCCGCCTCTCCTATCCCTGCCTTTCCGTCCCCGCCACCGGTCTGGAAGCTTTAAGCGCCTAGCCGCCTGCCAGCAGCGCGGGGGACACAGATACTCACGTTTCCAATTGTGTCCCGAAGCGCGCACTGCCCCCGCCGCTGTAATTAGAAGGACAGGAAAGCGCTCTGAGAGCTGCCTTTCAGGCAGCGAGAGGTGACAAGCAGGAGACCAGCTGAAAGCCCCTCATTTTCTGCAAGCTCACTCAAAATGCTCCTCAGTGCCGCCAGCGCAGCTGCCAGGTTTAATAACTGTGTCAGACCGCCCGCCCCTCCCCCACAAGGAGCCACAAAGATGACAGGCGGGGAACTAAATCCGCATGCCCAGCCGCAGTCTCCCGGCCTCAGCCCCAGCGACGCCGCCGCTGGAGTGACTGTGCAGGGAAAGACCATGAAAAGGTGCAAATGCCAGCCCTGACCTAGGAATTCTCCAGAGACCACTTCCTTCACTCCGAGCAGAAATCGGATCCTTTTCCCAACAGTATTTCTGAAACAAAACAAGAGGCAGGCGCCTTTCCAGTTAACCTAACATGCATTTCAAATGCAAAAGGCTCTTTCGCAGCAACACTCGTCCCTATTTCTACTGGATTTCTGGGTATCGGTGGGATATTCTGCGCACCATGCAAAGCGTAAGAAGCTCATTCAACTGCTCTGCTCCCGTTTTAGTCGCGCGCACCAACGCTCGTGTCTGTCCCCAGGACCCTGGCCAACAGAACCTTACTGTCTGAGGGGGCTCCTTGGCAGTTCCTCGTCGATTTGGACCATTTCCAAAGCACGGGCAGCTCCTCGATAGCGACTCAATCTTGTCAAGCAGGAAGGAATCAGTGGTTCTGTTTTGCAAGTGGAATATCAAAGTACTCCACCGAAGTTAGAATTTTATAACATATATATGTATGTATATATATATATATATATATGTATGTATAAAAAGACTGATCCCGAGCGCACGGCAGCCCGGCGACCACGCCCCAGGCCCCGAATGCCCCGACTCCGCCCAGAGAGCCCTTCCCCGCGAGGCCCAGCCAGCCGCACCTGCCTCTGCGGGGGGTGGTTTCCCTGGAAACTCCGGAGAGCCTGTTCTCCCTCCAGACACGCGGTTCCCTTGACAACTGCGACTTAGCACTAGGCCTTCTAAGAAGAATGTCCATGAATGCCTGTTTTAAATCACAGATTCAAAGAGATTGACGAGGGTGGTTGGGCAGGAATAAGACAGCAGTGATTTGGGGGAATGGAAGAGGGGCCGCGCGAGCCTGAGTGGGGTCAGTGGCTATCGCAGGCGAGGGACTGCGTCGCTCGCCCTTCCCTACCAGTGAGTTAATACCTGGCTTTAGAATGAATTCCATCATTCGCTTCGGCTTATTTCCTTTTCTCTATTTATTTTCCTTAAGATACTATTTAAACAGTTATTTTGCACTGACAGAGCACTAGCTGGCTCCAGGTAGGAGTGAGGAGAAGCCCATAAAGATGTATGAAACAGAGGTGAGACTTCGTGGGAATAATATTTGGCTATAGATGATCTCGTGCACAGAAATTCAAGAATTGTTTCAAATACAGTCTTGCATCATCAGGCCATGATGCTTATGAAATTTCACTCATGATTTCAGTCGGTTTCTATGGAGAAAAGAGGAAGTGTAGATGAGACTATGCATATTTATTAAACATTTAAATGTTCACATGCCACCTGGTTCCTTTTGTTTTGGTTTTGTTGTTGTTGTTTGTTTGTTTGTTGAGACACAGCTTCACTCTGTTGCCCAGGCTGGAGTGCAGTGGTGCCATCTTTGCTCACTGCAACCTCCGCCTCCTGGGTTCAGGTGATTCTCGAGTCTCAGCTTCCCGAATAGCTGGGAATACAGGCGTGAGCCACCAAGCCCGGCTAATTTTTGTATTTTTAGTAGCGATAGGGTTTCACCATGTTGGCCAGGCTGGTCTTGAACTCCTGGCCTCAAGTGATCCGCCCACCTTGGCCTTCTCAAGTACAGCTATTACAGGTGTGAGCCACTGCCTGACCTCTATCTTGTTACTTTTGGTTACAGACATATCATACTAATTACACCACAAATAGGCGCTAAAAGGTAAAATGAAACAAGTTAATGAGCTTGCATCTAAGGCATAAGAAGGTTGTATATAAAAAAAATTACACATGCCCCGTACTGGTTTCTCCTATGATCAATTATGTATTCCGTATTTGAGCTATTAAAAGTTAAAGATCAGTGGCATGTTTGAATTAATGAGATTTTACTATACACATTATGGTAATATGATTATATTAATCTCTGGGTTGAGACTGAAATATGTACATACAAATGCATCCTTTAAAAAGTCATAAATTCATTTCTGAAAAGTTTCACATGCATCCAATTTTCACAAAGCAAGTGATATTTCCATATTCTAGGGAAACGGTTTATGCAAAATAAAACACACAAGAAAATTTCTTCATAAAGCAAAAAAAACTTTTTGTTAAGAAAAATCATGCCTGTAATCCCAGCACTTTGGGAGGCTGAGGCGGGCGGATCACGAGGTCAGGAGATCAAGACCATACTGGCCAACATGGTGAAACCCTGTCTCTACTACAATACAAAAAAAAAATTAGCCAGGTGTGGTGGTATGCGCATGTAGTCCCAGCTACCCGGGAGGCTGAGGCAAGGGAATCGCTTGAATCTGGGAGGCAGAGATTGCAATAAGACAAGATCGCACCACTGCACTCCAGCCTGGCGACAGAGCGAGACTCCATCTCAAAAAAAAAAAGAAAGAAAAATCATCTAATTTCTGTTTTTAAATTTTATTTATTTATTTATTATTTTGAGATGGAGTCTCACTCTGTCACCCAGGCTGGAGTGCAGAGGTGTGATTCTGGCTCACTGCAACCTCTGCCTCCCAGGTTCAAGCCATTCTCCTGCCTCAGCTTCTCAAGTAGCTGGTGCTCACCACCAAGCCTGGCTAATTTTTGTATTTTTAGAAGAGTCGGAGTTTCACCATGTTGGCCAGGCCTGTCTCGAACTCCTGACTTCAAGTGATCCACCCATCTCAGCCTCCCAAAATGCTGAGATTACAGGTGTGAGCCTGTGCCTAGCCTAATTTCTGTTTTGAAAATTCACATGCTGTATCCTGAATCTGCTTTGAAGCACAAATTTTGTAAACATGTGACACACATGTTTATTTGCAAATGGAGATCCCTGAAGCAGAAATATGTATACCCAGCAATAGAATAGACATCCCTACATAGGCATCTCCTAATACATTTCATGTTTGAGAAAACAGAAAATTCTAAACAGATCATCTTCACTTTTAACAAAAATTAACAATGAACATTGTAGAAGTCAGTTAAAAGATACTAAGAATGCAGTCATTGAAAAATGTCTTTCTAAAGGATAATTAAGAGCAGGACGATTATATTCAGAATATTATATTAACTGATAATATTAAGTGAGATTCAAAACAGTAGATAGTTGTGATTCCAATCTTTTTCAAAATTATATGTGTGTATACTTACGACTATGATGATTTGAGGGAATTCTTGGCTTTATACTTGCCAATTTTTTTTCTTTTTCCTTTCATCTTTTTCTTTTTTCTTTTTTTTTTTCTTACTCTGCCCCCCAGGTTGCAGTGCAGTGGTACAAACATGGCTCACTGAAGCCTTGATCTCCTGGGCTCAAGTAATCCTTCTGCCTCAGCCTCTCTGAGTAGCTGGGACTACAGGTGTGTACCACCATGCTTGACTAATTTAACAAATTTTTTTTTTGTAGAGACAGGGTCTTGCCATGTTGCCCAGGTTGGCCTCAAACTCCTGGGCTCAAGCAATCCTCTCACCTTGGCCTCCCAAAGTGCTGGGATTACAGGCATGAGCCACCATGCCTGGCAATATTTTCTATTTCATTTTATTTTCTATTTTATTTATTTTAGAGACAAGGTCTCGCTATGTTGCCCAGGCTGGTCTTGAACTCCTGGCCTCAATCAATCCTCCTGCCTTGACCCCTATATTTTCCATGACAAACATTTCCATGGAGAGCAGTGTGGTAGAGTGGTTAAGATGGTAGATTCAAAGTCAGAGGCCAGGTGCAGTGGCTCATGCTTGTAATCCCAGCACTTTGCGGGGCTGAGGTGGGAGGATTGCTTGAGGCCAGGAGGTTGAGACCAGCCTGGACAACATAGGGAGATCCTGTCCTACCAAAAATAAAAAAATAACTGGGTGTGGTGGTGGGTGCCTGTAGTTCCAGCTACTCGGGAGACTAAGATGGGAAGATCCCTTGAGCCTAAGAGATTGAGGCTGCAATGAGCTTTGACTGCATCACTGCATTCCAGCCTAAGTGGCAGAGTGAGACTCTCTAAAAAATAAACAAACAAACAACCCCCCCAAAGTTGGATAGATCTGGCTTTAAATCTCAGCTGCTACTTCCTGTGTGTTCTCATTTGAAAAATGGGATTAATAATAGCACGTTACTCAGCATGGTTGGAAGGATTAAGTGAGATAATGCCTGAAGAATACTCAGCACAGGACCTGGCACATGGAAGAATGTGCTCATTTTGGCAAATGTGTTTATCCTAATTTGTAGGCTTTTTTTTTTTCCAGGATTTTAGTTCTACATTGCACATTTTTGACCCTTCAATTAGAGCTTCTTTTTCTTCTTCTCCTTTGTCTTTGTCTTTCTTCTTCTGACAGGATCTCACTGTGTTGCCCAGGCTACAGTGCAGTGGTGAGATCACAGCTCACAGCAGCCTCCACCTCCTGGGCTCAAGTGATCCTCCCACCTCAGCCTCTTGAGTAGTTGGGACCACAGGCACATGCCCCCACTCCCAGCTAATTTTTAAAATTTTTAATAGAGAAGAGGTCTTGCTATGTTGTCAAGTGGGTCTCGAACTCCTGAGCTCAAGCAATTCTCACCTTGGCCTCCCAAAGTGCCCAGCCCACTATTACTAATATTTTATAAATGCAACATTGCTTATATTTGTACACAGTTTTTACCTATATTTCTCATCATTCCTTTTTGCTTCTCAGAATGTCCTTCTGGGATCATTCTCCTTTTCCTTAAAGTACATCCCTGGGAAGATTCATAGAGTGTTTTATTACTGAATTATCTCAGCTTTGGTTTGATAATGTCTTCATTTTGGTTTTGTTCTGATATACAGTTTCACTTGACATGATTTTGGGGTTCACGGTTATTTCTTTTTCTTTTTCTTTCTTTTTTTTTTTGAGACAGAGTCTCACTCATCGCCCAGGCTGGAATGAATGCAATGTTGTGATTATGGCTCACTGAAGCCTCTATCTCTTGGGCTCGAGTGATCCTCCCACCTCAGCCTCCAGAGTAGCTGGGACTATGGGCGCATGCCACATGCCTGGCTAATTTTTTGTATTTTTTTTTGTAGAAACGGGGTTGCACCATGTTGCCCAGGCTGGTCTCAAACTCCTGGCCTCAAGCAATCCACCTACCTTGGCCTCCTAAAGTGCTGGGATTACAGATGTGAACCACCACGCCCAGTCTCATGGTTATTTTCAAGTAATACTTTGAAATATAATTCCGCTGTCTTACAGCTTCACTGTTGCTATTGAGGAATCAGCTGCCATCTAATTTTTGCTTCTTTTTCTAGTTAATCTGTCAACTTTAGGTGTTTTGCTTCATGTTATGCTTGTATTCCATTATATTATTTTTACAAAATGTCAAACACACTTATTTAATATTCCATACCAATCACTCTAGTATTCAGCCTTTGCAGGTTTAACTCAGCAGCTTTTTGTCTCAGCTGACACTTACTCATGTCTTATTTTCCTGTTTATTTAGTGGTTTTTATTTATGGTGAATTCTTGTATCTGGAAGCTTTATCCTGTGGGAACTCTGTGTTAAAGTGCAATGCCCAGGTAGGTGAATTAGGAAGATTGAGACACTTCCCACATGAAACCACTTTAAAATAAATTTTATGTTTAAAGTTTTCAAGCCCAGTAGCAAGTGTACATTTCAGGTTCACACACTTGTGAGTTGGAGCATATGGTTGGGCAGTTCTGAGCATTTCTCCATACTTCACCCAGAGCCAAGCCTGAGATAGGTAACATGGTGTTATGTAGGTACATTTTTCCCTTGTATAATCATTGTGTTCCTTTTCAGGGGTTCTGGCTTCAGATTGGGCATCTCTTATCTGGCCTCCAGCCCTGCTCAAGCCCCAGGCTTTTTATCTTCTTCCCTTGTATGTGGCTCATTCAAATTCAAACCGTAAGCCATGGAGGGCTGGCAGACATTCTCCACCCCCACCCATAAAAAGGCCTGCTCTACCCTGTTTCCCTCCTGCAATCAAGCTTTCTTACAGTTCGGCCTTCTTCTTCTTCTTCTTTTTTTTTGGAGATAGAGTCTCGCTCCGTCGACCAGGCTGGAGTGCAGTGGCGTGATCTCAGCTCACTGCAACCTCCATCTCCCAGGTTCAAGCAATTCTCCTGCCTCAGCCTCTGGAGTAGCTAGGATTACAGGTGCATGCCATCATGCCCAGCTAATTTTTGTATTTTAGTAGAGACGGGGTTTCACTAGGTTGGCCAGGCTGGTCTCAAACTCCTGACCTCAGGTGATCTACCCACCTCAGCCTCCCAAAGGACTGGGATTACAGACGTGAGCCACCGCGCCCAGCCAGTTCTGTCTTTTATTAACTTTACCATCAGCCAAGCAGAGCTTTGAAATAATAAGACAAATAATCCAATTTAAAAAGTGGGCTAAAGATTTGGACAGACATTTTACTAAAGAATGAACAGGCATGGTGGCTCATGCCTGTAATCCCAGTGCCTTGGGAGGCTAAGTCAGGGTGATTGCTTGAGCCCAGGAGTTTGAGACTAGCCTAGGCAACATAGTGAGGCTCCGTCTCTACAAATATAAAAAATAAAATTAGCTGGGCCTTGTGGTGCACGGCTGTAGTTCCAGCTACTAGGGAGGCTGAGATGGGAAGATCTCTTGAGTCAGGGAGTTCAAGGTTACAGTGAGCTATGATCATGCCACTGCACTTCAGCCTGAGCAACAGAGCAAGACTTGTCTAAAAAAAAAAAAAAAAAAAAAAAAAGATATACAGGGATAGCAAATAAGCATATGAAAAGATGCCTAACACTATTAGTCATTAGGGAAATGCAAATTAAAACCACAATGAAATGCCACTACATGAGAATGGTTAAAAATCAAAAAGACTGACAATATCAAGTGTTGTCAAGAATGTGGAACAACCGGAACTCTCCTACATCGCTGGTAGAAGTGTAAAATGGTGTAGCTGCTTTTGGAAACAATTGAGCAGGTTTCTTATGAAGTTAAACATACACATACCATATATATTAGTTTTCTATCGTTGTAACAAATCATCACAAACAGTGGCTTATAACTACATTTATTTGTTAGCTCACAGTTCTCATGGTTCTATAGGTCAGCAGCCTTGAACATTGTGGCGGGTTTTCTGCTCTTGGTATCACAGGATGGACTTGAAGGTGTTGACTGGGCTGAATTACCTTCTGGAGGCTCTAGGATGAAATCCACCTCCAAGTTCATTCAGGCTGTTGGCAGAATCCAGTTCCTTGAAGTTGCAGGACTGCAGTCACTATTTTCCTTTTTTTTTTTTTTTTTTTTTTTGAGATGGAATGTCACTCCTGCTGCCCAGGCTGGAGTGCAATGGCACGATCTCGGCTCACCACAACTTCCGCCTTCCAGGTTCAAGTGATTCTCCTGCCTCAGCCTCCCAAGTAGCTGGGATTACAGACATACGCCACCATGCCTGTCTAATTTTGTATTTTTAGTAGAGATGGGGTTTCTCCATGTTGGTCAGGCTGGTCTTGAACTCCCGACCTCAGGTGATCAGCCCGCCTTGGCCTTCCAAAGTGCTGAGATTAAAGACGTGAGCCACTGCACCTGGCCTGCAGTCATCATTTTCTTGCTAGCTGTCAGCTGGGGCCTCTCTCAGCTGCTAAGGCCACCCACATTCCTTCTTAGGGGAGTCCTTCATCTTCAAGCCAGTACGGACGCATTGAATCCCCCTGTGCTTCAAATCTCTCTGACTTTCTTTTTTGCTTGCCAGCA
This sequence comes from Gorilla gorilla gorilla, assembly GCF_029281585.2. Classification (NCBI taxonomy): domain Eukaryota; kingdom Metazoa; phylum Chordata; class Mammalia; order Primates; family Hominidae; genus Gorilla; species Gorilla gorilla. Next base: position 174,178,107 of record NC_073227.2, on the reverse strand, counting down.
TTTAAAGGGCTCACATGATTAGATTAGACCCCCTCAGATAATCTTGCTTTACCCTGTAAGATAATCATGGGAGTGATAGCTTAAGTTTTATAATCATAAATTTTACCCGTAATCAAAGAGGTAGTGATTATCAAAGGGCTAGGTCACTAGGAGTCATTTTTAGAGCTCTGCTTACCATACCCAGCCATTCCACTCCTAGGTATCTACCTAAGAAAAGTAAAAACATATGTCTACCCAAAGATTGTAGGTGAATATTTATATCAACTTTATTCATAATAGCTAAAAACCAGAATGAACTCAAATGTCCATTAATTGGTGAATTAATAAAACAAATCGTGGTATATCCACTCTAGAATACTACTTACCAAGAGAAAGACACAGACTCCTGACATGCATCACAAGAAGAAATCTCAGAAGCACCATGTTACATGACAGACTACATATGATTTAATTTATAGGAAATTTTAGAAAAAGCGAAACAGGAGGCAGATCAGTGGATGCCTGGGGTCAGAAGGTAGCGGGAAGGGACTGGCCGTAAAGGGGCACGAGGGAACTTCAGGAGTGATGGACGTGTGCTATGTCATGATGTGGTGGCAGTGACAGGACTCTATACATTTGTCAATACTCATTGAATCGTACAGTTAAAATCAGTGAATTTCATTGTATGTAAATTATAGCAACAAAATTGGCAAAACAGTCTTTTTTAAATACTTTATTCAGCAGTATAAGATGCTCTATATTGGGAGTTTCTCTACACATTTAATTCACAAAATTCATGTGAGACTTCTTAACATGCCTAAATATGTCTATGTTTTAACCGATAGCACTTACTGTAGGTGGGCTTGCATAGGTATTTGATGATTACCTAGCTCCCTTGCGCTAGACCGTAAACCCAAGTGGACAAGCCACGCATGTCTGTGCTCACCATTGTACCCATACCTGGCACATACTGGGCCTTTAAGAAATATTTGTTGAATAAATGCATAACCCCTCCCCCAGAGCAAATTTGAACACTGGAAAATCTGATTATACATCTTTCCTCCAGCTGATCTCTGATTACCTTCGATTTCATTACTAAAATCTTTTCTGAGCCACAAATGAAAGTGGGAGAGTTAGAAATCTTTCATTTAACCCCATTACGTTATAGAAACCACTTATCCTGGCTGCATTTATCTGGGCTGCAAGCCCAGTGTGCACTCAAGAGTGTCACCATATGGGCTGAGAGGGAGGACATTCAGCAGCCAAGGGCTGCGTCTGTGGGCTGCTGTGTCTGACCTCGCTGATCTCCTTCCATTTCCAGTCTTCTTTTGTTACCACAGACTAAGCATCCTATTTCACCTCAAGGCTTAAATCCAAGGTTTTCCTTTTAATGCAGACATAATTCGTCTAAGCATTAAAAAATAATATTAGTCAGAGGGCAATGTGATTGGAATCAGGTGAGAAATCAATGGAAGCCAAAGAATGCAGAGGCCTTTGGGCTGGAGCCAACAGCCCCTTCGGAGAGGACTGAGGCCAGGAAGGCACCAGACGTTTCTCTGTTTAGGGAATGAATTACATCATCCATTCATTTGACCTTGGTCTTCAGTTACTTATCTGTAAATGCCACACCCTCCTCCTTTCCAGGTCAGAACCAAGGTGCAAAAATGCCAAGTGCCAAAATCCTTCCTGGTTATTGTGATCGATCAACAGGAAAAAAACAAAACAAAAAATAACAACAACAAAACACACAGACACACACACACACACACACACACACACACACACAAGAATCAGGCATTTCTCTTGTCTTTGTTCTTTGTATAGAAATCTGTAAGCACAAATTGTATAAATTTGGTGGCTTCTCTTAAAATGTAATGTAGTACACATTGGCTATTTGATACCCTGCATCTATATTCTCTCCTGGCTACAAGAACACAGATTTCCAGAGTGAATTTGGCTTGAGTGGGACTGAACCCTCCCCAAGTGCCTGGAGTGGTTTCTGGCTGGCTTAAACCAATGGGCACACCCACCATGGCCCCAAGCCAAATGGACTGGTTTGGAGACTGGCACTACCAAATCAGAGGCAACAAGCCAGGAGGACATTTGCTGGGGCTTTTGGGAAAAATAAACCTATTTTATAGTAGCTCTGAAAAAGAGACCATCCTTTTTACCCGAATGGTGAATTTTGGAGCAGCTACAGCCTTTTTCCAGTAATCGAGATCCTGGAGCGGCCTCTGGGGCCACCTTGTGGAATCTGTGGATAAAGCCAACACCATATAAAGCAGATTGAGGACAGAAGGCAGGCTGTTGGTGACATTTTTTGAGCTGCTGGATCAAATGTCACCTGAAATTATTACCTTTAGAGTTTTAGTTACCATTAAGTCAATAAACTACCTTTCTCTTATAGGCCAGCCTAGTTTCAATTTCCTTTTGTATTTTGTGCAAATCACTTTCATTTGTAATTTTTAAAAAAAATTTTTATTTATTTATTTATTTATTTATTTATTTATTTTTTGAGACAAGGTCTTGCTCTGTTGCCCAGGCTAGAGTGCAGTGGCGCCATCTCAGCTCACTGCAACCTCCGCATCCCAGGTTCAAGCAATTCTTGTGCCTCAGTCACTGAGTAGTGGGGATTACAGGTGTGTGTCAATACACCTGGCTAATTTTTGTGTTTTTAGTAGAGACGGGGTTTCGCCATGTTGCCCAGGCTGGTCTTGAACTCCTGAACTCAAGTGATCTGCCTGCCTCGGCCTCCCAAAGTGCTGGAATTACAGGCGTGAGCCACCATGGCTGGCCAAGTCTGTTCTTAACCAATTCTCCATACTCTTCTCAAGTCAAACCTGTCTACCACAGTTGAAATCATTCCAGTATTTCATCCAAACAACAGCCATTCATTACTACCTTACCCTAATCCAACCGGAGATCATGAAAGCTCTTTTCTATAAATGAACCACCCTCCACCTGCCCTGAAATTCCTGCCACTCTTTGTCTCTCAGGGCTGACACAGAGGAGGAGAGAGCTCCTTGCAGAAGTGGGAAAGTTGTGGGTTTGGAGATTCACACTTTGCTTTCCCACCCATCAGTTAAAATCTTAGGCACCCTCAGTCGGAAATCTCCCTTTCGCAGACCAAAGCAGGCAGCTCCTTTGGAGAAGCCTAGAGCCCTTCCACCTCCTCTTCATTTCTGTGGCTGCCTGGCAGCTGCTGGCTGCACACCTGTGCACAGGGCTCCATTGTTTTCCCTGTGCACTTGTCTCATGCTTTCTCTTAAAATGTTGCCCCTTCTCATTCTTGAAGCACAAAAGCACATAGCATGGGTCTAATATATTGTCAACAATTTTTTTTTTTTTTGAAATAGAAAGAAAGAGGCTGGGCATGGTGGTTCATGCCTGTAATCCCGGCACTTTGGGAGGCCAAGGCGGGTGGATCACCTGAGGTCAGGATTTCGAGACTAGCCTGGCCAACATGGCAAAACCCTGTCTCTACTAAAAATACATATTAGCCGGGCATGGTAGCACATGCCTGTAATCCCAGCTACTCTGGAGGCTGAGGCAGAAGAATCACTTGAACCCAGGAGGCAGAGGTTTCAGTGAGCTGAGATGCATCACTGCACTCCAGTCTGGACTACAGAGCAAGACTCTGTTAAAGCAAAAAAAAAAAAAGAAAGAAAGGGAAGGGAAGGGAGGGGAAGGGAAGGGAAGGGAGGGAGGGAGGGAAGGTAGGAAGGAAGGAAAGGAGGGAGGGAGGGAGGGAAGGAAGGAAGGAAGGAAAAGAAGAAAGAAAGAAAAAGAAAGAAAGAAAAAGAAAGAAAGAGAAAGAAGGAAAGAAAGAGAAAGAAAGAAAGAAAGAGGAAAAGAAAGAAAAGTATTTGAACAGCAGTGTGATCTGTCACTGGCTGGCTGGTTCCTCAAGGGGAACTGGGATTTTTGCAAGAACCTACCCAGCTCCTCTATGCATGTCTTTTTTTTGAGCTGCCCCACACTCTAGTAGGCAGGTATCTTATTCCCATTTTACAGATGGGGAGACAGGGGGACTTGCTCAGGGTCACAGAGCAGTGGTGGGGCCACTCTTTGAACCAGGCTGTGTGGTTCTAATGCTTAGGCTCTCATACTGCACCACCCAGGGAAAAGCCAGGACTGTGGGCTGGGGGCAGCTGGGCTTTCAGGTTGAGAATGAGAAGCACTGCCATACCAAAGGCCACCAGGTTTGCTAATCAAAGCAGGAATTAAGGCCCCACGTGGCACCTAATAAAAGGCTGAGGAGAGCATGGCCCTAGAGTCAGGAGCAACAGGGAGGCCAGGCACAGTGGTTCGTGCCTATAATTCCAGGACTTTGGGAGGCTGAGGTGGGAGGATGGCTGGAGCCCAGGAGTTTGAGACCAGCCTGGGCAACATAGGGAAACCCTGTCTTTAAAAAAAAATTAAAAACTAGCTGGACGTGATGGTATACACCTGTGGTCCCAGCTACTCAGGAGGCTGAGCTGGGAGGATCATCTGGGCCTAGAGGCAGAGGTTGCAGTGAGCTGAGATTGCACCACTGTGCTCCAGCCTGGGTGACCCTATCTCAAAGAAAAGAAAAGAAAAGAAAAAGAACGTCAGGGAAGTGGGGAAGGACAAGGGACAAGGAGTGTGGCAAAGGACCAGAAGCAAAAACCCAACTTTTTGTTCCCTTCATTTTGCCCAAAGTAGCCACAGCTTTAACGGGGAGTGCAGGCAGCAGCGGCCTGGTGAGGGCTGCCGCATCCCGGGGGACTGAGGTCACAGTCTCACTGTTGCTCAGAACTCCATGGTAGCTTCTTTCTGCTGAGCAGGGCCTTCCCCTGAATTCCTGTTAAACCTCAATCTTTCCTGGTCATATGAACATTCATTATGTGGTTTTATGACATTTTGTCATCCTCTATTCCCTGTCTCCAACAACCCCAACAAAAACGTGCCTTTCTGGAGATGGATGGTGATGATGGTTGCACAACAATGTGAACGTATTTAGTGCCATGGAACCGTATGCTTAAGAATGGTGAAGATGGTAAGTTTTATGTATATTTTACCACCATTAAAAACTGTGATTAAAAACGTGCTTATCCAAACTTTTCACTGACTTATATATATATATATATACTTAGGTACTGTGACTTTATGGCCACACTGAAACATTCTAGAGGCTTGTACCAAATGTTCCCCACCCATTCCATCCCCCACTTCAGGCTCATTCACACTTCTACAAGCTGAGGCCAGTCTGGACTGGACAAGAGGGTTCAGGTGGGTGGGCATGAGGGGAGGGGGCCTGTATTAGGGTTCTCTAGAGGGACAGAATTAATAGGATAGATGTATATATAAAAGGGAGTTTATTAAGGAGTATTGACTCACACAATCACAAGTTCCCACAATAGGCCATCTGCAAGCCGAGGAGCAAGGAAGCCAGTCCGAGTCCCAAAACCTCAAAAGTAGGAAGGCTGACAGTGCAGCCTTCAGTCTGTGGCCAAAGGCCCAGTAGCCCCTGGCAAACCACTGGTGTAAGTTCAAGAGTCCAAAAGAACTTGGAGCCTGATGTTCAAAGGCAGGAAGCATCCAGCAGGGGAGAAATATGAAGTCTGGAAGACTCAGCCTGTCTATTCCTTCCATGTTTTTCTCCCTGCTTTTATCCTAGACACACTGACGGCTGATTAGATGGTGCCCACCCACATTGAGGATGGGTCTACCTCTCCCAGTCCACTGACTCAAATGTTAATCTCCTTTAGCAACACCCTCACAGACACACCCAGGATCAATACTTTGCATCCTTCAATCCAATCATGTTGACACTCAATATTAACCATCACAAGGTATTTGCCGTCAAAACAGAGCAGTGGTCCCTGCTCCTCTTGGCCTGGTGAAGCTTTGGTGCCAGTGTCTGCAATTTTAGACACAATATAAATCAAGGCATGCATAGAATTCACTGGCCTGAGAAGGCACAGTGCACGCATATGTAGAGCTTTTGGCAGCACTGGCGTTTCTAAGGCAGGTACTGGGCATAAAATCTCCTTTCCTGCAGGTACTAGAGACAAAGTGTATTCTCCAACACATGGTACAGGAGAGGCCCCGGGGTATGGAAACTTCTGGGGGTGGAGCCAGGGACCCCTTTCTGATGTTTTATAGTGTCTAGTTTCTTCCTTGATTTCAGCGAGCATAACAATGTTCTCTGTTCACATTGCCTATATTAGCATTGGCTGGTTTGTAAAATTCAGAAATTGACTCAAAATAGGCAGCGTATTAAAGTGCCACAGGTATGACTCTATGTTATATTACAAAGGAGTGGGGAGAAAATTAGTTATTAAAACATGATAATAACAGCTAACATTACTGAGTGTTATTCTGTACCAGGCACCGGGCTAATTGTTTTTCATGTTGTAGGTTACGTAATCATCCCAGCCCTATGTGGCAGGCTGGTGGCACAGATGAGGAAGTTGTGGCACAAAGCGATAATTTAGCTTACTCCAGATCCCAGGGGACAATAAATGGCAAAGCCATTGCAGGCGGCCTAATATCAGAGCCCCTCACGCTTTCTGTTACATAAAAGCACAGTGGAACCTGCTGTATATGAGGTTATTGATGCATCCCTTTTTAAAAAACAGAAACATTAAGTACTGAAGACAATCGCACCATAAATCTTTCCATTTTGTTTATTCAGATTTTCATTTATCAGATTTTATTTTTATTTTATCCGATTTTAAGTGCAACACACTTTCATATAGTTCACTCAAGATATTTTGAGGCAAATTTAACATTGTATTGTCAAAGCCATGATCACAATTCAGTAATTGTTATGCCCTGCAGCGATTAAGACAGAAATGAACATTTCTACTACCAATGGCTTTCGTTTAAAAGAAGAAAAAGGGCACTTAACTCTCTAAGGCATAGAAGGCTTCTGTCATTTTAGATAAGCCACCAGCCACCAACCAGAACCCACAGGCCAGGGGTGGGTGTCCCCATTCAGATAAGGACTGCGTATGACCAAGGCAGGAAATAAAATAAAACCCAAACAGCAGTTGTGAGGAGGATAAAGATGCTAATGCCAATGAGGTCCTTGGGTGCTTTCTCCTTTTCAACCAATGCCAGCCTGAGCTGTCTCCCAGGAATGCCAGACCCCCTGATGTGTGTGGTCAGTGATTCTTGGCTCACACTGGATCGGGGTTGTTCAGGGCTGGTGGAATCCAGTGCCCGACCCCTGGAACCTGAGAAGCAGATTTCTCCCTCGGGAGCCTCTTGGGCTGCTTCGGCTTGAGAAACAGCTGCTAATTCTGGTAATTTCTGGCCTCGCTCTCCTTTTTTGGAGTGACAGGGTCTTGCTCTGTCACCCAGGCTGGAGTACAGTGGCACAATCATAGCTCACTGCAGCCTTGAACTCCTGTGCTCAAGGGATCCTCCTTCCTTGGCCTCCCAAGTAGCTGGGAATACAAGTCCCCACCACCATGCCCATTTTTTTTTCCACTTTTGCAGAGATGGGGTCTTGCTGTGTTGCCCAGGCTGGGCTCCAGTTCGGGCCTCAAGCGATCCTCCCACCTCTGCCAGTTAAAATGCTGGGATTACAGGCTAGAGCCACTGCACCCAGCCATGCTTTTATTTTTCATCCTCCCACACAGCATCCTCTGCCCTTTCTCCTACAGTGCTCCTTCTCAGTAACTCAGACTGAAGGATCCTTGGTGTTAAACACCTGCCATGCATCTATCGCTGCCACTGAATAATAATAATAGTAATAATAAAAACCCACCTCTTTTAGAAAGCGCAATAAAGTAATGGGGGGAACCATCCTCTTGAGACCTTCCCTTCCCTCTTTCTCATATTGAAACATTTAAAAAAAAATAGAGAGCTCCCCTAAGACATATTAAATACAATTTAACTTGGAAAGATTCCATTTATCAGACACACAGCAATTCTTTCACTGTAATTTGGCAAGTTCGATGCCAAGTTAACACCGCCCTCCGTCTAGCAGTCTCCTGAAGATTGTGAGTCATCTGCAATTCTGCATCCTCGGCCTGGGGGAGGAGTGAGAAGCATGCCAGGAGAGGCAGTACTTGGAGAGTGTGACTCCTGAAACTTCCAGACCTTCATTTATGGTTTTCAGATATGGTCCAACTCAATAGAGAGGGGCGTTACCTGCTTTTGTTATTCTGCAGTTCCTGACACTGCTCAGATGTAAGGTTATCTGTCCCACCGTGGCTGACATGGGACCAGGCACTGGATGCAGAAGGAGTTGGGTTCCAGGGAACCGATTCCTCATGGTACTTTAATGGCCACCGCAGATGTATCTTCTGGCACCTGGCTGACAATCTCCCATGAGTAATCTAATGTCTCTCCCTTTCTTGCACAGCTCAGACTCTCCTATTCTGTCTGCATGAAAAATGCAAGTGGGTCATTTTCTCCAAAACGCAACTTTACTTCCACCTCTGTTAAAATCCCCATGCTCCTCCCAGCCAGGTGTAGCCAGCGGGGCCTGTGGACTTTTCGGGGGAATGACATCAGCTAGTCAGCGCCCACCATGAAGTGCCAGAGTATTCTCAGCTGCAGCTCTTCACGCATAGGGCCGTTTCCCCAGTGCCTCTCTATCAGCAAAGATGCTGCCCTGCCTGCAGAAAGTCTCATTACAATTCTGGAAACACTCACTTGGCATCTCCCTTCTGGAGTATCTGCTTCGAAACCATTCTATCTGGGATTTACACCGCAATCATTGTCCTAGTCAGCTTTTTCTACTTTTCACTTTTGAAAATCATAATGAGGGTGACACATGTGAAATCCCACAGTATTTTCCAACTAGTACATATGGCGAGGGAAAGAGCATGAAAACCCTCACAGGTGTCTACCACAGGGCCAGGAGATTTGCTTTATCAATCATGTGAAAGCACATCAAGAAAATAGCTGTGTGTCTATGTATGCAAGTATATATCCGTGTACTTACACATAAAACAAAATTATTATTAAAAAGTAACTACAGGCTGGGCGTGGTGGCCCACGCCTGTAATCCCCGCACTTTGGGAGGCCGAGGCAGGCGGATCACAAGGTCAGGAGATCGAGACCACCCTAGCTAACATGGTGAAACCCTATCTCTACTAAAAATACAAAAATTAGCCAGGCATGGTGGCACGCGCCTGTAGTCCCAGCTACTCAGGAGGCTGAGGCAGGAGAATTGCTTGAACCCGGGAGGCGGAGGTTGCAGTGAGCCGAGATTGTGCCATTGCACTCCAGCCTGAGTGACAGAGTGAGACTCCATCTCAAAAAAAAAAAAAAGTAACTACAATAAAATACATTTTGACAAGGAAAAAAATCACCCACTATTCTTTCATTGATACAACAATGATTTTCCTTCCTTCCTTCCTTCCTTCCTTCCTTCTTTCCTTCCTTCCTTCCTCTCTCTCTCTCTCTTTCTTTCTTTCTTTCCTTTTTTGAGACAGGGTCTTACTCTGTTGCCCAGGCTGGAGTGCAGTGGCACGATTATAGCTTACAGCAGCCTCAGACTCCTGGGCTGAAGTGATCCTCTTGCCTCAGCCTCCTGAGTACCCAGGACTACAGGAGCATACCAGTACACCCAACTAATTTTTAAATTTTTTGTAGAGATGGGGTCTCACCATGTTGTCCAGGCTGGTCTTGAACTCCTGGGCTTAAGCAATCCTCCCGCCTGAGCCTCCCAAAGTGCTGGGATTACAGGAGTAAGTAAAAATTATATTCATAATGGTGTATTCCATTCCCACCTTTGCCAAATACATACGTTTTGTATGTTGGATCACAGAACACATGCAGTTTTATTTTCTGATATAGGAATTACAGTTGACAGCTGTGCTTTTCTTTGCATCTGCCCTCATAGCATATCATATAATCTGTATTTCTATTCTAGCAATGATTTCCCTGCACCACAATTAATATTTGTGCACCAATCTCCCCCTTTCCTGGAGGAGAGAGAAAGGGTCATATTTATCTTTATGTTCCTAGTGTGTGGCATAGTGTCTGCACACAGTAGGTCTGTGTTCTTAGTGTGCGGCACAGTGGCTGGTACACAGTAGGCACTTGATAAGTGCCTGTTGAATGAGTGATTACAAGTACAGTGTAATCAGACAAGATGAGTCTAGCCTGGAATTTTTGCTGTTCAAGGGGCTGTTTGTACAGAGTCCAGAGTCCATGGGAGCCTTGACATTTAGCACATGGGATTAGAGGGGAGAGCCTGACATTTGCAAGAAGCATTCCTGTAGTAACTTCTCAGTAAGATAGAATCTAGCAGCAAGACGCTGGGTAGACATGCAAAGGCACGGGGCGAAAAGAGCCACAGCTTGACGTGGAGTGGCTCAGGCCTTGGGTGGACCTGCTGAGTCACAGGCCTTGAGGATTGCTGATTGCCTAATGAGATTTCAAAGTACCCAGAGCTCCCATAGCGTTCAGATCTAGTTTGCCAGAGTAATAAAGAACATACACTTTGGCCAGGGGTGGTGGCTCACGCCTGTAATCCCAACAGTTTGGGAGGCCAAGGTGGGTGGATCACCTGAGGTCAGGAGTTCGAGACCAGCCTGACAAATATGGTGAAACCCCGTCTCTACTAAAATTACAAAAATTAGCCGGGCATGCTGGCATGCATCTGTAGTCCCAGCTACTCAGGAAGCTGAGGCAGGAGAATCGCTGAAATCCGGGAGGCAGAGGTTGCAGTGAGCTGAGATTGTGCCACTCCAGCCTGGGCGACAGAGCGAGACTCTGTCTCAAAAAAAAAAGAACATACTCTTTTTGAGGTAACTAATGATGCTTGATATGATTAATAACCCCAACCTGAATCTGCATGATTCAAATGGATCAGGTTCAAAGCAAATAGCAAAATGAAAGGCAAATTGAATTTTCATTGTCAAGGAAGTGGTCTGAGAAGGATTCTGGAAAGGCAGCAGTGGTGACAGCGTAGTCTTTGAATCACACCAATTCCCCCATAAAACCAGAAGAGCAACCAAGTAGCAAAACCAAAAACCCACAGACCTTTATAATGAAACTGGAAGTTAGGCTGTCCCCACAACTCCCAAACTATAAGCAACAAAGAGCAAACCACCAACACCTACAAGGCCCGCATGGTAATCAGTATCAGTGCGGAAGAAAGGTGAGGGAGGCAGTGGGGCATCAGCACAGGAGACCCCCGAGGCAGTCATCAGGTGTTCCCTGGAAAGCAAGATGGAGCCATTTGAGAAGAGCAGCCGAAACCAGAAGGGCCTTGCCCAGGCTCATGGTGGGTGCACGTGAGAAGTCCCTGGTAGCTCAGAGGAGGCCAGAGCTGTCTAACCCCGATGAGCTCTCTAACCAGTCCAGCCAGGGCACCCTTCAGGCACAGAACTCCACTCTGAGGACAAATTGTGGGAGCACAGTCAAAACAGATCAGGATATGGACTGCTCAGACAGGAAAAGACAAGTTCCAGATAAAAGTGGTGGAGGGGACCAGCGTCAGGAAATCTCAGAAAGCAAGTTACACACACACACACACACACACACACACACACTCACACATTGAAAAACCAGAGGGTGCTCTGTAAGGACAGAAAATTCACACTGCCTCCTTCTAAACTTAAGGACAATTGATTTTGCTTATAAATGAATAATAGGAAAATAAAACCAAATTCCATGGAAAAGTCTTAAAAAAAAGAATAAATGCAGAATAACAATACTACAGACATTGTAAGCACACCAGGAAAAAAAGTCCACAGAAAAGATCGCAACTATAACTTTCTCTTTGAAAATGAGCTAAGAGACATTAAGAAAATGATATGACTGGACAGACATTTCTCCAGAGAAAACATACAAATGGCCAATAAGCATATACAAATATATTCACCATCATTAGCCACCAGGGAAATGCATGTCAAAACCACAGTGAAAAACCACTTGAGTAGGCCAGGCGCTGTGGCTCACGCCTGTAATCCCAGCACACTGGGAGGCCGAGGCGGGTGGATCATGAGGTCAGGAGATCGAGACCATCTTGGTCAACATGGTGAAACCCCATCTCTACTAAAAATACAAAAATTAGCAAGATGTGGTGGTGCATGCCTGTTGTCCCAGCTACTCAGGAGGCTGAGGCAGGAGAATCGCTTGAACGCAGGAGGTGGAGGCTGTAGTGAGCCGAGATCGTGCCACTGCACTGCACTCCAGCCTGGGTGACAGAGTGAGACTCTGTCTCAAAAAAAAAACAAAAAAAAAAAAACAAAAAAAAAAACCCAATTGAACACTCAGTAGAATGGCTATAAAAGACAGGTAATAACAAGTGTTGACAAGAATGTGGAGAAATAGAAACCTTCATACACTGCTGGTGGGAATTTAAAATGGTTCAGAAACTCTGGAAAACAGTTTGGCAGTGCCCCACAAGGTTAAACACAGAGGACCATATGACCCAGCATTTCTACTCCTAGTTTTATACCCAAGAGAACTGAAAACATGTCTACACAGAAACTTGTGCATGAGGCTGGGCACGGTGGCTCATGCCTGTAACCCCAGCACTTCCGGAGGCTGAGGCAGGAGGATCGCTTGAGCCCAGGAGTTTGAGACCAGCCTGGGCAACATGACAAGACCCCGTCCCTAAAAAAATTCAAAAAAATTAGCTGGCTTGGTGGTGTGCACCTGTAGTCCCAACTACTTGGGAGGCTGAGGTGGGAGGATTGCTTGAGCCTGGGAGGCAGAGGTTGCAGCAAGCCATGATTGTGCCACTGCACTCCAGCCTGGGCAACAGAGGAAGGCTCTGTCTCAAAAAGAAACAAACAAAAAACATGTACATGAATATTGATAGCAGTGTCATTAATAAAAGCTGAAAAGTGGAAATAATCCTAATGTATATCAACGAATGAATGGGTAGACAAATATTATGTCTATACATGGAATGTTATTTAGCCATAAAAGGCAATAAAGTATTGTTACATGCCATAACATGGATGAACCTTGAAAACATTGCACTAAAAAGCCAGACACAAAAGACCACATATTGTATGGTTTTATGTATATGAAATGTCTGAATAGACAAATCTATAAAGACAGAAAGTGGATTAGTGGTTGCCTTGGGAGCGGGGAAAGACATAGGTAGTGACTGCTAATTTCTAATTTTTTCTGAGTTCTATCACCGCAGTTTTGAATTTGTCTAATTCTGATTTGTGTTATTTTGTCTTTTGTAATTGCCTTCCCTTAAATAAGAGCTTTTCGATAAAAAAAATTTACATAGCATACAGTTCACCTACTTAAAGTATATAATTCAATGTTTTTTTGTGTATTCATAGAGCTATGTCAAAAGGACTCAGAATCCAGTATGAAGAGGTGCCATTGATCAAATAAGGGACAATTTGAGTGTCAAGAAGCATAATGAATCCATTGATTGAAATCATGAAATATTTTTTAAATTCATGAGTTTACAATGATATAAATAAATCTCATTGGTCACCTTTAGAGGGCGATGAGGAACCGTTATCATATAATTATTATGTATGACAAACTCCCCCCAAGACGAAGCAGTGTAAACACCAGTTCTATCATGCATATGGATTCTGTATTTCAGGACTTCAGATAGGGCCTGGTGGACCTGGCTCTGTGACATCTGGGACCTCAGCTGGAAAGACCAAATGGCTGGGACTGGAGTCATCTGGAGGCCACTTCACTTGCACATTTGGCTCTGGGTTGGGATGACGGAAGCCTGTGCTCAGCTGGGCTGCTATCCAGAGTGCCCATATGCAGCCTTTCTGAGGCAGTGTTCTCAGCGGAGCTGGATTTCTCACAGGGCAGCCACGGGCTCCATGAGCATGTGTCCGAGGAAACAAGGTAGAAGCTGTGTGGCCTTTTATGATGTAGGCATGGAAGTCACAAATTGTCTTTTTTTTTTTTTTAAACAGAGTCTTGCTCTGTCACCCAGGCTGGAGTGCAGTGGCACAATCTTGGCTCACTACAATCTCTGCCTCCTGGGTTCAAGCAATTCTCCTGCCTCAGCCTCCTGAGTAGTTGGGATTACAGGTGTCCACCACCACGCCTGGCTAATTTTTGCATTTTTGGTAAAGACAGGGTTTCACCATGTTGGCCAGGCTGGTCTCAAACTCCTGACCTCAGGCGATCTGCCTGCCTCAGCCTCCCAAAGTGCTGGGATTACAGGCAGGAGCCACTGCACCCGGCACAAATTGTCATTTTTAATGCTCTCCTCTGCCCCTCCAGATTCAACAAGCGGGATGTAGATCCCATCTCTTGAAGGCAGAAGCGCCGCAGAATTTGCAGTCAAGTTTTACAACCACCACGGGAACACATTCACTTTCTTGAAAACTGGGTAATTAAAGCAAAGAAAATCAAGTTTTTTTTCTGTGTGAACTGTACCGTGGAGAAATCAAATACAGCATGAAGGGCAGAAATGCTTACTATAAGTATTTTAACTAAAGGATGAAAAATAAATGGTGACATTAGAATATCGTCATTTTGCAGACCACATAAATGTAGCCACTGAGCTGATGAAAGGACACAGCACTACCTAGAATCTTGCCGAAGAGACAACACGAGTCTAGGGATAGAACAGGAGTCTGACGCAGCCTCTGGCCCCAGCTTCCAAGTTGGCAGGAAAGACAGACAGAGGAACATGTTGAATTGCACCATGAGCCTGCAGTCACCTCAGAGCCAGACTCTGAGATGTCCTACACATCAAATACCCCAGCTTCTTCAGCAGGCAAACTGCAAGGAATGGAGAGAAACCTATACATTATAATAAACTTAAAAGACATAAGGTAGAAAAATTGGGGGAGGTACAGACTAAACTAAAGTGTCTAGTCAGGCACATTTGGGTCCTAAAACCAAAAAGAAACAGGAAAGTCACTACAGTAAAAGGACAGTGGTTCCTTTTTGGGGAAGGGAGGGAGTTGAGGCTGGAACAGCACAATGGAGCGTTCTGGGGTGACTGGCTCTTTTGGTTACATGGGCGTTCACCTTATTATGACTCATTAAGTTCTACTTTTATTTTGGAAGGTTTCTATATGTTTTATTTTACAATAAAAAGTAAAAGAGGAGCAGAGAAATACAGAAAGAAAGTGATTTTGATGGTGGTGGTGATTGAGGCAGTGGTGGTGATGGCGGTGATGGCAGTGGTGATGCTATTGGTGGTGGGGGTGGTGGTGGTAGTGATGATGGTGGTGGTGGTGGGGTGGTAATGGTGGTGGTAGTGATATGGTAGTGGTGGGGGTGGGGGTGATGGTGGTGGTGGTGGTGGTGGTGGTGGTGATGGTGGTGGTGATGGTGGTGGTGATGGTGCTGATGGTAATGGTGGTGGTAGTGATATGGTAGTGGTGGGGGTGGTGGTGATGGTGGTGGTGGTGGTGGTGGTGGTGGTGGTGATGGTGGTGGTGATGGTGGTGGTGGCGGTGGTGGTGGTGATGGTGATGGTGGTGGTGATGGTGGTGGTGATGGTGCTGATGGTAATGGTGGTGGTAGTGATATGGTAGTGGTGGGGGTGGTGGTGATGGTGGTGGTGGTGGTGGTGGTGGTGGTGGTGATGGTGGTGGTGGTGGTGGTGGTGGCGGTGGTGGTGGTGATGGTGATGGTGGTGGTGATGGTGGTGGTGATGGTGCTGATGGTAATGGTGGTGGTAGTGATATGGTAGTAGTGGGGGTGGTGGTGATGGTGGTAGTGGTAGTGATATGGTAGTGGTGGGGTGGTGGTGATGGTGGTGGTGGTGATGGTGGTGGTGATGGTGGTGGTGATGGTGCTGGTGGTAATGGTGGTGGTAGTGATATGGTGGTGATGGTGATGGTGGTGATGGTATTGGTGGTGGTAATGGTGGTGGTAGTGATATGGTGGTGATGGTGATGATGGTAGTGGTGGTAGTAATGGTGGTGGTAGTGATACGGTGGTGATGGTAATGGTGGTGGTAGTGATATGGTGATGGTGATGGTGGTGGTAGTGGTGGTGGTAATGGTGGTGGTAGTGATATGGCGGTGATGGTGATGGTGGTGATGGTGGTGGTGATGGTGGCAATGGTGGTGGTGGTGGTGGTGATGCTGGTGGTGGTGATGGTGGTGGTAGTGATGGTAATGGTGGTAGTAATGGTGCTGTTGGTAATGGTGATGGTAGTGATGTGGTGATGGTGATGGTGGTGATGGTGGTGATCGTAGTGGTGGTGGTAGTGGTGGTGATGGTGGTAGTGGTATGGTGGTGATGATGGTGATGGTGGTGGTGATGGAGGTGGTGGTGGTGATGGTGGTGGTGGTGGTGATGGTGCTGTTGGTAATGGTGATGGTAGTGATGTGGTGATGGTGATGGTGGTGATGGTAGTGGTGCTGGTGGTGGTAGTGATGTGGTGGTGGTGATGGTGGTGATGGTAGTGGTGGTGGTGGTGATGGTGGTGATGGTAGTGGTGGTGGTGGTGGTAGTGATATGGTGATGGTGGTGATGGTGATGGTGATGGTGGTGGTGGTGATGGTGGTGGTGGGGGTGGTGATGGTGATGGTGATGGTGGTGATGGTGGTGGTGGGGGTGGTGATGGTGGTGATGGTGGTGATGCTGGTGGTGGTGGTGGTGGTGATGGTGATGGTGATGGTGGTGATGGTGGTGGTGGTGGGGGTGGTGATGGTGGTGGTGGGGGCGGTGATGGTGGTGATGCTGGTGGTGGTGGTGGTGGTGATGGTGGTGATGGTGGTAGTGGTATGGTGGTGGTGATGGTGGTGGTGGTAGTGGTTATGGTGGAGGTAGTGGTATGTTGGTGGGGGTGGTGATGGTGGTGGTGATGCTGATGGTGGTGATGGCAGTGGTGACAGTAGTGGTGGTGGGGGTAATGGTGGCAGTTGTGGTGGTGGGGGTGGTGATGGTGGTGATGGTGGTAGTGGTGGTGGTGGTGGTGGTGGTGGGGGTGGTGATGGTGGTGATGGCGGTAGTGGTGGTGGTGATGGTGGTGGCTAACATTTATTGAACATTTATTAAATGCAAGGCACTGTGCCCAGCACCTACCACAGGTTAGCTCATTTAATTCCCCCCACTATTATCCCCCTTTTTCATATAGTGAGACTGAGATTTACAAACTTTAAGTAATCTTCCCAAGGTCTTATGTTACTGAGTGATAGACCTGAAATTTGCTGATGATCCACAAACTGAACAGTCCCACAAGTGAGGTTAAGGGAATGGCAAGGCCATGGGGATTCTATTCCCCTCTTCTCGGCTGAGTGAAAAAAAAAAAAGTAAATACAGAATATTTTGCTCTGTAATCTTCAGTCTGGAGAGACTGAAATAAATGTTTCACTTTTGATAAACAGGACTTTAGGGGAGTAGAGAATATTGCTCTAAGCACTTTGTGATAAATTATTGATTTTATTTGGGATTTACATGGAATAATTGATCTTCATGTAGTGATTTTAAAGATCCAGTTATCTTTACTGAAAACAAATGTCCTACACACCTTTGCTATTTATCTTGTTTCTACTCTTTTAAAAGGAAGGCTTTGTTTGTTTGTTTTTTAGGGATAGGGTCTTGCTCTGTTGTCCAAGCTGGGGTGCAGGGGTGCGATCACAGTGCCCTGCAGCCTGGAACTCCCAGGCTCAAGGGACTCTCCCACTTCAGCCTCCTGAGTAGCTGGGACTAGAGAAATGGCCGCCATGCCTGGCTAATTTTTGTATTTTTTGTACAGACAGGGTCTCTCTATGTTACCCAGGCTGGTCTGGAACTCTTGGGCTTAAGCGATCCTTCTGCCTCAGCCTCCCAAAGTGCTTGGATTACAGGTGAGAGCCATTGCGCCAGGCCAGGAAGCCGTTTAAATCATATAAATTCAAAAATAATTCAAATAGAGAAAGAAAATAAATAGTTAGATTTTTAAAATGAAATTTTGGCTATAAAAGAAAGTCATACCTTTTTAAGAAACACGATTAAAAGAATAGATTCTCTGGGCTCTCCAAATCACACTGAAAATCCCAAAGCAAGCTGTTTAATCTTCTAACATAAAAGCAGGCCCTTTGAATGCAGGGAACATGTCATAATTTCTTTTGTGTTCTCTACCAAGAACATTCAAATTCAGGGCCTGCTTGATAACCAGACCAATGCTTTACAGAATTTGCAATTAGTGGATTGTCCAGAAGAGGGCGCGCGTTGCCCATGTTACTCAAAGGCGCCGCCAGACCCGGCTGAAGATGAGTAGCTAAGAACAAAACATGCACATTCCTCTCTGAGGACAGAACAAAAGGGTGGATTTTAAAAAGCAAAAGAAACGCAACATTTAACGCTGCCTCCCATAATCTCCACGAACACCCTACAACTCAGCCACAATTGGTCACAGGCAGGCTGAATATTACATTGTAAAAAAACAAACTGGAAAGCAGCTGTTTTTAAAACAGATATCGTTTGCTTGGTGTAATTCCATCCGGGTAATGCCTATTTATTCAACAGTCAATTCTGCCTGAGTTGTGTTTTCCCGTTATGAGATGCAGGTAGGCATCGCTGAATCCAAAACCAGTACATAGTAGAGACAAAAGTATAGATGCTCCATTTTGTAAGATCGTGGTGGGACACTGCATTCCCCCAAATAATGCCTCGTATTCTCACCCCTCACTTTGTTTGCTCTCATTACCAGTGAAAAACGCATCTCATCCACATGAATAGCTCCACTCAAATGATGCTTTTTTTTTTTTTTTTTCTGAGACAGAGTCTTACTCTGTAGCCCA
This sequence comes from Gorilla gorilla gorilla, assembly GCF_029281585.2. Lineage (NCBI taxonomy): Eukaryota > Metazoa > Chordata > Mammalia > Primates > Hominidae > Gorilla > Gorilla gorilla. The sequence goes on along the minus strand of NC_073227.2, from coordinate 174,159,496 downwards.
GCCTGGAGTATAGTGGCGCAATCTCGGCTTACTGCAACCTCCGTCTCCCGGGTTCAGGCGATTCTCCTGCCTCAGCCTCCCGAGTAGCTGAGATTACAAGCGCGCACCACCACGCCCAGCTAAGTTTTCGTATTTTTACTAGAGATGGGGTTGCTCCATGTTGGCCAGGATGGTCTCGAACTCCTGACCTCAAGTGATCTGCCCACCTCAGCCTCCCAAAGTGCTGGGATTACAGGCGTGAGCCATGGCGCCCGGCCTGATAAAGCTTTTTAAAACTTAGTTATAGCCACTTTCATGGTCAGCTTTTAAGAAAGCAGTAAATATTCCTCAGCAAAGGCAAAGATAGCAATATCTCAGAGCAGGCAACTCAAAGCAAACACACAAAAGGAAAACCCAGCCCCCTTGTTTACTTACGGGTCTTCAAGCTCCTAATATTGACATGAGTTTCTGAGGTCTCCTGTGCATTTTCTTTTCTACAGCAAACAACAGGGCTTTTAACCTATAAAGAGGTAGATCTGGCTGCCCCAGAAAGGTGGGTTAACTGTCCCCCAACAGACTAAAGGAGAGTGAACGGTGCTGAAGAGCAACAGGCAAGAAGTCTTAGGAAAATAAGCTCCTCTGCATGAGCTATAGTGAGGCATTAGCGAATTTGGGGCAAAGACCCAGAAACAGCCATCAGATTCGCGTTTGAGAAGTATTCAGCTACAGCTTTTTCTTAGGGTCTGTTTGAAAGTATTACATTTAACTTCAGCATGCCTTTCCAAAAGGTATATTTAGAAGCAATTAGGTTAAAAGCTTTGAGCTCCTTGGAGTTCTATCTATACAGATATCTACTGGCCTAGGGGACCTTAAGGTATTGAATTAAATGAGTCTCCCCAGGCTTTTTGTTGAGACAGGGTCTAGCTCTGTCACCCAGGCTGGAGTGCAGTGATGCATGATCATGGTTTGCTGCAGCTTCGAATTTCTGGGCTCAAGTGATCCTCCTACTTCAGCCCCCCGAATAGCTGGGACTACAAATGCGAGACACCATGCCCAGCTAATTTTTAAATTTTTTGTAGATATGGGGGTTTGCCATGTTGCTCAGACTGGTATAAAACTCCTGGGCTCCAGTGAACTTCCCACCTCGGCCTCCCAAAGCATTGGGATTATAAGTGTGAGTCACCACTCCTGGCCAAGTCTCCTTTTAAGATGCAAGAGCCTCCATATATAAAGAAAGCAGCTAGACTTGGAGCACGCAAGCTTTAAGGCATTTGGAAAAGATCAGGTGCACCTCAGTATGAGGGCTACTAAGGAGTTGAGAGCTGTTGCTCTCAGCAGTCATTTTCCCTATGGGGCAGATTGCTCAGGTAGGAGCCCTCTGAAGGTGTGAGACAGGACTCAGGTGTGAGACAGGACTCAGTTGTATCTCTGCCTGCCCACACCCAGGAGGGTCTCCACGAGCAGAATCAGGGGACAGGCAAATGAGAGAGCCCTCCCCAGCATGCCTTCCCCACACCTGCTGCCTGGCTCGCTGAGCTGTCTTGACTGCCTACTTTTGGCTTAGGAAACCAGGCTGAGGCCTAGGCAGCCTGCAGACCCTCTGCAGACCCAAGCCCTATTCAGCCCAAGCTCACCCTTCCCTCTGATCACATCTTCCCTTGGTGCCATTTTTAACTTCAACTCCAGTTACTTCCTGCTCGTTTTCAAGTGTGGGAGTTTTGATCCTGGGGCCTTAAGGATGGACCCTTAAGGGGGCTGAAATGCTCTAAAGTCATGTGCAAAATGTGTGGTTATAAATATGTTTCCTTTTTCCTGAGAGGTGACCCTTTGCTTTCACCAGATTATCAAAGGAATTTACAGCCACCAAAAGGCCATAGAAACCAATCCAAGGGGATTGTGAATGAACCGAGGTTGGAGACACTGCACTGGGTCAGCGACAAGCCACAGCTGTCAAGTCGTGACAGGCAGAAGAGTCTAAGGAGCTCACTGGGCCAGGTGCCGTGGCTCACGCCTCTAATCCCAGCACTTTGGGAGGCTGAGGTGGGCAGATCACCTGAGGCCAGGAGTTCGAGACCAGCCTGGCCAGCATGGTAGAAACCCTGTCTCTACTAAACTACTAAAACTACAAAAATTAGTTGAGTGTGGTGGCGGGTGCCTGTAATCCCAGCTGCTTGGGCGGCTGAGGTGGGAGGATTGCTTGAGCCCAGGAGGTGGAGGCTGCAATGAGTCAAGATCGCCTCACTGCACTCCAGCCTGGGTGACAGAGTAAGACTCTGTCTCAAGAAGAAGAAGAAAAAAAGAGCTTGCCAGATCCTTCCCTAGCATTTAGATGACATATAGGGACCTTGGAGATCACCTAATCCAAACCCTTTATTGTATAAATAAGGAAACTGAGTCTCAAAGTCACACAGGGCAGGTGTCAGGCCCAGCATCTGAATCTCCTCTCAACCGTGCTTCTTGTAAAATCACTCATGAGGGTCAAGTTCTTCTAGTTCTGATCCTGGAAACGGTGGCAAGATGTGGCAGGAGAGAGACGAGTCGCATATCTTCAGAGTTGTTGTAGAGTAGACTTTATAGAGTTCATATAAGCAGCATATCATTAGGAGTGTGGAGTCTGGAACCTGAGTTTGCATGTTGACTCTGCCTCTTACTACGTGACCTTAGGGAAGCCATCTTGCCCTATGCACCCAGTTTCCTTAGTGTAGAGAGGGAGTGAGAGTAGCAGGCACCCCGCAAGACTGCTGTGAGGATTACATGTGTGCACTCACAGTCACTCAATACATACAGAGCTGAGAATAAGGTCTGACATATATTAAGCACTCATCCTTCTCCTCCTCGGCCTCATCTGTTGGTATATTTCAACAAGCATTTATCAAGCACTTGCTGTATTCAAAGCATTGTGCCAAACACCAAGGATATAAAGATAAAAGATTCAGTTTAGTCCCTCCTGTCAGGAGCAGGCGGTGGGGAGCCACAGTTAATCAAAATATATTGTGACATGAGCTTCGAGAGTGGTCAGCCCCATGCCCTTGGTAACTGGAGAGGCACTGATTAACATCCAGTCTCTTAAATTTTCCCTGAGACTCAAAATGCAAACCTACACAGATAAAACGTAGTATGCTCTCTGGACCTACCTACCAAGGCACTCTGGAGCGACTGGAGGGTATCTGATGTACCACCACACAGACATTAGTTATCTGGCAACCCCAAGGACAGGGCTGACAGGTATTGCCAAGTGACAGATTGGGATTGGAGATAAGAGGGAAGTTGGGGCTAAAGGTATGGGGCTGGGAAGTGGCTGCCTGAAGACTAAATACAGCAAAAGCGGCCAGGAGAGCCCGGGATCTAATTATGCCCAGAGTTTGTGGACCCACAGGAGCAAAGACACAGAGAAGCAGAGATGGATTAAGACATGAGTCGCCTGGGCTCATTTACTCCATACTGGCTGTGTGTTCTGTGTCCCTTTTTGCAAGCATGAGGGTAGGGCCCCAAGCTGACCAACTCTAAGGGTTAAATGCAAAGCTCTCTCTATTAGTCAAGGGTCTCCAGAGAAACAGAACCAGTCGAATGCATACATAGATATATAAAGAGAGATTCATTTTAAGGAATTGGTGCATGCTGTTGTGGGGGCTGGCAAGCCTGAAATTTGTAGGGCAGGCCAGCAGACCAGAAGCTCAGACGGGACCTGATGTTGCAGTCCTGAGTCCAGAGGCTGGAAAGTCGGGCAGAATTTCCATGTTACCATATCAGGAACAATGCCTTCCTCATTAGGGGAGCCTGTCTTTAACATGTTCAATGTGTAATGGGTGAGACCGCTATGTCCGTTACATCCACCTTATGGTATGGAGTGATGTGCTTTACTCAAAGTCTGCTGGTTTAAGTGTTAATCACATCTAAACACTACCTTCACAGCAACAGTGAGACTGGTGTTTGACCAAACAACTGGGCTGGCCTAGCCAAGTTGACACATAAAATTCACCATCTGACTCCATCATTGACCAGACTGTGACTCTGTAAGGGCACATTAAGTCAGGAGGGAAGGGAGAGGCTTTTACATTTAAAACCGTAGCATATCTGAACCTTTTCTTCCGAACTCTCGGTTCACCTGTCACCTCCCCTAGAAAGTGCCCTCTGATCACTGCTGTGAGTGACACGCCCCTCTTCTGTGAACCTGTCTGCCCACTGCCTGCCTCTGTGACCCTGTTAGTACTGTGTTGTAACTGTGTGCTCATTCTTCCAACTCTGTCTTTTATCCTTGCAATCCGGGCCTAGCTTTCATTGTACCTACTGTGCACAGTTAGTACTTAGGATATGTGTATTTGGTGATGAAATTTCTGCTTTTGGGATTCCACCTGAGCCTCTACGCCAATAAAAAAAGGAATTCAAGTTGCCTGACAAATCTTGATGCCAAGAGAGCCCAGCATCTGAGATGGCAGACGGCCTGTATATTTGTGTTGACATTGAACTTATGGAAACACATGGCCCAGAAATGAGTACTATTCTTCTACGTAATGTGCTCATAGAAACCTGTATTTTTCTCACTCACCATCACATAGCAGGCATGAGTCACTTTCTCAGGAGCGGGAGTTCAAATTAAGGATCTCGATAAGGAACATTCTAGACCCAGTCCTCTTGGCCTATTTTGCCTTTCTTCCCCCACCGATAAGTATTGATTAGGGGCCGACCATGTGCTAGGGTCATGGTCCCAGCACTCATGGAATTCATGGCCTAGGGCTCAAGATTTCACTTATATTTTGTTTTAAAAAGGCCAGATTCATTTGATATTTTGCAATAAGGAAAGGTAGTAGATCTTAGGTTTAAAATGACCTTATTTTTAAATCTGACAGCAAGTCAAAGCTTTGGGCTCTGTGAGGCTCTGGGTCACTTCAAATTTTGTTCCATTTTTTTTTCTCTAGCAGAATATGATATATAAGAGTACCCCACATAAGGCTGTAAGTTCTGACCCTGTAACTACTGCCAACTTAGAAAAACCAAAGGCAGCTGAAAAAAAAACGTTCTTTACTCCCTCTTTCTCTGGCCCAAACTTCAAAACTGAACTTGGAAAACCAGAGGGGAAATAAAGGCTTCCTCTGTAATTATCACAAAATTAGCATACTGTATAATTTTTAAATTTATTTAATTTAATTTTATGAGACTGGATCTTACTCTGTTGCCCAGGCTGGAGTACAGTGGGGCAATTGTGGCTCACTGCAGCCTCAGCCTCCCAAAGTGTTGGGATTACAAGTGTGAACCACCGTGCCCAGGCTTATTTTTTCTTAGAGGCAGGATCTCTCTCTGTTGCCCAAGCTGAAATGCAGTGGTGCAATCATAGGTCACTGCAGCCTCAAACTCCTGGGCTCAAGAGATCCTCTCACCTCAGCCTCTTGGGTAACTGTGACTACAGGTGTGTGCCACCATGCCCAGCTAATTTTTATTTTTATTTTTTGTAGAAATGGGGTCCTCTATGTTGCCCAGGCTGGTCTTGAACTCCTGGGCTTAAGTGATCCTACCACCTCAGCCTTCTGAGTAGCTGGGACTATAGACATAAGCCACTGCATCTGGCTAATTATTTTTATTTAGAGATGGGGTCTCGCTAGGTTGCCCAGGCTTGGTCTCCAACTCCTGGCCTCCAGTGACCCACCTGCCTCAGCTTCCAAAAGTGCTGGGATTACAGGCATGAACCACCACACCTAGCCAGCATATTGTGTTATTTTAGATTACAAACTAGAAAAGAAATTTGTCCAGAGTGATGCTTATAAAACCGAATACACTTCAAGGTACAAAAAGTCAGCCAGTAGCATTTTGTATTAATAAACCCATCTGTGCAAAGACCCCTCTGAGGCAGCCCTCTTCTCCTGGCCGGGTGCCAAAGAAGTGTTGGAGGTGAGTGTTTCTTGACATTGGCTTTATTCCACATGGTGAAATGAAGACATTAACCAGGAGGTTTCCACCTCCATTCTGCTGTTTTCATTCCTATGTTTGGCTCAGGAAAACACAGCCACATGCTGCATACAATATACACTATAAAGGAAAGAAACTAGATGACAGATTTTCTTAAGTAAGGTACAATATGAAAATATCTAGATATTTCAAGAGCATTCTAGCTGTAGGTGTTAGATTTATCTGAACTTTTTTTTTTTTTTTTTTTTTTTTGAGACAGAGTCTCGCTCTGTCGCCCAGGCTGGAGTGCAGTGGCGCGATCTCGGCCCATGCAAGCTCCGCCTCCCAGGTTCATGCCATTCTCCTGCCTCAGCCTCCCAAGTAGCCGGGACAACAGGAGCCCGCCACCACGCCCTGCTATTTTTTTTTGTATTTTTAGTAGAGACGGGGTTTCACCTTGTTAGCCAGGATGGTCTTGATCTCCTGACCTCGTGATCCGCCCGCCTCGACCTCCCAAAGTGCTGGGATTGCAGGCGTGAGCCACCGCGCTCGGCCTATCTGAACTTTTAAGTCAACAGAATTTGGAAAGCAGTTTTGACAACACGGCAGACTGAGCTAAGATGACCACTTCCCAGTGGTGTGCTGGTAAATGTTTAACAACCAGCTCTTCCAAAATAATGCCATATATTTGTGTGTGTGTGTGTGTGTGTGTGTGTGTGTGTGTGTGTGTGTGTATCATACATTTTATTGATGTAAAGGATGTATATAACATACAATTTACAAATAATAATTAAATACATAATCTTTTTTATTGTAAATTCTGTATAGCCAATTGATTCTCACAGAATATTTTTGTTGAATTTTGCAGAACGTTTACTGTAGCCAACCTATGGTTGCAATTTAACCATAATTTGACAAATAGACCTGCATTGTAATCTGTTAACTCTCTTCCCAATAAGTTTATTGTTATAAAATCTGATATGTGATCTACTGTTAAACTATTTCTTATGCTTATGTAAATTATATTCATTAAGCTGAAACCTCTTTAAGCTTCAGCACTAGATATGACCTACTTTTAACTTTAATCTGAATTATTAACATTTTCTCATCACTTTCTTAATTCTAGACCAGGGTTGACAAACTATGGCCAGTGGGCCAAATCAGGCTCACAGACTGTTTTGCAAATAAAGTTTTATTGGCAAACAGCTGCACCCATTTATTTACCAATGGTTTGTGGCGGCTTTTGCACTACAAGGGCAGAGTTGAGTAGTTATAACAGAAACTGTATGGACCACAAAGCCTAAAATATTTACTATCTGGCCCTTTACAGAATAAATTTGTCGACCCTTAATCTAGTTGATCACCAAAACAACAAATCAAGCCCTGATCCACTGTGTTAGTAGGAAATACTCTCATCATGGCCAATTTCAAGTTACCGGTGTGAACTCCAGTCAGGGAGAGGTGCTCAGTAGAACACCATTACACACACAGACACAGAACATGCTAATAACCTTCAGAGCAGAGAGAACAGAAAAATGTAGTACAAAAATTTGGAGTGACAAGTTTTGAGTTCTTTTTACCTTTGTTATTATGATAATTTATTGATTTTTGAGTTTATACAATTTAATTTTTAGTAATGGCTATGTTCAGCAACTGCCTCCTTGTGGGGACAAAAGTGACTCCATCTTGGATGCTAATCTGCCATCTTGACTTCTGATTAGCCCCAGTCCCGTGAATGACTCCTGATTCCTACTTTATTTACTGTCCATAGCATAGGAACATGCAACCTTGATGTTATCACACAAATTATAGGCTGTGATGCACATAGCATTCTTGCCTGTTCCAAAGGATTGCCTTTAATTGTCTCACTGGAGCACGCATACCCTTTCCCTATAGTACATAAGCCCTCAGTGTGGGGAGGATCAGTGTGGAAATCCACCTGTCTTGTGGCCACCCAAGCCCACGCTTCTGTCTGTAAGTTCCCCAATAAAACAAACTGAATTTGTCTGCCTTGTTCTTTGGTTTCTTGGCTCCGTCAGCATTTGAGGACCACTTTGCAAATGCAGCCCTTTCATCGAACACTCACAACATTCCTAAATATTTAACAGTTGGTTCCTGTGAACTGATACTGGCCAATCCCAGTACACCACCGCCACCTCCCAGATAAAAAAATCCACGGCAATGCTGGTTAAACGATAACATGAATTCATAACATTCATTTCTGAGCTTGAAGGAAATAAGATGTGTGACACTGTGATATAATAACGAACACATATTTCGTCTTTGTAATATGGTTCCTGGCTCAGAGCCCCTAAAACCCCTGTAATTCCCTGAGCATTAGTGGTGACAGCGCTGTGTTTTTTCACTTATAATAAGCCCCCTTTCAACCACACCTTATTATGCTGATAAAGCGACTCTCAGTGGGGCCCTAGATAGCTTCTGGATGGGGGCTGGTGTCAGAGGAACCAACCATAGGATTAGAAGGTTGGAACTTTCAGCTGGACAGGAGGGGAGAGGGACTGAAGATTGAGTCCATCACCAGTGGCTGATGATTTAATCAATCATGTCTATGTAATAAATAGAACCTCCAATAAAAACCCCTACATAGAGGGGTTCACAGAGTTTCTGGGTTGGTCAATACATGCACGTGCCAGGAGAGTGATGCACCCCAACTCCACAGGCGAAGTTACAGACCGGGAGAAGATATTTGCAATTTGTGTAACTAGTGAAACATTTGACTCCAGAAAAATTTTAAATCCTGCAATTCAATAAAGAAAAGAACAAATTAATGATTAACAGAAGAGAAAATGTGTATGGCTATTAAAAAATGAAAAATAGGCGGGGTGCAGTAGCTCACGCCTATAATCCCAGCACTTTTGAAGACTGAGGCAGGCAGATTGTTTGAGCCTAGGAGTTTGCAACCAGCTTGGGCAACATAGTGAGACCCTCTTCTCCAAAAAAATGCAAAAAATAGCCAGACCTGGTAGCAGGTGCCTGTAATCTCAGCTGCCCAGGAGGCTGAGGTGAGAGAGTTACAGGAAAGGGGTCCTGATCCAGACCCCAAGCGAGGGTTCCTAGATGTCACGCAAGAAAGAATTCAGGGTGAGTCCATAGAGTAAAGTGAAAGCGAGTTTATTAGTAAAGTAAAGGAATCAAAGAATGGCTACTCCATAGACAGAGCAGCCCTGAGGGCTGCTGGTTGCCCATTTTGTGATTATTTCTTGATGATATGCTAAACAAGGAGTGGATTATTCATACCTCCCCTTTTTAGACCATATAGGGTAAGTTCCTGACGTTGCCATGGCATTTGTAAACTGTCACGGCGCTGGTGAATGTGTAGCAGTGAAGACGACCAGAGGTCACTCTCGTGGCCATCTTAGTTTTGGTGGGTTTTAGGCGGCTTCTTTACTGCAAAATTTTATCAGCAAGGTCTTTATGACCTGTATCTTGTGCCGACCTCCTATCTCATTCTGTGACTAGATATGCCTTAACCCTCTGGGAATGCAGCCCAGTAGGTCTCAGCCTCATTTTACCCAGCTCCTATTCAAGACAGAGTTGCTCTGGTTCAAAGGCCTCTGACAGGAGGATCACATGAGCTTGGGGAGTTGAGGCTGCAGTGATCCTAGATCGCACTACTGCATTTTAGCCAGGGGGGACAGAGTGAGACCCTGTCTCAAATTTAAAAAAAAAAAAAAAAAGGAAAAAATGAAAAATATGTTCTACCTCATTAGTAATCAAGGAAACGCAAATCAGCATAACCATGAGATGGCATTTCATCCCTATCGAACTGGCAAAAATGTTAAAAACCTAAAACCAAGCACAGTATTGGCAAGGATGTGGGTAAATGTGGAACCTCATTCAGCTCTGGTGGGAATATAAATGGCGCCATCACGTGGGACAGCAATTTGTCATCTAAACAGCAAACATGGAAAATGGAAAGTGCTAATCAGTAGGAAACTGGTTAAATAAATCGTGGTGATGTTCATATATTGGAATGTCATACAAATGAACAAAGTAGATGTACATGTATCAATACAGATAGATTTGAAAATACTGCAAAATAGGTATAAAAGGCACATGATGGATATATATAAACTATATATGTGTTTATAAAAACACTGAACAACAGTATATATTTTGAAATTATAAAACCATTGGTAAAAGGCACATACCAGTTTCAGGATCATCACTTCTGGAGAGAAAGGAAGGGAAGGAGATAAATGGGTTGAAAGTGAGGACTTCAACTGTATCTATAAAGATTTAGATTGATTGAAAAATGTTAAAGTGTGTTCAATGTTGGAGGTTGAAACATGGGCATCTGTGTTTTGTTTTTGTTTTTGTTTTTTAGTGCTTTTTTGTGTGTGTTTGAAGTCTTTTTTTTTTTTTTAAGAGTGTCTAGGAAGTGGTCAGGGCTAATTCCAGCCACTTCATAAATTGTAGGAAATTGGAACTAGAAGACCCTTCAGCTCCATCTATTCAGCTCCCTTATCTTAGAAGACAGAAAACAGTAGGGCTAACGTTTATGTTTATCTATCTTCTGCCTGTCTATCTATCTATCTATCTATCTATCTATCTATCTATCTATCTATCTATCTATCTATCTATCTACCTAATGCAATTTATAGATGGAAAATTTCCTGATTATTTTCTGGCATACATTTTGCACATAGTAGGCAGTCATTCAAATACTTGTGAAATGGAGGCTGGGCGGGGTGGCTCATGCCTGTAACCCTACCACTTTGGGAGGCCAAGAGAGGCAGATAACATGAGTCCAGGAGTTCAAGACCAGCCTGGGCAACATAGCGAGACCTTGTCTATATAAAAAATACAAAAATTAGCCGGGTGTGGTGGCATGCACTTGTGGTCCCAGCTACTCAGGCGGCTAAGGTGGGAGGATTGCTTGAGTCTGGGAGGTGGAGGTTGCAGTGAGCTGAGATCCTGCCACTGCATTCCATCCTGGGTGACACAATGAAACCCTTTCTCAAAAAAACGAAAACAAACTTGTATAATGGATTGGCACCCCCAAAAGTGTCCACGTGCTGCCTATTGCATTCATTTGCTCATCACTTACCTTGCAGGTGCATAGACTGAGGCCTGTGGCTTCAAATCATGTCACTGCTGTGATGCCTACGTCTACTCTGAACTAGTGGTTTTTAAATTAGAGTGTCATCTGGGAACTTAATAAAACTGCAATTTCTTTGGTTTTAATGCCAAAGACACTGATTTGGTGGATGGAGGTGGGGTGGAGGGAAGTGGGGGGAGGTGGGCTGATTTGGGAGGTGGTGATGGAGTTATTTTAATGTGCACTTCAGATGTTGCTAATGTGCTGGCCTGCAGACTGCACTCTGAGAACAACAGCTCCAGCGTCTTGGCCACCTTCACTAAATACTTGCCTTGGTTTCCTCTTCTTTAAAAAAAAAAGAAAAGAAAAGAAACCAGGGGAAAAAGGAGGCCTGGCTTACTGCTGGTGAACATGAAACCTCAGAAACCAGGGCAAGGCTCATCACCCAGCTTCGTGGAAAAAAATACCAGCCTAGTCGCCAAAATGAAAGTAGATTACCTCTGTGGCTAAAAACGGAAGCGGCAAGTTTCCATTGCAAGTGCCAGGGGTGGTAGAGAAATGGTAAGGTAGTGCTTAAGAAAAAGGAGTCCAGTCTTTCTCCCCCCTACCACCCCACCTCCCATCTTGATGGGCAGAGGGAGAAAAACAGGAGGAATACAGCTGAGAAAGTCCCTGATTTATTAACAACTGTGTACTGATGACTAATCACTTACTAATGTTTGCAAAGTGCTTGGAGCCTTTCTATAAAAAGGGGACAAAATGTGGGCAACATATTCATAGTTATGACATCAAAGAAGAGGCCCAGCAGGAACATGAAGATGGCCGCTGACATGCCACATGCAGAACTTGCTAGCAGGACAGACAGACAGGACGGACTGGTGGCCAGAACTTTGGAATGGCATAATTAAACATTGTGCCACCCTGCCTCCCTCCCCTGCTCCATTCATGTTCCGTTCCCAAAGCCCCAGAGTCTGTAACAGCCAACAGGTCCAGTGTTATCTTGCTGAACAGCAATGAGAGCTGCGGACCCTCAGGATGAGCACCATGGGCAGTCGTCATCTCTGCAGCCACCCAGAGTGACACTTGATAAGTCTAAAGGGTGCAGTCAAAATGGCCCATTGCCTTTCCCCCTCCTGGGAAGCCAGGGCACAGGCACCGACCCTAGTGAAGCAGAGTCAGGGATGAGAGGAGGAGGCTGTTTTTCAGGCGGTGACAACGATGGCAGCAGGCAGTGATGACGTCCAGAGTCTGGTGTGCACAGGTTCTAGGGTATGGTTTTGGTTGAGGCTGACCTCAGGGCTCCCTTTAGTCTCGCAGTTTTTCAGTCTTCCAGTGGCCCTGTGAGCTACCCAGTACTCTTTCAGTCCATTTTTTCTACTTGTATCAGCCAGAGCTTGGTGTCCATTGCTTATATCTACGAGCCCCAGCTGACTCACCAACGCCTCAGAGGAGGGAAGAGTTCCAGGCAAAGCAAACTACCCAGTTAAAAAAAAATCCTCACAGTTTCAGAGACGATAACGTCAGGAGCTTCAAAGCCTCGTTTGTTGTTGTAGTGAATGGGCATCAGAGCTCTCTATACTTTTAAGAAATGGCACACGCCTTTTGGCACAGCATTTCCCGGTCTATGACTTTGTCTCCAGAGACACTCCCACAAGGACTATGCTAGCTGTTGTGCGTGACTGCAAGTGAGATGGTGGCACCATTTTCTGAGGACCGATGGAGGGAACCAGTTGGGTGGTGGGGAGGGGGTGGGGGAGATCAAAGGTGACATTTAGGAAATGTTAAATTTCAGATGCCCCTGAAATACCTAAAGAAGTCACCAAGGAAGGATACGGAGGGCTTAAGAGTCTAGATTCAAATGAAAAAATAAATTTGGAATTCATCAGCAAATGGATGGTGTTTAAAGCTAAGAATGAAAAATACATCGACAGAGAAGAATAAAAGGTCGTATCTAGAGGTCAGGGAGAGGGGGACCTAGTGAGGAAGGTTGATTAGAAGTGTCTGGTGGGATAAGAGAAAAATCTGTTTGCTGTATCATGGGCAATGAGAGAAGAGAGGGGTCTAAGAAGAGGGGGTGGGCAGCTGTGTTTCACCTTACAGCCTTCTCCTCTGTCAATTTCTTTTTTCTAGGTGTTTTTATAATAGACAAAGTTGGGTTTGACAGCATGGAGCTTAACGATGCCCTTGACACAGAGGTCACTGACACCCTTGACAAAAGGAGTTTCGGGGGAGCGGAGAAGCCAGAAGCCAGACTGGAGGAGACTGAAGAGTAGGTGAAGAAGCAGAAGGAAGGATGGGTGAAGCCAAGATGTTAGTGTGCAGACCGCTTGTGGGAGAAGTTTTGTTATGAAACAGGATGGGGAACGGGAGGGAACACTGAGAGTCTGTCGAGCCACAGAAAGACTTTTCTTCTAATGAGAGATTCCAGCACGTCTTTGTGTGTGAGTGGAAATGATTCAGTGGAGAGGAGATCGAGGGTGCAGGAGGAGACAACTGGAGGAAGGAAGTCCTCCTTCATTCAACCAACACCAAGAGCTTCCCATGCCAGCCATCGTTTGGGTGTGAGCCACAGAGCACCAAGTGGCCTGGACAAGGCTGCCTCTCTCAAGAGCGCCTGTGCTGGAGTGAGTTCAGGTCGGGGAGCAGGGTGCTTGGGGTGTGACAAGACAGATGTAGCTGTGAGTCTACCTGTGCATTTGGAGATGAGAAGAGAATTGCGCTCCCCTCTGATATGTGTATTTACTCAGCTCCATGTGGGGCAGGTCATGCATTCACCATGGGAGATGTGAAGAGAGAGATGCTGCCGGGGAAAGTCAACTCACAATGGAAATGGACAGAGTAGCTAAGCAGTGCCCATTAGAGGTTTGTGGCCATGAACTTAAAGTGAAACCAGTCAGCCCGACGGTGTGACTTTTCCTGTTGTGGTCAGCTGTGCATCCAAGTCAATACTAGAATCAGCCAAGGTTGAGGTTTTGCAGGATAAGTATGACTTAGAGAAGACAGAATCAAGGGGTTGAGGAATTCTGCCAGGGAGAGGTTGTAATGAGGCATCTTGCAGTCTGAGCTGAGTAAGGAGGGCAGCAATGAGGGAAGGAATGACAGAAAACGCACAGGCAGGGACGTCAGTGAATGAGAGCCCTTGGGCTAGAGTCCTAGAGCACAAGAGAGCTGGGAGGATGTCTGAGATCGATAATTTAAAGGTGGCTGAGATGCCTGTTATGACAAGGTCTACGGTGTGACCATGAGACTAGAGTGGCTCAGGTGGGAAACAGGATAAGGCACTGAGTTCAGTTGAATGGTGGGCTCCAAAAAGATATGTCAGTGTCCTGGAACTTGCGACCCTGTGACTATAATCTTATTTGGAAAAAGAGTCTTGGCAGATTTAATTCAATTAAAGATCAATGGATGAGATCATCCTGGATTAGCCATGTGGGCCCTAAATCCAGTAAGTGTCCTTGTAATAGAAAGAAGGGGAGACAGACACACAGACACAGGAGAAGACCAAGTGAAGAGATTGGAGTTACACAGTCACAGGCCAAGGAACCACCAGAAGCTGGAAGAGGCCAGGAAGAGTTCGCCCAAAGCCTCCAGAGGCACTGTGGCCCTGTCCATGCCTTGATTTTGGATTTCCAGCCTCTAGATCTGTGAGAGAATCAATTTCTGTTATGCTAAGCCACCGATTTAAAGCAATTTGTTTCAGCGGCCCTAGGGAACTGCTACTGAGACTTAGAAGCTCTAGTGTTGGTCGGCTCCTCCATACGGATGTAAAAATCAGGGGAAATGTGGAGGAGAAGGTAGTGAGGCAGAACTAGAGTTTTTAACGAATGGGATAATCAGAGGTTGGTAAGGACCGTGATGAGGAAAGGCAGGATGTGGTGGAGCTGAATGGCACAGCTTCACATAAGCTGTGGGTTCTAGAGAAAAAAGAAAGAGATGTAATTTGGAAATGGCAGTAGGGGTGGGGGCTCCAAGGTGACCAGAGACCCAGGGAACAGTTGGCCTTCAGTCCACACAGACACCAGGGCCAAGCAAGGAAGGGGCCGAAGATGTGGGAGCGTGCGGATCACAGCAGGGCTGGGTGTGGTGAGAAGGGGCTATGCTCCATGGGGTGGGGGTATGGAGAGAGCAGAGTGGAGCAGGGTGTGGGGACAGCTGGATGGAAGCTATAGGACCTCTCCTGGGACCCCACCAGTAGGCGCGTGAGGCCTGCTGCACCCAGTTCTTCTGTCCTGAGAGGGCTGCGGGCCATGTGCAGGAGCTGTGCTTCCTGGCACTAAGCTTGATTGTTGGCCTTTGAAGACTGCTCCCTCTGACAGCTGATGACGCCTCTGGGGCCACCACAGGCTTTCCCGGCACACCTGCATGCGGGTGCCTCGGGACTGCTCCAGCTCACAGCTGTCTTTACAGCTTCCAATACTGCCCTAAGGGCAGAGCTAAACTAAAGCTTTGGAGCTCGTTTGTCTAGATTTATGCCCAGATTATATCACAGGATTTATATTAATGCAGTCTAACAATAAGCAATCTGTTAAATAAATTACAATACATTCATATGATGGGAAGCTATGCGACCATTACAAATTATGCGGTTGAAAACCACGGGAAAATGCTCACAACAGATAGTGTCTTGGTTTGTCTGGGCGGCTGCCATGACACCGTGCCATAAACAAGGGGGCTTATAAACAACAGAAATTTATTTTTCACAGTTTTGGAAGGGGTGGGGGCCAAGATCAAGGTGTCGGCTGATTCAGTGTCTAGTGAGGACCTTTTTCCTGGTTCACAGGTGACACCTTCTCCCTGTGTCCTCACCTGGTAGAAGGGGCCAGGGGTTCTCCAGGGCCTCCTCTCGAGGGACACTAAACCCATGCTTGAGAGCTCTGCCCGCATGACCTAATCACCGCCCAGTAGCACCCACTCCTAATACCACCACCTTGGGGGTTAGGTTTCAACATATGAATGTGGCGGGGACGCAAACATTCTGACTATAGCAGGTAGTTAAGTGCAAAAATCCTACCAGATGATCCCAACCCAGCTAACTAATGAACAAACGTTTATCCACAGGCATACAGACACCTGGAAATAGACTATACATGAAAAGAACAACGGTCCTGTGTGGATACGAGTAAGGGAAATCTGTATGTTCTTCCTACTTTACTGTATTTTCCAAAAGGATGATAAATGTCTGTCACTTTTATGATCTGAAGAAAAAAAGGAAGAAAATTGGTCCTAACGCGCTTCTCAAATACTTGTTTCCCCTCTCTCTGATAGGAGTATTTGGAGAGATTCTCATGGTTGCCTCTGGCTCCCAGTAGGTGTGAGACCCCATTCCCCTCCAGCTCAGCCTTCTCATCTCCCAGCTCCCTTCCCACTCCTGCACTCTGCCCTGCTCAAGGCAGGTGCCTCTCCAATGTGAGCCCTAACTGTCCCCGCAACACCGAATCCAAGGATCTGGGCTTGGAATGACTGTGTGCTCATCTGGCCCAACCTGGGTCAGTGAATCTTTTCTACAATGTCCTAGACCTCCTGGACAAGGTCTGTTGCTTTTTGGGTGTGACACCCACCACGTGTGCAGCTTTTTTTTTTTCTTCTAAGACTTCCGGCCTTCACCTGGTGCCTTTAAGGGTGTCCAGGGCACTCAGCCATCATTCCTCTGGCTGCTCCTCAGTGGGTGGTGCAGTGACCCACTGGGCCCTCCCTTCCTTCCCAGCACCCTCCACTCCTCTCCAGCTCCCCTATCTCCTCTTGATCCCTGGCCTCAGATGCCCTTTCTGGCACTTCCCCTGTTCTTGGGTCTCAGCCGGTATTAACTTGTCTTGCTCCCTTGCGTTCATCCTTAGTGTCCGGTTCCTTCTGCTCCATCCTACCCCCCACAGGATGCCCCAGCCTCTCTTGGACTCTTTGGGACTGTCTATTTCACCTCCTCCCTGATTGGTCTTTGGAATCAGAGAGATGACCAGGGAAGATTTGGAGAGACAACTTCTTTTTTTTTTTTTTTTTTTTTTGGGACAGAGTCTCGCTCTGTCACCCAGGCTGGAGTGCAGTGGCGCAGTTTCGGCTCACTGCAAGCTACACCTCCCAGGTTCACGCCATTCTCCTGCCTCAGCCTCCCGTGTAGCTGGGACTACAGGCACCTGCCACCACACCCGGCTTATTTTTTGTATTTTTAGTAGAGATGGGGTTTCACCGTGTTAGTCAACTTCTTTTGTTGCTCCAGGAATTTGCATTCAGTTCGAACCAACCTACCTTAAAAACTTTTTAAATCTTAATTGGTTTCAAGCCATTTATAAATATGTTTGCGTGTTATCTCTGCTTTTTGTAACTTTTATTTTCAGTTCAGGGATATATGCGTAGGTAGTTATGTAGCTAAACTTGTGTCACGGGAGTTTGTTGTACAGATTATTTTGTCACCCAGGTACTAAGAGTAGTACCCAATAGCTGTTCTTTCTGCTCCTCTCCCTTCTCTCACCCTCCACCCTCAAGTAGGCCCCAGTGTCTGTTGTTCCTCTCTTTGGGTCCATGTGTTCTCATCATTTAGCTCCCACTTATAAGTGAGAACATGTAGTATTTGGTTTTCTGTTGTTGCGTTAGTTTGCTAAGGATAATGGCTTCCAGCTCCATCTATGTTCCTGCAAAGAACATGATCTCATTCTTCGTTATGGCTGCATGGTACGCTACGGTGTATATGTACCGCATTTTCTTTATCCAGCCTGTCATTGATAGACATTTAGGTTGATTCCATGTCTTTGTTATTGTGAGTAGTGCTGCAGTGAACATTCATGTGCATGTGTCTTTATGGTAGAATGATTTATATTCCTCTGGGTGTATACCCAGTAATGAGATTGTTGATTGAACAGTAGTTCTATTTTTAGCTTTCTGAGGAATCACCACACTGCTTTACACAACGGCTGAACTAATTTACATTCCCACCAACAATGTGTAAGTATTCCCTTTTCTCTGCAACCTTGCCAGCATGTGTTATTTTTTGACCTTTTAATAATAGCCATTCTGACATGTAAGATGGCATCTTATTGTGGTCTTGATTTGCATTTCTCTAATGATCAGTGACGTTGAACTTTGTTTTATATGCTTGTTGGCCACATGTATGTTTTCTTTTGAAAAGTATCATGTCCTTTGCCCACTTTTTTTTCTCTCTCTCTCTTTTTTTTTTTTTTTTTGACAGTCTCACTCTGTTGCCCAGGCTGGAGTGCAGTGATGTGATCTTGGCTCACTGCAACCTTCACCTCCCAGGTTCAAGAGATTCTCATGCCTCAGCCTCCCAAGTAGCTAGCATTACAGGTGTGTGCCTCCACACCGGGCTAATTTTTGTCTTTTGTGTGTTTGTGTGTGTGTGTGTGTGTGTGTTTTTTTTTTTTTTAGTAGAGATGGGGTCTCACCATGTTGACCAGGCTGGTCTCGAACTGGCCTTAAGTGATTTACCTGGCCTCCCAAAGTGCTGGGATTATAGGCGTGAGCCACTGTGCCCAGCCTCCTTTGCCTACTTTTTAATGGCTTTTTTCTTGTAAGTTTAAGTTCCTTATACATGCTGGATATTAGACTTTTGTCAGATACATAGTTTGCAAACATTTTCTCCCATTCTGTAGGTTGTCTGTTTACTCTGTTGATAGTTCCTTTTGCTGTATAGAAGCTCTTAAGTTTAATGAGAGCCCATTTGTCAATTTTTGCTTTTGTTGCGATTGCTTTCGGCCTTTTCGTCATGAAGTCTTTGCCCATTCCTATTTGTAGAATGGTATTGCCAAGGTTGTCTTCCAGGGTTTTTAAGTTTTGGGTTTTACATTTAAGCCTTTTATCCATCTTGAGTTGATTTTTGTATATGGTGTAAGAAATCTTCAGCATATGTCTAGCCAGTTATCCCAGCACCTTTTATTGAATAAGGAGTACTTTCCCCATTGCTTGTTTTTGTAAGCTTTGCAAAGATCAGATACTTGTAGGTATGTGGCCTTATTTCTGGGCTCTGTATTCTATCCCACTGATCTATGTGTCTGCTTTTGTACCTGTACCATGCTGTTTTGGTTACTCATCCATGTAGTACAGTTTGAAGTCAAGTAGCGTGATGCCTCCAGCTTTGTTCCCTTTGCTTGGGATTGCCTTGGCTATCTGGGCTCTTTTTTGGTTTCACATGAATTTTAAAATAGTTTTTTTCTAGTTCTGTGAAGAATGTTGTTGATAGTTTGATGGGAATAGCATTGAATCTGTAAATTGCTTTGGGCAGTATGGCCATTTTAATGATATTGATTCTCCCTGTCCATGAGCATGGAATGTTTTCCATTTGCTTGTGTCATCTCTGATTTCTCTGAGTGGTGTTTTGTAATTCTCATTGTAGAGATCTTTCACCTCCCTGGTTAGCTGTATTCCTGGGTATTTTATTCTTTCTGTGGCAATTGTGAATGGGATAGTGTTCCTGATTTGGCTCTTGCCTTGGCTGTTGTTGTGTATAGGAATGTTAGTAATTTTTGCACATTGATTTTGTATCCTGAAACTTTGCTGAAGTTGTTTATCAGCTTAAGAAGCTTTTGGGAATGCTCGGACATCCAGGATCATCATGGCAGCAAGAGGCAGGACTAGATTGCAGCTTTGATTTGGATGGACAGAGCAGCATGAGGAGGCTCACATCGTGAATTTTAGCTCCAGAAGAACTGCAGGAATAAACCAGGAATCTCGAGAGGACCCACAGATCCTCTGAAGGAAGCAGACTGCTCCTGCAGGACCCAGGAGACACTCTAAATACTGCGAATGCCCACACTGTGGAAGTGGGAAGGAGACACCCTCCTTTCCCGAACACACACCCCCACTCAGGAAACTGAAGGTCTAGTTTGCAGGAGAAGATTCCGACCTTACCTGGAGCCGAGTCAATTTAGAGAGCCGAGTGAAATACAGGGGTGGAGGAAGCAGTGGGAAAGGCCCTGGGAGCTCGCTGGGTCCCAAGCAGGCCATTCCTGCCTGGCACCACAGGGATCCTTTGGGAGGATGGCCAGCAGTGCAGGGAAAATGCCACAGGGAGAAGGAAGTCTCCAGCTGAACTTTGTAACCTGTTGAGAAGCCTCCTGGCCAGAACTCGGGGGAGGGCACGAATCTGGTGTGCAGACCTGGGGGTGGGGGGCGGGGGGACCTAAATAAAGCCTTTTTCTTTTGCAGCCTTGAGGCATGTAGCCTGAGGCAAGTTCTCAGTTCTGCTTGCCCACTGCCCACTGCCTGGAAACAGACTTGTGCTGCTGGTGGGGACATGATGGAAGTGAGACTGGCCCTTTGGATTGTGTGGGAGCTGGGTGAGGCCTGTGACTGCTGGCTTTTTCCAGTTCCCTGATAACCTGTAGGACTCAGCAGAGGCAGCCATAATCCTCCTAGGTTCACAACTCCATTGACCTGGGAACCTCACCCTCATCCCCTACAGCTGCTGCAGCAAGACCTGCCCAAGGAGAGACTGAGCTCAGACTTGCCTAGCCCTGCCCCCACCTGCTGGTCCCGCCCTGGTAGCTGAAGACAAAGGGCATATACTCTTGGGAGTTCCAGGACTCTGCCTACTGCTGAGCCCTCACCACACTACCACGCAGATGCTCTCTGGAAAGCGCCATCTCCCAGCAGGAGGCCAACCAGCACAAAAATAGAGTATTAAACCACCAAAGCTAAGAACCCTTGCAGAGTCCATTTCACTCCCCTGCCACCTCCACCAGAACAGGTGCTGGTATCCATGGCTGAGAGACCCATAGATGGTTCACATCACAGGAATCTGTGCAGACAAATGCCAGTACCAGCCCAGAGCCTGGTAGACTTGCTGGGTAGCTAGACTCAGAAGAGAAATAACTATCACTACAGCTCAGCTCTCAGGAAGCCACATCCATAGGAAAATGGGGAGAATACTACGCATCAAGAGAACACCCCATGGGACAAAAGAAGCTGAACAACAGCCTTCAGCCCTAGACCTTCCCTCTGACAGAGCCAACCCAAAAGAAGCTGAACAACAGTCTTCAGCCCTAGACCTTCCCTCTGACAGAGCCAACCCAAATGAGAAGAAACCAGAAAACCAACTTTGGCAATATGGCAAAATAAGCTCTTTAATACCCCTAAAAAAATCACACTAGCTCACCAGCAATGTATCCAAACCAAGAAGAAATCCCTGATTTACCTGAAAAAGAATTCAAGAGGTTATCAAGCTAAACAGGGAGGCAAAGCCCAATGGAAGGAAATCAAAAAAATGATACAAGAAGTGAAGGGAGAAATATTGAAGCAAATAAATAGCATAAAGAAAAAACAATCAAAACTTCAGTAAACATTGGACACACTTGTAGAAATGCAAAATGTACTGGAAGTCTCAGCAACAGAATTCAACAAGTAGAAGAAAGAAATTCAGAGCTTGAAGACCAGGTCTTTGAATTAACCCAATCCAACAAAGACAAAGAAAAGAGAATAAGAAAATATGAACAAAGCCTCCAAGAAGTCTGGGATTATGTTAAATGACCAAGCCTAAGAATAATCAGTGTTCCTGAGGAAGAACAGAAACCTAAAAGTTTGGGAAACATATTTTGGGGGAAAAATGGAGTAAAACTTCCCTGGTCTTGCTAGATACCTAGACATCCAAATACAAGAAGCACAAAGAACACCTGGGAAA